>NW_020173668.1:1205098-1226051 GCF_003031525.2 Neophocaena asiaeorientalis asiaeorientalis | reverse complement strand
TTTTTGGCCGCACTGCATGGCATGCAGGATCTTAGTTCCCTGACCAAAGATTGAACCCGTGCCCCCTGCAGTGGAAGCACAGAGTCTTAACCACTGGCCACCAGGGAAGTCCCAGGAAAAGATATTTCTGGAGTTCTAAGTAAATTATCCTAGGTCTTACATTAATTTTATTCCCAGAATTCCCACCATAGTGTGAATTCCTGAACAATGTTCTAAATTTAATATAGTACATGAAAAAATAAGCACTGTTTCTATTTTCCCCAAGCCACAGAAACATCTACTATATAAAATGACCACATCCAAAGATGGGTTAGCACAGAACACTCATTGGCTCTGTGGAAAAAAGAGCAGCAGAGGACTGACCCAATGGAAATCCTTCCTAGAGACCCAGGATCATGACAAAGTGTCACATCCTGAAAATACAAATAATATGGCAGGTATTCTGTGCCCTCCTCTATCCCCATCACCATTTTTCTTTTATCCTGGGATATAACTCCTAAAAATCAAACCTGCCTCCTTATGGTTCGGGAATGATAGTAACATTCTTGTTCTTGGTGTTTACATAGAACAGTAGTTTAAAAAAAAAGGCAAAACAAAATTACTTTTTACTCTCTAACACTGTTTTACTAACAATAGAGCATTAAGGATTATAAAAGACACGAAGAAAGACCTTGCTATGTAATGAACTTGAGGTATAAGGAAGTAAATTAAAGGCTTCTAGTGGAACAAGTCCAGGCTCTGCATGTCTGGGTTGTAAGAGTTCAGCAGGCTGGCTCTACTTGTTTTTCTGCTTCCTTCTGTGGAAGTTCAAACCAGCTGACTCATAGTTACAGAGTCAGTCTCAAGTCAGACCCTTAGAAAAAATAATAGCAAAAGGCTTCGTTAAGTGGCTTTAAAATTTTTCCCTTAACCTGGCAATACAATATACCAACCATAAAAATATAACAAAGAAAGTGTCCCACTAATGCTCAATAAAAGACAGACTAAGATGGCTGATATACATATACAGTTAAGCTAGGGGAAAAAAAATCCATTTGCTTACCAACTGCTGTGATATTCTTATTAAATAAATCTGAATTAGACACCAAAAAAGGCTCAAAATATAAATGGTTGAAAATTGTTTGAAAAAATTGACACCAAGACACTTTTATGGGGTTTATTTGGAAAACCAAAGTGATAATCTGACTTACCAATGGTGGGATCATGATCTTCTGGAAACCGGTGGCTGATGAACTGCATGGTCATGGCTTTAAAGCAATAAAGGAAAGTTAAAATCCACACAAAGGTCACCCACAGAAAGAACTGTAAGTATCAATATTGCATGATAGCCAGTCTCCCAGTTGGTTTGGGTGGAGGGCATTTGTTCTAAGAATTTTTCATTCTAACTTCTTTTAAAATGTAAGAAATACATCACCTACCGCTTTTCCCTACACCGCCAGCACCCAGCATCACTAGTTTGTATTCCCGTGACAGCCCTGCAGGGCTGCTACAGCTACCAACTGGGCGAGTTCCAGAATCCATTGTCCTCTTGGAGAATCCTGGGCTGCCCCGAGGAAAAGGCACCTGGAAATAAAGAAAATATTTAAACCAGGATTCAGACACCATGACGACAGTCCTAGAGCCAGTGCCCTACCTTCCCATACTCTGACCTATTACTCCTGCTCCCTTTCTGGCTGCCCTAAGAAACCCTACATCCTCACCTTCCCTCCGGGACAGCTCACTCCTATGAAATATCACAGGTTTTTCGTATTATTACACTTTCCAGAAAGAATAAAGAGACAAAGAAATTTTGAATTTCTTTTCAAACTGGAGCGCCGGCACAGCATGAAGGAGCCCAGTGAGAAAGATGAGGTTTGGGGACCAAAGAAACACCGCCCCTTAGGCCGCAGGGGCCCTCTCACACCAGCGGTACCCGGAGGTTCCGCCCCCTCCCCATTCCCCTCGACAGCTCCCCTCCCCCAGCTGCATCTCCGGCCCGCCATCAGGCACCCCCCCCCACCCTTCCCTTTCACGAGCCAACCCACTCCTGCTGCTCGTACCCCTCGGGACTTGAAGACGTCGGCCGGATTTGGTCACTCACCTCGCCCTCCTCACTCGCGGCTAGGATCGGCACTGACCTGTGACCCCTCCCGCAGCCGGGAAAGATGGCGCCACCAGCGCCCGCATCTGGGGTGGGGGGGGAGGGAGGGGCGGAGCTGCCCAGTGACGCCTGCAACTGGCCCCGCCCCCCCCGGGGAGGGCCATCTCCCCGGCAGGTCCTCAA
Organism: Neophocaena asiaeorientalis asiaeorientalis; assembly: GCF_003031525.2. Classification (NCBI taxonomy): domain Eukaryota; kingdom Metazoa; phylum Chordata; class Mammalia; order Artiodactyla; family Phocoenidae; genus Neophocaena; species Neophocaena asiaeorientalis. Next base: position 1,223,788 of record NW_020173668.1, on the reverse strand, counting down.
ACCCCGTTCCGCGACTCACCGCCAAGGGCCTTGGGAGAGTAGCATATTCAGGACGTGCCCACAAAGGCGTTAAAACAATTATTAACACAGAAGTCAAATAAGTATGTGATAAGCGACACAAGGGGCCTCTAGAATAACAACTTACCCAGTACCGTTGAAGATTAAAAAAAAAAAAATTTGGCCAAATGAATGTGGAAACAGGAAACGGGCACCCACCAAATCCTCCCCCAAAACAGGACCAAGATCAAGTTTAAGGCTTAACAGCAGAAAAAGCAAATTTCCCCAAAGGGACAAGGACAATGACTTGGGCTCTTAAAAACAGAATCAGGTCTCAAAGATAATGTTCTAGTTAGACTAATCAGATTTCTGCACATATTTTAAACAAATGTAAACGAAAGATATTTAAAAATTAGGGTGTTTTTGGTTTTGTTTTTAACAAATGTATTGATACTACCCTCCGGCAGGAAATGATAATTCAAGAGTTTTCAGGGGTCCTTAAATTAAATACAGCAATAAATGAAGGCACTATCAACTATATTCACCTCTAGGTAGCACACATAAATACCAGAAGGAACTTCACACAGGAAAGTTTTTCTGTTGCAACTTCTGCTCACCCTTCTCTTCCTTTTTAAGCATGTTTTCCCAAGAATAACTTGTATTTCCTTTAAAAATATTTCCTTCACTCAGTCCCTTTACAAACCATGTTCAATAAAGGGGGGGCTAGAATATCAAAGTGGAAAACATCCATCACAAAAATCCTTTACATTTTCATTTTGACTTTCAAGGGTTTACTTTGGAAAGTCATAAAACTCTTGGAACTACATGCAAACTTTTGGGTCCACGTATGTATTCTTCTGATGGGGTTATGATATCATTATGCTATGAGTAAAAAGTTTACGAATTTTAGCGTATGTATGGGTTGTAGAAGAAAGAACAGAGAAACCACAAGCAGAATATTTATACATTTATTTATAATGAAATTATGGTCTAAATATTTACAACATATAGGAAAACAGAGGATACGTTTATACAAAGCCAGCCTGCAAAGTATTCAAATGTGCAAAAATGACAGTTCGGTATCTCAAACTACTCCTGGTTCAGCAGACTAGCTCCTTCACTTTCACACATCAATATTTGATACAAAAAAGTTCTTTTGGCAAAACCTGTAATGCCAAGAAAAAGGACAAGTTGCAATTTCAGTCACTAAGTCCACCATTCTATTGCAAGCAGTCAAATCTCTCTATTTTAGCTGCAATCAGTTCTGAGAGAGACAGACCACTGGGTTTCATTTCTGTGATGAGTTCTGACCAGCTTTTGATCAAGTAGTTGTCTCTGACCCAGCTGAAGACAATGAGCTTAGACGGGCAATAAAAACAGCAACGGCTATCTGAGACAAGAATGCCTGAAGGTGCCAGCTTTGGATCATCCCAATGGAAAAAAAAACCTTCACTATCCCAGGATCCAGCTATATCCAACAGTTTCAAATTAGTAAAACCCCATTTTCCAAAACAAAGAATCCAAAAATGAAACAGGGATGAGGAGGTTCTTAGATTTAAGCACTGAAAGGATGGATGGTCTTAAAATCATCTCCCCACTAATAAATAGTAAGGCTTTGTATGTAACCAGTTATTATCAAAATTCACAAAACAGTAGTAAAATACAAATAAAACTTGCTTTACATCAGAATAGGGGCTATTCATTTGGAAAAGGCTGGACCAGGTAAAGGGTATACTGGAATGACCCTGTTGAACAAGCACATTTCACCAACTGTTAAAAAGCTTCTGAGACAAATTTGTGATTCTAAGTAAATTTTAACAGATGCTATGCCACGGCAGAAATAAGGATGTTTTAAAAAGAATGCAACCCCTTTAAGAAAGGGGACACTCATCTCTGACTTCTGCAAAGGTCCAAGATGGTTCCCAGTACAGGCCCCAGAGTCTTGTTAAATCAAATGCATGCATTATTGCTAAAGAGTCACCGAGGCTCAAAACTCTGCTCCACTGTTGCCTATGGAGCCATCCAGAATGGCATCTGTTGTTTAGCTCGTGGTTGTGATGAAGGGTACTGATATCCCAAACTCCAGCCCTGTGGAAAACTACTTGCATTTTTATGACCTCCGTGTTCCTCCTCTTCGTCAGATGAATCTGCAGCATAAGCCACCAAGCCAAATCCCTTCTCTGTAGTTTTCATCTTCTTGACTGGATAATCTAGGAGAGAGAAAAACAACCCCAACCCCATTCCCCACCAAGGAAAAAAAAAAAAAAAAAAGATAATACCATAAATTCGTTAATTAAAAAAAAGATGTTAATTGTAAGTGGTTAATTGGACACCATTTTGAGGTCACAGGGTCAACGGTCACCCAAAAACGTTGAAGATCACACGAAAAACAGCACCAGCATCAGCAAATGTGAATCCACCAGAACCATGTAAGAAAGCAGAGAAAGAAAAAAGAAACACACACACACACACACAAAAAAAAAAAAAAAGAAAAAAGAAAAAAAAAGGAAAGTTAGCAAGTGAGTCTCTGGAGGCTGATATTTCACCTTTTAAAGAGTTAAAAGAAAAGAAGAAAAGAAAAAAAATGTATTTTCTTCTGTTCATTTTTATTATGACTACAGGCAAAGAACAAAAATAATCCCATTTATGGACCTCTCCAGGATTTAGAGTTCTGGGATACTAAGAAGCAACATTTTTAAAAGCAGCCACTGGCTGACCATTCCCAACCAATAAACAGAGTTATAAGGGGAGATGTGGCTCAGCTCCCAACACAAAGAAAAATCTTTAAGTCTGTATCAGATTATCTCCAGGTATTCAAAACAACAAAGGCAACAAAATTTTGAAATGACCTACCAATCATTACTTTTTCCTAGGGTTTTAATGTCACTGATGCTATGTATAAAATATAAGTCGACTGACTCTTTTCTAGACACACGTCGGTTGAAAATAAAAGGCTGTGTAACTATATGCTGTCCTTATAAATAAAAAAAAAAAGTATTCTCATTAGCCAGTAGATTACAGAGGTTGGATTAAATATCTGAATGAGTCACACCTGAATGAACATCAGGTTAGAAAACCAATAGTTTAAGACCAGTCTTAGCCATTCCCTTGCTCCCCCAGCTACACCTTACTCACCATGACTCCCTGTTAAAGTCCCAGACCCATTCCTTTCATCAGATTCTGTTTTTATTCCAGTCACTGGAAAGGCTGGTGGAGGCATCAACTGCCTGTTAAAAGAAAAAAAATAATTTTTCAGACAAATTCAAACAATTTCAACATCTCCAGTAGATAAGAAGTAGAGTAACAATATAGTCTGCAGATAATCTTTCAAGTTCAGTTTAACTTCAACCCTTTCCACCTGACTCCCCTACTCTTCAAGCTGTTATCAAGTTGTAAGATTAGGAAATTCCCTGGCAGTCCAGTGGTTAGGACTCCACACTTCCACTGCCAGGGGCCCGGGTTCCATCCCTAGTCAGGGAACTAAGATCCCGCAAGCCAAGCAGTGCGGCCAAAAAAAAAAAAAGAAAAAAAGTAAGATTATAAGGATGTAATAGAATGAATTATATGAATGAAATAGATACAATAGAGAACTATATTTAATATTATGTAATAACCTATAAGGAAAAAGAATCTGAAAAAAAATAGGTATGTAGGTATACACAACTGAATCACTTTGCTGTACACTTGAAAATTAACACATTGTAAATCAACTACACTTCAAAAAAACCAAAAAAGTCAAAATAAAGAAGAAAAAAAAAATGAGATCTTTCCAATGCAAATTATCTCTGTCATGACCTGAAAGTAATTGTGTTAACTGTTTGATTTGTATGGATATGCCTTTGTATACTTTCAATTACATGTAAAACATGGTCTGTCCATTAATGGAATTTGCCAGTCACATTACATATTTCTAGGCAGTTTATAAAATGATGCACCAAGAATTAAAGTATGATATTCTCACTTAAGAAATGAAAAAAAATAGATATAACAGAATGAATGAATAAGACAGAATGAACTGTTGTGATAAGTCAGCTCCATCTTATGAAGGCTAACATAATATAGGAAAGGAGAATTCAAGCACTGGATGGCAGGCTGGACTCCCATCCAAGCACCTGCATCAGTGATATTCTATGATTCTTAGTAGCAAAAATGGTGTAACACTTCTTTTACTGTCTATCCTTAGGAGAGTGTCTAAGACTCAGACAATAAAAGTAAAGGAAGATAGGTGAATAATCAAATACTGAATTATTCAAGGCTGAGTATAACTGCTTCTAAGACTGTGTAAGGGATATCATATTTGCCATTACTGCATCAATTACAACAAACAGGAGCTTGTTTGATCCAAATGATTTCATTCCAGTTTCAGAACATGGAAGCTCATAGCAACAATCATTATGCACATTAATAGTACAAAAAAATGACATCTGAATGTATTCATATATAATTATGTTACAACCAACTTACCTGTCCCTCTCTCGCTCTTTGCCTGAGGAACTTGCCGGCTTCGATCCTGCACCTTCAATCTCATTCTGACCGGAGAAGCCTGTACCTAAATTAGTCATATGAATGGGTCCATGCTATGAGCAGAAAAATACAGTGGCATTAGCAAATCTACAACTGCTGTATTGACTTTAGCTCCTTAATGTAACTGTCAAGTGCTTCATCTTTCTGATAAATTGCAGTAAGCTGCACTACATAGTTCTTTGGCATTTGGAGTGTAACTATAGTTTGAGTAGAGACTGTTATTTTTCTCTGTAGGACTTGGTTAGGGATGTTGTGACTCACTATGCTATGTCTGTGTTCAACTATCTATGACTTAACTGGTTTGTATAAATCTAGTTATAAACTACAAAAATGCTCCAAAGTTTGTTTCAAAGAATGCTTCAAGGATTCTGGCAAAAAAGGTGCTTCTCCTGATAAAACAAAACTGCACCGAAATTATATATTTTAATAATCTTAAAAAAACTCATTAGTGAATGACTACGTACATGCACAGAATCACTGCATTTCTGGCTATCTTTTTTTAGGGGTGTAGGAATTAGAGAAAGACATCATCCTCTTTTTTAGGAGGGAAAAACAGAACACTAAGTTGAAAGCCAAGGTTTTAAATACAAACCATATACTGGTAGAATAACAGTTCTTCCCTACACATTTCACTACAAGCTATCAGAGGCTTTCAAGAGTCTGCTGTATAAAGAGGAAGTGCAGAATTCTACAGAACTTCCAGATGCTAGTCATAGGAGACTTCTCTCTAGGCGGAGAGCTTTGTACTCTCTTATCACACTGACCCCAAAGACAAAACCCACCCAAAGGGAATCACTCTTGCTTTAAATTAATCCCCAAGGATAAATACCTAATCTAAATGGATTCCAGAAAGCAGAAATCCCAGTACTGGGAGGACAGTGGATACAGATGTGAATTTATCTTTCTTTAAAGGGAGAATACAGTAAGATAAGATGAGGAAAGTAAGACAGGGTATTTTATTTAACCTGGTATCCAAGAAGTCCAGATTCTCGTTCATCTGGTAGCTCCTCTGTGAATCGCCTCTTCTGTGCCTGAGGTTGACTTGGGAGTGGGGGCGGGGGCGGGGGGCCAGCAGGCAAGGCAGTTTTGACAGGAGCAGCAGGAATAAAAGGCCCACTCATCGGACTCTGGGACCAAAACAAACCAAGGAGGAGAAAAGTGTGAGAATGTCCAACTAACAAGTAACTAAAGGATGATTAAAATATACTTTAATGATCAGTATGTTTCATATGAATCCTTCATCTTCTGGTCCTAAGTTTCCTTCATGTATAATGTGGTAACAGTATCACCTAATGTGGTAACAGTATCACCTAGTCTTCCTACCTTCATGGTAGGAAAACATGAAATTGACAAACTCGATAGCGCTTTGAACTCTCAGGAAAAACCTGATGCACATTTCGGCCATTAGGAGCAAACATGATCATTAACAAACAATAGATACTCCAGCCACTTACTTAGTTCAGAAGTTCTCAAACAAGAACATTCTCTTATTTAAAGCCCTTTAATCAATGTGATTAGCTCTTTCTGGATCATAAATGCTGCTAATGCTTGTGGCAAAGGCAACTTCATCTATCACTTCCATGGGTAAGTTGTTATGTCAAGAGCAAGTCTAATGTTTTAAGAGGTTGTTCCCAAAAGGAAAAGATAGATATATTAGAGAAAACAAGCACTTCTAAAAGGAAAACTCTCATTAGTGACAGCTAGTATTTACTGACTGCTTACTTAACCCTTGCAACTCTTTGAGATATGATCATTATGTCCATTTTGCGTATAAGGAAAACCAAAGCCTGGATAGACTAAGTTCTATCCCAAGATCACATAGCTCAAGAATGGCGAAGCATCACGGACCCTGCAAGTTTACCTCTAAACCCCAACTCTTACCCACTTTGCCATACTGCTTCCTAATTACAAAAGGATGTGGCTCAAAGCTGCAGAACTATAGCTATGCCTAAATATAAAAGTCATAAAATAATCACGACTAGGGGACCACAAACAGAAGTGAGTTCAGAAGCCCATTTTTGGTTTCACACTGTACAACCCCCTTCAGTGCTCACAGCCCACTGGTAAGGAGGCTGGGCAATGGTTCGAGGCTGCAATTTACTCTGGCATGGGTACACTATGAGAGGCCCACAGAGGACCCGCCATAAATCCATCACCATGCTTCCATTAGTCTCTCCCCTGCCTCTAAGAAGGACTGTACATAATCTAGATGAGCTGGCTACTGACTCTTTTCCTAAAATTCTAGTTTCTTACCTAGCTTCAGAAATATATACCAGCATTTATAATCCTTGAGTTTGGAAAGTACATTATCTCTTGGCCTAGGAACACCTGTATATGGTATAATATTTCTTCTAAGATTAGTAAATCAGTTCCAATCATTTAGATGAGTGCAGTACGCCAGCCTTTCTCCATGAGAACTTTCCTAACACTGCAAGGCCAGGGACAGGCAAACTATGGTTCTGGCCTACCTATTTTTGTAAATCAAGTTTTACTGGAACCCAGCCATGCTCGTTCATTTGGTATTGTCTGCGGCAGCTTTTGCACTACAGCAACAAGAGTGCAGTAGTTATGACAGAGACTGTATGGCCCACAAAGCCTAAAATATTTACCATCCAGCCCTTCATAGAAAGCTTGGCATCTCTTGCTCTAAAGTTGTATTTGGTGGCAAGAGTTATGAAACTGACTGCAAACTTTAGGATGAATACACACATGTACACACTACTCCAAAGTATTCAGGTAGTTTGGTGGTAGGAACACAGGAAAAAGACAACAGGTAAAAAAAATACGTCACATTCCATATTACTTCTAAATAATACCACCAGCTTTCCACCCGTTCCCTGCCCCAATTTTTCCAAATTCAACAATTCTAATGTATCATATCCTGGCATCCTACCTGTCCAGTGCTAGCTGGAGGCTGCACTTGTGTTATCGGGTATTGTGTTGGCACAGGTGGAACTCCAGTAGGTAATGCTGGCAAGACTCCAGGTGCCAAAGAAACAGCTGGTGGCACTATGCTTGGTACTCCGTAGGGAGGTTGAACTGGCTGCTGAGGAGGGGGAACAACAGGGTAACCAGACTGATAGCCATTGGATGGATAATATGGTGGCTGAGGAGGGACACTACTTATAGCAGAGGGTTGTGTATAGCCTGAGGGGGAAGAAAAAAAGTGTTTAATCAGCTGCAGCAGAATGAGACATTTTTGCTGAATATTAAACTTAATCTCTAGGGAAGAAAACTACTGAGGCACAAATGGCTTTCCAAATTACCCTAAGTTAAAGGGAACATTATTAGTGCCCTGGCACAGTTAATCTAGCCTCAAGTATCATATTTTATACATCAATATCACTAGCAAGATATTTTTTAGTTGAACACTTCAAGACATACACACCTGGTAAAGGTACAGCAGTATTAATCTGATTCACAAATCTAGAGTACTCAGCATGAACCTGAAAGTGAAGGGAACAAATCAATATGGAACAGACCCAATTCACTGAGTATGTATAAGGATATATAATTCTAAAATCAAAGTAATTAGGAATTAAAACATTTCCACTGATGTTTCAATCAAATTTAGACTTGTTTAATCTAAATTTTAATAAGGCACACCTATAAATTATTAGGCCAGGTTTTGGGAACCAGGGGCATGGACATCAGGAGCAACCTAACTCCGCCCCTCCCACAAACTGACCCAATTCTGGGGTACAAAATCATTCAGAGAGCCACAGAAATTAGGCAGTTAGGAAATTTCTAAGTTGTCTGTATAACTGTAGAGAAGTCATTCATTCTTTTATTTACTGGGTAATTTGCCCTCAAGGAGCTCATGGTTTAATGAAGATTTAGTACTTCCCCTGTCCAGTTCTTTATTATAAGCATCTAAGTCCAACTTCAAGTGGCAACAAAGAAAAAGAAGGGGAATGGTCAAGGAAGTTATATGGTACAAGGGTGGTAAATCAGGTTACCCCACAAAAGCAAAGAAAACAATAGATTCTTCCCAAAAAGCTTAACGCCAAATACCTTAACCAAATAACACAAGGTTGAACATATTCAACCACCAAACCTGATTTCCTTTAGGTGCTATAAAAACAGCCCTATGGTTTAACTTCTGGTTATTTGATTATAGAATAAAAAGAATGGATAATTAAACCAATTATCCCAAAGGCACTGCTAACTGGTTTTAAATTATTATAGCTCCACCCTTACTTTAGCTAAAGCTACTATTAAATTTGGAATGTGCATCATAAACAACTTGACCGGGATTAATAGTATTTAAATAACTGACAACAATGAGATTTTATGACTCTATATACTAGAAATTTCATACTGAAATAGCTCCTGAAGAAGAAATGCAAGCCAACTGTGACCCTGGCTAGGGGAGTTTGACTTCCTTATAGAGAATATTAGTTGCCAGAATAAAGTAGAAGTTTGAATAGCGTTGTTCCCACCCACCACCAAATTCTTGTCTGCCCAGAACCTGGGAATATGACCTCAATTGGAAACAAGGTTTTGCAGATGGAGATCATTAAGATGCAGTCACACTGGATTAGGGTGGGCCCTAAAACCAATGACGGCTATCCTTACAAGAAGAGATAGACACAGAGATACAGGGAAGAAGGCCAGGTGAAGATGGAGGCAGAGTTATGCTGACACAAGGCAAAGAATGCCAAGGACTGCAGGTAATCATAAGAAGCTAGCTGAGAGGAATGGGATGGATTCTCCCTCAGAGCATTCAGAAGGAACCACCCTGCCCACACCTTGATTTTGGACTTCTGGCTTCCTGAACTACGAGAGAATAAATGTCTGTTGTTTTAAGTCACCCAGTTTGTGGTAATTTGATATGGCAGGCCTAGGAAACTAATACAGGTAGAAAAATAGCTAAGACACACAGTCCAAAATGGCAGTAGATCTCCTAGATGAGTTTCAGACAGATAAATACAACTCACTGTTTGCAAGAGATTCTCACAGAGCTTCTTGGCAGCAGCCAGGCCTTCTGGTTTGGGATGACTGCAAAGACATAAGAACCAAGAAATTTGAAGGGGAGAAAAAGAAAAGATACAGAGAATTCTGCTTCCACTTTGTATGTTGTTTTATAAATGTAATATATTCAATATAGCACAAATCTAAGTTTCTGAAAATCACGAAATAGGAACACAAAAATTAAGTCATTTAAGCCCTTCAAGATATAACTAATATCGTTACCCAAATGTTATTGGTCTCCTTCTCTGAGTTATGGTACTTCTTGATATAAAGAAAAGATATTTGAAGGTCACTAAAATTACTATAAGATGTATTAATACTCTCATAGGTTTAAATGAAAGTTATTTTAGGCTTATCACAGCTCATTTTATGATCACAGACCCTTATAAAACCCAAGGATTTGAATACTAAAAAAACCAATTCCACCTCTTAATTCAGTTTTTATTAACTAATTACAAAGTGATTACTGCTATATTTACTTAAGTTCCTTATGTTATTACTGATTAAGCCCATTTTCTCTTGCTCCTTTTGAATCATTCCTGCCTGTACTGATCAGCTGACAAGTATCCAAAAATCTTCAGCCCCATCCATCCATACCTGATGTAAATGTACATAGGTTCAAAAGCTTCTCGGCCAGATGCTGGCTCAATGCAGCCTGAACCTTTCCCTCGCAGGAAGACTTTGGCACCCGTTTCAATCTGAATGTGCTGCAAATAGGAGCAGCCTGGACCTTCCACTTTCTCCTTGACGTTAAAAGTGGGCACAGCATGTTCTAGACCCACGAATAATTTATCTTGAACATAATGCATCTGTAGAAGAATAGAATACCTCAAATTAAACAGAGAATACATAATTAAAACCTAATCTTGGGGCTTCCCTGGTGGCACAGTGGTTGAGAACCTGCCTGCCAATGCAGGGGACATGGGTTCGAGCCCTGGTCTGGGAAGATCCCACATGCCGCAGAGCAACTAGGCCCGTGAGCCACAACTACTGAGCCTGCGCATCTGGAGCCTGTGCTCCGCAACAAGAGAGGCCACGATAGTGAGAGGCCCGCGCACCGCGATGAAGAGTGGCCCCCGCTTCCCACAAGTGGAGAAAGCCCTAGCACAGAAACGAAGACCCAGCACAGCCATAAATAAATTAATTAAAAAAAAAAAAAAAGAATTAAAAAAAACAAAAAAATCTAATCTTGAAAATTATTATGCAAAATACTTTAATCCTCCAGATACTTTCAATCACTTCCAGAATAAACACCCCCCTATAATTTCTACCATGAGCCTAAAAAATAAACCCTATCAAGTAGCTTAATTTAAATGCAAACTACATATTCCATGGGTATACCTACAACATTAACACCTTACTCTGTTCAGTGAAATCTATTTAAGAGGTGAAAACCCAAGATTCAATACTGAGTAAGCCTACCTATTTACCCCAACTGATGTAAGTTAACAAGAAACAGCAAAGACAGTCTACTGTAAAACTGGACGAAAATGTTGGGTAGTACAGTCAGCCCTGGGATGTTCTCCAATAAGGGCTGCTCTCTCCAACCCTTTTTTCTAGGAGGATTGTATCAGCAGAGTCTTGCTTCATCAGACTCAGCCTTCTTAGTCCTCCAGTTGCCATCAAGTTTACAAATTTAAATCAAACCACTAACTTCAAAATGTACAGCGTGTGTACTCTTTGATCTATCAATCCCTTTTCTAGAATGTGTCAGTATAAAGAGATGTGTGTTCAGAAGTTCACTACCCCTCAGAAACCTAAATGGTCCATTAATAGGATATCAATGGCGGTAACTTTCAGATTGGAATTTCAGGTTTTTCTTCATACTTTCTGTAGTATTTGGCATGTATCATTTTTACAGAAATGGTAACGCTGTTAATGATCTCTCCACAAAACATACCCCTGACTGGAAGGGAGGCTTCTGGCTAACAGCTGGAGACAGCTGTGCAATGGGCGCTGGCTGGTGATAGACAGTGACTGTCGCACCGTTAAAAGTTGGACTCGTCCCTGTTGCAGCTTTGACCACCCCATTGGTAATAATTTCTTTGATTCGGTTTACAGCTCCTAGGGAAAAACACAGATAGTAAGATACTATACTAAAGAAATGAACGAACTGACTAGTATCCAATGGTAAACACAGGCCAATGCTCAATTACTCATGTTTTAATCCGTTTTATAGATTCCCCAAGCACATTCATGACTAGTTCATAAAGAAGAGTTAGAACAGCCATCAGGAACAAATAGTTTGCCAACTTATTACGTATAATACTCTACCCTTCACAAAAGACAGTAGGTGAGCCAAAAACATTACTTACTGTCCACTAATTCCCGTGTCTGGCCCTGAACATGAAGATATAATGGACGATCCCTATAAAAAGAAATATAAAATGATGATCCCAAACTGGTCACAAACAAAGGAGCCAAATGGGTCACCAAATCTAATTTGTAATGTTTCACAGAGTTTCCAAATAAGTAAAAGAGACTATATACTTGAAAATGGCTGTTGCTAGTTAATTTCTAAGAACATGGTTTTACAGCTGGGGAATGAATAAACTTTGTTGGTTGCTTAAAGTTAATGGGCCCACATAGGGATCAAATATGCTCTTATGGGCTCATGAACATTAGTCTCCAGTCAACTGGATAACCCAATGTTTGAGAAGACAATTCTTTTTTGTTGGCTGTCTAATAAGTTACAAACAAACATGCTCTTGGCTATCCAAACTAATGAGACAAGAGTGATGGTGGCATACAGATACATTTCTTTAAAAGCTCGCACCCGGGACTTCCCTGATGGCACAGTGGTTAAGAATCTGCCTGCCAATGCAGGGGACATAGGTTCGAGCCCTGGTCCAGGAAGATCTCACAGGCCACGGAGCAACTAAGCCCATGCACCACTGAGCCTGTGTTCTAGAGCCCGTGAGCCACAACTACTGAGCCCGTGTGCCACAACTACTGAGGGCCGTGCGCCTAGAGCCCGTGCTCTGCAACAAGAGAAGCCACCACGATGAGAAGTCCATGCACCACAACGAAGAGTAGCCCCCGCTCACCGCAACTAGAGAAAGCCCACGCGCAGCAACAAAGACCCAACACAGCCAATCAATCAATCAATCAATCAATCTATAAAATAAATAAAATTAAAATAAAGGCCCACACCCAACTGAGAAGACTCTTTAGATTCTAAACATAAAGTGGCTTAGATTCAGATTGTGATTATAATAACGAAGAAAGTGATCACTAACCAGAGTTAATAAAAAGCAGTAGGTAAAATATAACCGTGTTTAAAGACAAAAAAGTTCAAAACAGCAACCCTCCATATGCAAAGTTAAATATAGTCTTGGTTTGGAGTGGGGAGCAAATTTTGCCTCCTAATTATATTTAGTTTAAACCAAAGTGAAAAATGTTGCACTGCCTGAATACCTGCCCTCAAAAACTGAATAATGGAAGTAACGAAACTAAACTGAGATGAAGCCTTTACATGGATAACCTACAACCTATAATCATCATAGAGGCAATAAGGAATTTGATAAAAGGATTTTTCTAAAAGGGAGATTATGACAAAGTAGGAACCCATTTGTTGGGGGAAATACTTCCATAGGGAAAAACTTTAGAAACGTATACATTAAACATTAACAATTATTATTTCCTTTTACACTTTACTGTAACTTATTTCCTCCAATAAAAGCATTAATTGTGAAGTAAAAAACCAAAGAGCAAGAGGAAAGAAAATAGCTGCTAACGCTTAACATCTGTTTGAGACGTCCCAAATTTTGCTATAAAGCATGTGTGTGTGTATAGCTACTAACCAAACATATACACATATTCCCTACAAATGAAAAATATGAAGCTAATGTGAGTCCTATGTCCAACCTTTCCCCAAAGTACAGGATATGCATACACACCCTGGTCCTACTTTGGCCTTCTCCTCAGTTGTCATGAACCTCCCTCGAGTTGACACTGCAGCCCCACTAAGTCGGCTGATCTAAAAAGGAAACATTCTATTAAAAAGATGATGTGGCAACCGAGTTCAATGACAGGTAGCAGGATAGATTTTCCCCATTAATTCACTCTTCCAATAGGCAGGAATAAGTTCTCTCCTATTATCTGAAACTTTGATTCCATTGTTTTGTACTCAAACTAACTCAAGGAATTCACCCATATCTGTTTCCTTAACTTCACTAAGAAGTTCTTCCACAGTTAAACCCAATCCTGACTTCGCAGACGACGACCCAAATCCACTAATAAAAATCTGACTCCTGTTTGTGTTTAAAGGCCTTGTTTTTCCGAAACTACATCCACCCACCACCTTCCCCAAAGAGGCCTGACATCTCCACACCTCATCTTGAGTCTGTCCTCGGGTCAGCAAGTTCCTACACGTGAGAGGCACATCATTGATCTCCACTTCAGCCACCACCAGGTCATCCTTGCTTTTATTACTAGTTAGGCCTTTGCCAGGGGCTTGAAGCTACAAAAAGAGAAATTAGATTAAAAAGTTTATATGATGAAATAAATATCTCTTTGTTGTCCAATTTGAAACTACCCTTGCCCAAGTGCCATCACCTCCTTACCATTCCCTTGCCTGCCTGCAAACACACCTGGAAATACTCCTTGGTCATTCTTCATAAATGAAATAAAAAGCAAACAAAACCTCACAAAAATGACATCAAGTACAGTCAATTTACTTGAAGGCCATCATCAGATTTCTCTGTAACCTTGGCCGTGTGTGCATTTTTATGACCATGTAATTACAGAAACGTTATGGAATAGAAGCTGCAATCTCCAAAAGGAAAATTAAAGGGCCAAGTTATGATGCTTTACTGCTCAGTTAGATAGCTACACGTGTAGTAAAATATAGGGTAGGGTAGAGTCCATGCACAACATGAGTCCAACAACTCATACATCTCATTTGTATAATGGGAAGTTGCCTTTGTGCCAACAGTAGAGTCACAACACAACAAATTCAACTAATTCCATCCTTACAGTGACCTCAAATTGTATCTAATTCACATCCCTTTACTCTCTATTAAGGAAGAACAAAAGAGAATGAATGAAAAGCCGAGTAAGATCCTAAAACCTGATCTGTTTTCTCTCACTTTAAACTACAGACAAATCCACAATATTGTAAATCAACTATGCTTCAATAAAAAATAATAAAATGGAAAAAAAATGCTGTACAGCAGAAATTAGCACAACATTGTAAATCAACTATACTTCAATTTTAAAAAAAAAGAAAAAAAAAGAAAAAGAAACTATAGGGAATCCCCTGGTGGTCCAGTGATTAGGACTCTGTGCTCTCACTGATGAGGGCCCGGGTTCAATCCCTGGTTGGGGAACTAAGATCCCAAAAGCTGTGCAGCACAGCCAAAAAAATAATAATAAAATAAACTATAGGCAACTCCAGATAGCTGGATCTGAGTGTTATCTGAAAAAATTTTAACCTCAAGATGGCCTTCCCCAACCTTTAGTTACCCTGGACAGCACAAGGAAGGTAAAAAACAGGTTATTTATTTGTTCATTAGGTACATTTTCTAAAGGTGGAGGCAAACTAAACAAACTCAACAATATCTCTTTTCATTTGTTTAGCCCCTTTCAGAATGCATTTACACATCTTATCTCACTGAATCCTTATGGCCACCTTTAAAGGTACATATCAGTGTTGTCCAACAGAACTTTCTGTTTTCTACTTGCCAGTCTGATATGGGTGCCACTACCCACATGTCTATCGAGCACTTGAAAATGTGGCTAACGTGACCAAGGAACTAAATCTTAAAATTTACAACCAGTAACTGGGGATTCTGGGTTTCAAACCTAGGAATTCTGATTCTAAATCCAATATTTATGCACCATGCTGCCTCCTGTTGAGTTCAATTACCATTTTAGAGATTACTTTTTAGAGAAAAAATGAGTCTAAATGATTAACATCTGTATTAAGAATTTTAACATTCAAGTATCCATTCTGTCAGTGTGCTTTTAGTATTTCCTTCTAGACCTTAGAAAGAGACAACTGACTCATACGATGTTTTCAAACCATAAAAATACAATGAAAAACAAACGTCCAATTCACTAAAAGTTTTCACCAAATCCACAGAACTTGAACATTAAAGCATCCAGACAGGTGCCTACAGATAAACGATGTTGATGTTATCTACTGATAAACTGGAAGGCCGACGAATTGCATTTTCTTTCTTTTTTCCCCCCAGCTTTACTGAGGTACAACTGACAAAAATATACGTTTAAAGTGTACAACTTTATGTCTTGATATATGTATACAATGTGAAATAATCACCACAAACATACTAATTAACATATCCATCACTTCACATGAATTGCATTTTCAAACACAGAACTCATCTCTTCCCAGGTCCCATGGAAGGCAATTTTAATTTAAGCCAAAATAATTTTTTTCGAAGTATAACTACAGTGGAATGGGCTGTCTTGGAACACACTTAATTCTCCAACTCCAGAGGCTTTCAAACAAAAGCTAAACACCCAATTGTCCAAGGTGACTCTGAAGTCAGACATCTGTGCCTACCATTTACAGATCTAGGACAGTTACTTTCTATTCATGAACCTAATTTTCCTTATCTATAAAGTGGTGACAATACTGCATTCCATAAAATTGTTGTAAGGATTTTTTAAGCGCAAAGCATGCATTCTAGTAATACAAATGGAACTGTACTATTTATCCTGTAGGAAGATTCTTGCATTCTATGGCAAGGTATATTAAAGGCTTCAAAGTTCAGATCCACTGTAGTTGTAAGATTCTAATTATAACAGGAATTTTATAAAATGACCAAATAATTTCCTCAATTTGTACGAAAACAGCAAAACAACCCATATATAAATTACTCATTTTTAGTTTATGTTTAACTGCGCTTTAGTTAGACAGTTAGGCAGTCATTAGAAATCTGAATCTACAGCTTCTAATTAGATGTGACATTTTAAAGCTCACATGATTTACCTGAATTTCTCTTTTGACTTCAGAGAAAATGTGCATGTTATCAAAAAACATATTATATCATTGCTTTAGATGACTATATAGAACTTAAGCTGAACTACGTTAACATAGACAAAACAAGCTTTTTGGTCCATAAATGTAATCAGCCCAATCAAAATTGTCTCCTAAAAACAAATGACAAGATATCATCAAATATGTTCCAAAACTAAGTAATCTTTAAATTACTGTATCGCTGTTTTCTCCTTCCATAAATGTAAATTATTCAGAATCACAAGATTACAAAATAACCCCCATTAAAATTGCAATTAGCAGAATCCCCTCAACTTCAAATACCTTCTCAGCAGCATTCTGAGTTGGTTTCAGCTTTCCTTTGGCCATAAGCATGGCATTGATCTTGGCAGCCACAGCAGCAGCAGCATCCAAAGCTCCAGAGGGAGCAGCGGTGGAGCCCCCAGGGCTTCCCCCACCGCTGGTAACCTCCCCACCTGGGGTCGCTGGTGGCAGAAAGAGAAGGGGAGCTGGAGCTGGTTGGTCCCATTTGCTGCGGCGCCTACGGAAGTAAAAGGAAAATACTGGGCTCCACCAAAGCTTTCATTTATATTTTTCTCCCCTTACTACGCCTTAGCATCCCATTTTCCCTCTATCATGTTCCCTCTGCAACTTCGAATCTCCTATAGGAGCTGAAATGACCATCTCTCCTTAAATAGAAAACTATTGCAACATTTTCCCAGGGTCTCCTTCCTTTCTATTCCGTCGCCCCCATGAAAAGATTCCACTCCGTCCTATACACCCTCGTTTTCGCCTTCCCCTTGTCTAGTCCTTTCCGAAGTCCGTGCTTTCCTCCTCTCTCTGATCCCCGCTGGCCTTTTTCAGGGGCCCCGGGCCTGCTCACCACCCTTCTCAAGAGTCCGGCCCTCCAACATGTACACTTCCCAACTAAGCGCCCCTCCACCCATACGCTGCTTCCCATGATCCCTCCGCCTCTCCTACGCCCCATGCTCGCTGCGATGCCCTCTCCCGCGGAGCTTTACCCGCCGGCTCCAGGATGTGTCGCGCTCCCCGCGGACATGGCGACCGGCTCTGATCAACCACCCGCCAACTACTCCGCTACCACCTTCCCGTCACTTCCGCCCCAACGCCCTTACGCAAAACCTCTTCCGGTCGTTAGGCAAAGCGGTTCCGGTGTAAACGTCTATTCCGATTGGACTCTCGTTGATTTCGAGGCGTCTGGCATTCTGTGAGACAGGGTGGACTTCCTGCTTGCGCCTTGCCCTTGAAAAAGATGGCTGCTAAATCTGGTATTTAGGGGGAATTGGGACAAGGAGAATCCATCTTTGTTGTGGGCAAGTTGGTAGCCTAGAAGACAATACGCATGAGTCAGAGAATTAAACAGGTTTTCCTGTTTAATTTTTAGTCCTGTTCGTGTGGAGTCCCAGCCTCTTGCTTGGGAGAAGGCTTTCCCACGAGTTTTTCGAACTTCACGTTTCAGTTACCTGTTTAGGAAAAAGGAAACGATTCGTCCCAAAGGTCATTCGAAGAATTTCTCTCTTTTTTTTCCCATTTCTATGCGCCTAGCGCTGTCTTAAGAGCAGGGCATATAAAGACGAGCAAGCCGCGGTCTTGCCTTTCTGGCAGTTACAATGTGGCGGGGTAGCCCTGCGGGTAAATACATGGAATAGGGTTGTAAAATAAGCAGAGGTGGAGAAGATATAGTGCTCATCTTGGAGCTTATACGCAGATATTTGAAAGAAACGGAAGTTAAACGTGCGGGTGAGGGCTGGAGAAATGATTCAGCGTAGATTATGAAACACCGTTTTCCGGCTTTCTCCCTACTTAACGGTTGAACTGTCCGAGAGTGGGGCGGGATCCGGAATGCCCTTGGATGCAATCTGAGTTGATTCTGAAAGCCAGAGATTTCCAACATGCAGGGTATCTTGGAGCAGCAAGGAATCTCTAGACTGAGTAAATAAAATACAATGCTATTTTTCAAATAAGTACATTCTGATAGGATTAACAGAATACAAATTCATTTAAAAGCCAAGTTTATAGTGTTTTCCCTTCAGCATTTTATAAATAAATGTCCCTTCCATACAAACGCCACCTTTATCGTATATGAAATTATATATATAATATTTCTGCATTCTTTTCTATTGCATGAGTCTACTTTTTCCTTTGCTGTAATGCTTTTTTTTTTTTTTTTTTTTTTTTTGGGTTGCGGGGGCCCTCCCCTTTTTGGCCTC
>NW_020173668.1:1088988-1204646 GCF_003031525.2 Neophocaena asiaeorientalis asiaeorientalis | reverse complement strand
GACCGGGGCACGAACCCGTGTCCCCTGCATCGGCAGGCGGACTCTCAACCACTGCGCCACCAGGGTAGCCCGCTGTAATGCTTTTATAACAATAATTTTACACCTACTTTAATATCTGTTAGGGCAAGTGGATACACCTACATTTCTTTGCTTATTCTGACAGGTGTATTTTTCCAAATGAACTTAAGATTAAAAAACGTTGTTTTCCCTTTGTGTTGTCTCCCCAAACTACAGTGTTGTTGGGATTATGACAAAAATTACATTGTGTTTACTTTTTTTAAAAAAATTGAGCTATAATGCACATACCGTAAAAATTTACTCTTTTTAAAAGGGTATCTTACAGGTACAGTTCATTGGTTTTTAGTGTATTTACAAAGTTGTACAAGTATCACCATGATCTACTTCCAGGTCATTTTCATCACCCCAAAAGCAACTCTGCTCTTGTTAGCAGTCACTTCCCATTTTCCCCTCCCGCCGGCCACCAGGAACCACTAATCTACTTTCTGTTTCTGTGGATTTGCCTATTCTGGACAGTTCATGTAAATGGAATCACAGAATATGTGACCTTTTGTGTCGGGCTTCTTTCACTTAACATAATGTTCTCAAGGTTCATCCATGTTGTAGCAAGTATCAGTACTTCATTCCTTTTTATGGTCGAATAATAATCTATTGTATGGATACACCACAATTTGTTTATCCACTCACCTGTTTATAGATACTCGCCATTTCTTTATCTCCTTTGGAGAAATGCCTACTCAAATCCTTTGCCCATTTAAAAATTGGGTTATTTATCTTTTTATTGTTAAATTGTAAGAGTTCGGGCTTCCTTGTTGGCTCAGTGGTTCAGAATCTGCCTGCCAATGCAGGGGACACGGGTTCGGGCCCTGGTCCGGGAGGGTCCCACATGCCGCGGAGCAACTAGGCCCGTGCGCCACAACTGCTGAGCGTGCGCTCTAGAGCCCGCGAGCCACAACTGCTGAAGCCCGCGCGCCTAGAGCCTGTGGTCCACAACGGGAGAGGCCACCGCAATGAGAAGCCCGCGCACCGCAATGAAGAGTGGCCTCCACTAGCCGCAAGGAGGGAAAAGCCTGTGCGCAGCAGCAAAGACCCAATGCAGCCAGAAACAATAAATAAATTAAATAAAATAATAAATTTTTAAATTGTAAGAGTTCATTATTTATTATGAATCCAAGCCCCTTCAGATAAATGACTTGCAAACATTTTCTCCCATTCTGTGGATTGTCTTTTCACTTTTTTTTTTTTTAATTTTGTTTTTTGGCCGCACAGCATGTGGGATCTTAGTTCCCTGACCAGAGATCGAACCCTCACCCCCTGTATTGGCAGCATGGAGTCTTAACCACTGGACCTCCAGGGAAGTCCCCCTGTTCACTTTCTTGATGGTGTCCTTTGAAGCATAAACATTTTTAAATTTTGATGAAGCATTATAGGCTAATACAAGATATTGAATATAGTCCCCTGTGCTATACAGTAAATCCTTGTTGTTTATGCATTTTCTTTATTTTTAAACTTGGGAAGTATTGACAAGTTCACAAGATTCTTCCCACCCAGGAATATGGTATGATTCTCCATTTTTTGGAGTCTTCTGTTATGCCCTTCAGTAAGTCTTACAGTGTTTTTCTTCTGGATTTTGGTTCCTTTCTTTTTGAATATATTCATAGGTATTTAAAATTTTTGACTGCTATTTTGAAAGATGTTTGAATTGTCTTTTTAAACAATTTATTGTTGATATAAAAGAAATTATTGATTTTTATATTATCCAGCTACCTTGCTAAACTCCGAATAGTTCTAATAATTTTATAGCCAAATCTCTTGGATTGATAAGATAGTATAATGGACAAGAGCACATGCCGCCTATGTTTATTTCCCAAAATTGCCATTGAATTAGCTGTGACCTACTTCACTACTGAGCCTCAGCTTCCTTACCTTTATTTTATTTATTTACTTTTAAAATTTTATTTATTTTTGGCTGCGTTGGGTCTTTGTTGCTGCCTGCGGGCTTTGTCTAGTTGTGGTGAGCAGGGGATACTCTTCATTGTGCTGCGTGCGCTTCTCACTGCGGTGGTTCTCTTGTTGCAGAGCATGGGCTCTAGGCATGCAGGCTTCAGTAGCTGTGGCACACGGGCTTAGTTGCTCTGCTGCATGTGATATCTTCCTGGACCAGGGATCAAATCCATGTCCCCTGCATTGGCAGGTGGATTCTTAACCACTGTGCTACGAGGGAAGTCCCTTCCTTACCTTTAAAAGGGAGCTAATGAGGGAATTCCTTGGCGGTCCAGTGGTTAGGACTCCTCACTTTCTCTGCTGAGGACCCCGGTCAATCCCTGGTTGGGGAACTAAGATCCTGCAAGCTGCGTGGTGCAGCCAAAAAAGAAAATAAATAAAATAAAAGGGAGATATAATAATAATAGTGCTTATCTCACAGAGTTGTTGTGAGGGCTATGTGAGTTAATAATAAAAGTAGTTAGAATACTAAAAGTATGTGTTTCCAATTATTTTCTAGGTATAAGATACAATTTATAAAGAATGTATCAATAGAGTTAATCTTTACTTAATTTCTAATGTTTGTACCACTTATTTTGAGGGTTTCTCTTTTTTATTATTATGAAAGTAAATAGTGAAAACTGGTGGTGATTGAATGTTCTTGTTTCTGACATTAATTTCACTTCCTTTTCACTGCAGATTGTCTTTATTTTTATTAAAAGGCATACTGTTGATTACTTTAACAAATACTGTTTAGGTCCCCCAATTATTTCCTCTAGTCCTGTTGTCCTCCCCATCACCTGTACCAGAGGCAGCAGTATCATGAATTTGTTGTTTGTTCTCCCTGTCCATGTTTCTATATTGTTACAACATTGTACAGATACATAAACAATATGCAGTATAGTGTTGTTTGTGTATGTTTTTTTAATTGAGGTGAAATTCACATAACACAATTAACCATTTTAAAGTGTACAACTGAGTGGCATTTAGTGCATTCACAATGTTGCACAACCACCACCTCCGTCTAGTTTCAAAACTTTTTTCATCACCCCAGAAGAATACCCCATACTCAGTAAGCAATCACTTCTCATTCTTCCCTGTCTCCCATCCTCTGGTAACCATCAGTTGGCTTTCTATCTCTATGTATTTACCTAGTTTGGATATTTCATGTAATCATACAGTATAGGTGTTTTGTGTCTGTCTTCTATCACTTTGCATGTTTTCAAGGTTCATCCTAATTGTAGCGTGTATCAGTACTTCATTCCTCTTTGTGGCTGAATAATATTCTATCAGATGTATATACCACAATTTGCTTATTCATCTGTTGATGAGCACTTGGGGTTTCCACCTCTTGGCTATTGTGAATGGTGCTACTGTGAACATTCATTAACAAATATTTAAGTATCTGTTTTTAACTCTTTAGATTTTATATCTAGGAGTAGAGTTGCTGGGTCATATAGTAATTCTAGATTTAACTTTTGTGGAGTCACCAAAACAAAGGGCTACAACATTTTACATTCCTACCAGAAATGTATAAGCATTCCTATTCCTCCACATCCTCTCCAACACTTATTATTTTCTGTTTTTGTTGGTTTGTTTTTATATATATCACCATCCCAATGAATGCAAAGTGGTATCTCATTGCGGTTTTCATTTGCATTTCCTTAAGGACAAATGATCTTTTCATATACTTGCTGTCCTTTTGTATATCTTCTTTGAAGAAATGCACTTTCCCTTTTGAATATAATGTTTCCTTCTGATAAGTATTATTTGTAAATGTTTGGGAAATTTTCTTCTATTTAATTTTATTAAGTACTTTCATCAATAATGAGTGTTAAGGACTTACCTGGTGGCACAGTGGATAAAGAATCTGCCTGCTAATGCAGGGGACACGGGTTCGATCCCTGGTCCAGGAAGATCCCACATGCCACAACTACTGAAGCCCGCATGCCTAGAGCCTGCGCTCCACAACAAGAGAAGCCACCACAACAAGCCCGCACACCACAACGAACAGTAGCCCTAGCTCGCCACAACTAGAGAAAGCCCACGCGCAACAACAAAGACCCAATGAAAAAAAAGAAGAATGAGTGTTAAGATTTAGCAAATCTGTTTTTGGTAGGTTAGTTTTTTCTTTAATGCATATTGTAAAGCTCTGATGCTAGGTTTCCTAAGATTGAACTCTCCCTCCATTTTGGAATAAACCCTTCTTGACCTGCTGAATTTCATTTGCTGATGTAGGGGAGGAAGAGTAATTTCTTCCTCCTGCCCTTTTTGGTTCTTGGCTAAGTCTCTGTAACAAAACACAGATTAACAAGAGAAGAGAATACAAATTTATTTAACACAGTATCAGTTTTATGTAACACTGGAGGCTTCATAAGGAGATGAAGATCCAAAGAAACGGTTAAACCCTGCGTTGGGTCTTCATTGCTGTGAGTGGGCTTTCTCTAGTTGTGGCGAGCGGGGGCTACTCTTTGTTGCGGTGCACGGGCTTCTCATTGCCGTGGCTTCTCTTGTTGCGGAGCACGGGCTCTAAGCATGCGGGCTTCAGTAGTTGTGGCTTGTGGGTTCTAGAAGGCAGGCTCAGTAGTTGTGGCTCACGGGCTTAGTTGCTCCGTGGCATGTGTGATCTTCCCGGACCAGGGATTGAACCCGTGTGCCCTGCATTGGCAGGAGGATTCTTAACCACTGTGCCACCAGGGAAGTCCAACCTGAGAGTTTTTATACTAGGTTTAATTTAGAGTGGAAAGTCATGGAAAGAATATGAAAGGACAAAAAGGGATGTGAGCTAACAATGGTAGTTTGGGGGAAACTTAGAAAGGCCTGTTTGTTCAGATTCTTGTCAGTGTCCTTCCATTTTGGAAATAAGGATGCTCCTTTCCTCTGGATATAGGGAGGGCCCCTCTCACATGAGGGTCTGATGACCTGCTTCAGGGGAAGTTCAGAAAGCCCTTCCTACACCTGTTGTTTCTCAAAGTCCTTCAGCTGAAAATATTCAGTGCGCCAAGTTGCCAAATTTTGTGGTAGTGTGTCCCGAACCCGTAACAGCTATTCTGTTTATGAGTTTTGCATCTGTGTTCATAGGTGACGTCTTGGTACTTTAAAAAATCAAGTTGTAGATTTATTCCAGCTTTGAAAAACTAGTTGGCAGCCCTTTCATTTTTTTCCCTATGTTCTAAAATACTTTGAATAACTTAGATTTTTTGTTTTTGAACATGGAACTGAACTTGCTTATAAAATCATCTGGATCTGGAAGCTTTTTAATGATAGATATTTGAAAATCTTTTAAATTTCTTACGTAGTTATTCATCTGTTCAGAATTCTTACTTTTCTTGAGTTAATTTTATTTTTTATTATTATTTTTAAATTTATTTATTTTTGGCTGCGTTGGGTCTTTGTTGCTGTGCACGGGCTTTCTCTAGTTGTGGTGAACGGGGGCTACTCTTTGTTGCAGTGCGTGGGCTTCTCATCGCGGTGGCTTCTCTTTGTTGTGGAGCACGGGCTCTAGGCGTGCGGGCTTCAGTAGTTGTGGTGTGCGGGCTCAGTCGTTGTGGCGCAGGGGCTTAGTTGCTCCGCAGCATGTGGGATCTTCCCGGACCAGGGCTCGAACCCGTGTCCCCGGCACTGGCAGGCGGATTCTTAACCACTGGCCACTAGGGAAGCCCTTGAGTTAGTTTTAGTCATTTAAAAGTCATCCATTTTACTTAGAGTTTAAAATGTTTTGCATGAAATTTGACTAAAGGTCTCTTATTCTTTTAATTTCATTTGTATGGCTGTTTCTTTCTCTTCTCTCTTTTTTCTTTTATCTTTATTTTCCTTAGCCTTGCCAGGGTCTTGTCTATTTGTTCACCTTTTTTTAATTTTTATTTTTATTTATTTATTTATTTATTTTTGGCTGTGTTGGGTCTTTGTTTCTGCGCGCGGGCTTTCTCCAGTTGCAGCGAGCAGGGGCCACTCTTCATCGCGGTGCTCGGGCCTCTCACTGTCGCGGCCTCTCTTGTTGTGGAGCAGAAGCTCCAGACACGCAGTCTCAGTAGTTGTGGCTCACGGGCCCAGTTGCTCCGCGGCACGCGGGATCCTCCCAGGCCAGGGCTCGAACCCATGTCCCCTGCATTGGCAGGCAGATTCTCAACCACTGCACCACCAGGGAAGCCCTGTTCACCTTTCTGAAGAACCCATGATTTAGTTTTAATCATCATGTTCATCAATTCATCAATAGTATATTAAAGTTTTGTTTTTATTAATTACCTTCTCCTTTTGGTATTATTTTGTTTAATGTTTTTCCTAGTTTCTTAAGTCAAATGCTTAGTTCATTTATTTTATTTTATTTATTTACTTATTTGGCTGTGCTGGGTCTTTGATGCTGCATGCCGGCTTTCTCTAGTTGTGGTGAGCAGGGGCTATTCTTAGTTGCAGTGTGCGGACTTATTGCGGTGACTTCTCTTGTTGCAGAGCACAGGATCTAGGCACACGGGCTTCAGTAGTTATGGCACATGGGCTCAGTAGTTGTGGCTCGCGGGCTGTAGAGCACAGGCTCAGTAGTTGCGGCACACGGGTTTAGTCGCTCCGCGGCATGTGGGATCTTCCTGGACCAGGGCTCGAACCTTTAAGGACAAATGATCTTTTCATATACTTGCTGTCCTTTTGTATATCTTCTTTGAAGAAATGCACTTTCCCTTTTGAATATAATGTTTCCTTCTGATAAGTATTATTTGTAAATGTTTGGGAAATTTTCTTCTATTTAATTTTATTAAGTACTTTCATCAATAATGAGTGTTAAGGACTTACCTGGTGGCACAGTGGATAAAGAATCTGCCTGCTAATGCAGGGGACACGGGTTCGATCCCTGGTCCAGGAAGATCCCACATGCCACAACTACTGAAGCCCGCATGCCTAGAGCCTGCGCTCCACAACAAGAGAAGCCACCACAACAAGCCCGCACACCACAACGAACAGTAGCCCTAGCTCGCCACAACTAGAGAAAGCCCACGCGCAACAACAAAGACCCAATGAAAAAAAAGAAGAATGAGTGTTAAGATTTAGCAAATCTGTTTTTGGTAGGTTAGTTTTTTCTTTAATGCATATTGTAAAGCTCTGATGCTAGGTTTCCTAAGATTGAACTCTCCCTCCATTTTGGAATAAACCCTTCTTGACCTGCTGAATTTCATTTGCTGATGTAGGGGAGGAAGAGTAATTTCTTCCTCCTGCCCTTTTTGGTTCTTGGCTAAGTCTCTGTAACAAAACACAGATTAACAAGAGAAGAGAATACAAATTTATTTAACACAGTATCAGTTTTATGTAACACTGGAGGCTTCATAAGGAGATGAAGATCCAAAGAAACGGTTAAACCCTGCGTTGGGTCTTCATTGCTGTGAGTGGGCTTTCTCTAGTTGTGGCGAGCGGGGGCTACTCTTTGTTGCGGTGCACGGGCTTCTCATTGCCGTGGCTTCTCTTGTTGCGGAGCACGGGCTCTAAGCATGCGGGCTTCAGTAGTTGTGGCTTGTGGGTTCTAGAAGGCAGGCTCAGTAGTTGTGGCTCACGGGCTTAGTTGCTCCGTGGCATGTGTGATCTTCCCGGACCAGGGATTGAACCCGTGTGCCCTGCATTGGCAGGAGGATTCTTAACCACTGTGCCACCAGGGAAGTCCAACCTGAGAGTTTTTATACTAGGTTTAATTTAGAGTGGAAAGTCATGGAAAGAATATGAAAGGACAAAAAGGGATGTGAGCTAACAATGGTAGTTTGGGGGAAATTTAGAAAGGCCTGTTTGTTCAGATTCTTGTCAGTGTCCTTCCATTTTGGAAATAAGGATGCTCCTTTCCTCTGGATATAGGGAGGGCCCCTCTCACATGAGGGTCTGATGACCTGCTTCAGGGGAAGTTCAGAAAGCCCTTCCTACACCTGTTGTTTCTCAAAGTCCTTCAGCTGAAAATATTCAGTGCGCCAAGTTGCCAAATTTTGTGGTAGTGTGTCCCGAACCCGTAACAGCTATTCTGTTTATGAGTTTTGCATCTGTGTTCATAGGTGACGTCTTGGTACTTTAAAAAATCAAGTTGTAGATTTATTCCAGCTTTGAAAAACTAGTTGGCAGCCCTTTCATTTTTTTCCCTATGTTCTAAAATACTTTGAATAACTTAGATTTTTTGTTTTTGAACATGGAACTGAACTTGCTTATAAAATCATCTGGATCTGGAAGCTTTTTAATGATAGATATTTGAAAATCTTTTAAATTTCTTACGTAGTTATTCATCTATTCAGAATTCTTACTTTTCTTGAGTTAATTTTATTTTTTATTATTATTTTTAAATTTATTTATTTTTGGCTGCGTTGGGTCTTTGTTGCTGTGCACGGGCTTTCTCTAGTTGTGGTGAACGGGGGCTACTCTTTGTTGCAGTGCGTGGGCTTCTCATCGCGGTGGCTTCTCTTTGTTGTGGAGCACGGGCTCTAGGCGTGCGGGCTTCAGTAGTTGTGGTGTGCGGGCTCAGTCGTTGTGGCGCAGGGGCTTAGTTGCTCCGCAGCATGTGGGATCTTCCCGGACCAGGGCTCGAACCCGTGTCCCCGGCACTGGCAGGCGGATTCTTAACCACTGGCCACTAGGGAAGCCCTTGAGTTAGTTTTAGTCATTTAAAAGTCATCCATTTTACTTAGAGTTTAAAATGTTTTGCATGAAATTTGACTAAAGGTCTCTTATTCTTTTAATTTCATTTGTATGGCTGTTTCTTTCTCTTCTCTCTTTTTTCTTTTATCTTTATTTTCCTTAGCCTTGCCAGGGTCTTGTCTATTTGTTCACCTTTTTTTAATTTTAATTTTTATTTATTTATTTATTTATTTTTGGCTGTGTTGGGTCTTTGTTTCTGCGCGCGGGCTTTCTCCAGTTGCAGCGAGCAGGGGCCACTCTTCATCGCGGTGCTCGGGCCTCTCACTGTCGCGGCCTCTCTTGTTGTGGAGCAGAAGCTCCAGACACGCAGTCTCAGTAGTTGTGGCTCACGGGCCCAGTTGCTCCGCGGCACGCGGGATCCTCCCAGGCCAGGGCTCGAACCCATGTCCCCTGCATTGGCAGGCAGATTCTCAACCACTGCACCACCAGGGAAGCCCTGTTCACCTTTCTGAAGAACCCATGATTTAGTTTTAATCATCATGTTCATCAATTCATCAATAGTATATTAAAGTTTTGTTTTTATTAATTACCTTCTCCTTTTGGTATTATTTTGTTTAATGTTTTTCCTAGTTTCTTAAGTCAAATGCTTAGTTCATTTATTTTATTTTATTTATTTACTTATTTGGCTGTGCTGGGTCTTTGATGCTGCATGCCGGCTTTCTCTAGTTGTGGTGAGCAGGGGCTATTCTTAGTTGCAGTGTGCGGACTTATTGCGGTGACTTCTCTTGTTGCAGAGCACAGGATCTAGGCACACGGGCTTCAGTAGTTATGGCACATGGGCTCAGTAGTTGTGGCTCGCGGGCTGTAGAGCACAGGCTCAGTAGTTGCGGCACACGGGTTTAGTCGCTCCGCGGCATGTGGGATCTTCCTGGACCAGGGCTCGAACCTGTGTCTCCTGCATTGGCAGGCAGATTCCTAACCACTGCGCCACCAGGGAAGTCCTAGTTCATTTATTTTCAAGTTCTCCCAGAATTTCCCCAACAAAATTTCTCTAAGGGTACAACCAAGTCTGATTTTGTAAACTCCATTCAATAGCACTTCCTTATATTGCTAATTGAAAAAAGTCTCTCTAAAGTAAGAGAGGTTAGGCTGAGGTCATTTTTTCTTCCTGTTTGGTGCATGGCCAAAAAAAATTGACATATGAATCCCAGTGACTGTGCATTTCCTGGTGCTCATTTAGGTAGTATTAGGCCATCTACCAACTCCAAGGCAGTGACAACTTGGAGTTCAAATAAAATCCATATGGACTTCCCTGGCGGTGCGGTGGTTAAGAATGTGCCTGTCAATGCAGGGGACACGGGTTTGAGCCCTGGTCTGGGAAGATCCCACATGCCGCGGAGCAACTAAGCCCGTGTGCCACAACTACTGAGCCTACACTCTAGAGCCCACGTGCCACAACTACTGAGCCTGCGCTCTGGAGCCCACACACCTAGAGCCTGTGCTCCACAATGAGAAAAGCCACCGCAATGAGAAGCCCACGCACCGAAATGAACAGTAGCCCCCACTCGCTGCAACTAGAGAAAGCCCACGTGTAGCAACGAAGACCCAACACAGCCAAAAATAAATAAATAAATAAATGAAATTTAAAAACAAAAACTTATTAAAAAAAAGCAAATGTGAAAAAAATGTTAACATTTGGGGAATCTGAGTAAAGGGGATACAGAAATTCTTTGTACTATTCTTGTAGCTTTCTCTAAATCTGTAATTATGTCAAAAGAAAAAAATACCAAAAGTAAAAAAAAGGAGGAAAAAGAAGGTTATCACAACAGTAAAACAATAGGAACAACAACATGGCACCCTTAGAAGCAAAAAGGAGAGGCAACCCACTAAAGTTCTGTAAGAACTGAATTGCCAGAAAAACACTAAGCCTGAACTGTTGGGTCCTGTGTTTGACTCGGATCAACATGGCAAGGCATCTCAACCTCTCCAGAGATTCTTAATCCCAAGTACAAAGGATAATGGCAGAAAAGAAATATTTTAGGAGCTCTGCTCCTTGGGGGGAAATTTTTTATCAGTGACAATCTCAGGGATGATCTAAAGATCAGAGGTGAAAGGAAAACTTCCCAATAAGCAAAAATGATGTAATCAAATGTTTTGACTAAGGAACTCCCTCCACATCTAAGGATGTGAGTCAGCAAACTGGTGCTGGGAATTCACTCATGTCCTCAAACACACTGTCACCCACCCGTGGGTACCCCTACAGTATCAATGGAATGCTTGCCCTACAACGCTGGTGTGCTGAGCTGAGGGATGTAAAATAACTCTGAGGATTTGACCAATATATGGTGCTGATAAGCTGGGGGATACATTGTATTTTCGCCCTTTTAATTAAGAAATTTTTTGTAATTGTGTTTTCCTCGAGTAATGTACATCAGATGTCTGGCTGCTTATTTTCTAAAAGGTGTAAGATGGAGCTAGTCTGCAAAGAGAAGCAGGAGACTGGAGCAGGTGTGCTGAGAGAAGCAGAAACACGAACCAAATGAAGAGCAAAAGGAATAAAACTTGCTTCCTGAGGGCTGTACTGTATTGTCTTCCCAGTATCTCACCTGAATCCACTCAGATCTACTGAAAGTCTAAAAATGCATTCTTGGCTCTGCTCGTTCATGCCAATATGCCCACCTGTTGCAGTGAAGATAGGAAAGAGAAGGCAGGGATAGGTAGGCAAGGCGGTGAGGATGTTTGAAGAACTCTGGTATAATAAACATCAACCTGTCCTTCAGTACAGGTTTCAGCAGTAGAAGTAACTCAAGGGGGTTTCTGTTCCTTGCAATAAAAGAGGAACTGTAGAAAACCCAAGAGGAAGAGAATGACTGATGGAGCAGGATCTGGAAAGAGAAGGATTTAAGAACACAGATACAGAGATTGCTCTTGGACAGGAAGAGGAATACTTCTTCCTGGGAATTAAAAAAATTCTCACAAGCTCAAAGAAAAACTGATTTGATTATTCTGTAGCCATCAGAACCTATTTTAAATCTGTTGAATCAATGAACAACTCACCTTAGTGAACACCGTCCAGTGTCAGGCCCTCATTTCTCAAAGTCAGACAATCTTCAATCAACAGCAGTCTCATAAGAGTAGTCATCTGCTATGGATGATATCTATCTAGTTATACCTCTGAAAATCCACCAGTTCCTGAACTCCAGCTTCCCCAAATCTTGTAGCTAGAAGATTTACAGTCTGCTCTGCCCATAGAGATAATGTCTGACTAACATGTCACTCTCTTACTGTAGTAAGCAATAAATTTAGTGAACATTTCTGGTTCCTTCTGCCATAAAAAATACGATTTACTGATCTATCTTGCATTCCCTTCTGCTTGAACCAGGGTGCTTCTCATAACAAATAACAGAAAACCTAACTCAAAATGTCTTGAACAATAATAAATGTATTCTGTCTCATAGCTACAAGTCCATAGATGGTGTACGCTCAGCTTCTCTGCTCTGCCTGCCTCCATGGGAAGGCTTTGTCCTTAGACTGGCTTCCTTCATGCTGACAAGATGATGGCCAACACCAACTGGGGCACATGTTTCTATGTTTAGGTCCAGCAAGAGAAAGGAATCCTCTCTGCCACTTCTAGAATAAAAATCCTTCCCCCGGGGCTTCCCTGGTGGCGCAGTGGTTGAGAGTCCACCTGCCGATGCAGGGGACACGGGTTCGTGCCCCGGTCCGGGAAGATCCCACATGCCGCTGAGCGGCTGGGCCCGTGAGCCATGGCCGCTGAGCCTGTGCGTCCGGAGCCTGTGCTCCGCAACGGGAGAGGCCGCAACAGTGAGAGGCCTGCGTACCGCAAAAAAAAAAAAAAAAAAAAAAAATCCTTCCCCACCTCAGTCTGATTGGACCAACCTGTGGACTAATAACACTTACCAGGATAATGTCACGTGTTGATTGGCTTAATCCTTGACTCTTGAACCAATTATTGTCAAGAGGATGGTTATATTGTGATGGGCTTAAACTAATCAGGATCCACTCCTAGAGCTGGAGATGGAGTTAGCTTTCTCCAAGTCATCTGGGCTCTTGAGGAATGGATACTGAAACAGAATTAGGGGTACTGGAACAGAATTAGGTTCTTTAGAAAGGAAGAGGGGGACATGGATGCTATGAAAGCAACCAACATGGTCACAAAGCTACTGGACCTTTCCTTCTATGAGCTTTCCCATAACAACTTTCCACTGAAACCTTCGAAGTCTAGATCTTCAAGACCAGGTCTCTTTCCAGACCATGTAGTCAACTGCATGTTGGATCACTATACCCAAATGTTCACAAATTTTTCAACCTCCTTTTCCTCCTGTATTTTCTAAAGCCAATGCTATACATCTGCTATACATCGATCCAGCCATCCATTCATGTACTCGCCATATACTTAATTCCCCAAGCTTATACACTGGTGGTCATTCTTTTTTGTTTTGTTTGTTTTTTGTTGTTTTTTGCGGTACGCGGGCCTCTCACTGTTGTGGCCTCTCCCGTTGCGGAGCACAGGCTCCGGACGCACAGGCTCAGCAGCCATGGCTCACGGGCCCAGCCGCTCCGCGGCATGTGGGATCTTCCCGGACCGGGGCACGAACCCGTGTCCCCTGCATCGGCAGGTGGACTCTCAACCACTGCGCCACCAGGGAAGCCCGGTGGTCATTCTTAATTCCTCCCTGCTCTTTACATCCCCAGTCACTTGATTCTATTTCCTAAACATAATCCATATTTCTTCCCTCCTCTACTTCCTAACTATCCCAGCCCCTGTTTACAAAAGCCTCCTAATTGATATTTCTTCTCCTACCATTCTCAGCCTCCTTGAATGGTCTTTCACATTGTCAATAGATAGATAATTAAAAAAAATAAATCTGATTCTGTCACTGTTTAGATTAAAAGCTTTTAGTGGCTTCTTATTCTACAGGATAGAATCTAAGCTTCTCTGCCTGGCCTAAGGTCCTCCATAACCTCATTATTGCCTCCCCCACCCATCTTTCCTGGTCTTTTCCTTGGTACACACACTATTGTGCCAACCATGCTGAAACATTTGCATTTCCCCAGATTCTGCATGCAGTTGCATGCCCCCAAGTCTTTGATCATACTGTTCCCCATCACCTGAAATGCCCTTTCCCTGGACAAGCATCTACTGATATTTCAAGGCTTAGTACAAAACTCATCTCTGTGACTATCCCAGGTAAAGCTAAACACCTCTTCCTTTGTAGTACCTTGGAACTCTCTATTAAATCTTTAGTATAGTACCTTTCATGCCGTATTTACAAGTATTGTTTATGCTGCCTTTACTAAGAGTGAGCTCTTTGAGGGCAGGAGCAATGTCTAAATCACCTTGTGTATCCCAGGGCTGCATGGTGCCTGTCACTTACCAGATGCCCAGGAAATGCATTTTGGACGAATGTATAAAAGATCAAGCTGATCAGGGACATGTAAAAAGATTTTCATGCATTGCCAAAGCCTCATTCTGAGGCTGGACACTGTAAGTTGTAGTCAGATACCAATGTTAGTATAGAGTATAGCAGGGTATCCCACCAAGAAATTGACTAGCAGTGCCCATTACTGAAGACTTAAACTCTGTTTGGTTTTAGAACAGTGGCCCTGGAAAGAGCCTCTGCTCATCCATGTGCATGGGGAGGCATCTGTCCCATTCCTTTCTCAGGAAGGTGAATACCTGACATCTGAAATGGAAACCTCCCTTTCCTGTAGGGGGCCTTAGAAGACAGAAGGGCTAGGATGCTCAGAGCCACAGCCTGGGATGCCCAGTGTGGGACACTCTAGAGTGAACCTGGCCCAGAGCAAATGGAGTCAGCAATGAGGCTGTCCTGTTTCAGAGGAGCACACTGCTAGGATTGGAGGCTGGGACAGACAGGACTTGGCTGCACTGTAGATGGACCTGGAATGTTGAACAGATGGAGGAGGAACAGATGCTTCAGTGAGGCAAACGGGAAGGGACAACCATGGCCTGGCAGCCATCGGGGCTCTTTCCTCCATGCTTGCTGTTGCACATAGCAGTAATCCATTCCTTTTAATTGTTGAGTACCCTTCCATTGTATGAATATACCACAATTTATTCCTCCATTCACTTGTTGATAGAAAATTAGGTTATCCATTTGAGTTGTTTCCCATTTTAAGCTACTTCAAATAAAGCTGCTGTGAACACTGGTGTACAAGTCTTTATGTGAATGTGTACTTTCATTTCTGTTGTGTAAATGCCTAGGAGTAGAAAGACTAGGACATATGGAGTTATGTTTAACTTTTTAAGAAAATGTCAAATTGTTTTACAAAGTGATCATATAATTTTATATTCCCATCAGCAATGTATGAAAGTTTTGGTACCCTACTTCCTCACCAGCTCTTGGTATGGTCAGGTTTTTTTTTTAGACATTCTAATAGGAATGTAGTATTATCTCACTGTGGTTGTACTTTGCATTTCCCTAGAGGCTAATGATGTTGAGCATCTTCTCATGTGTTTATTTGCTATCCGTATGTCTTCTTTGATGAACTATCTGTTCAAATCTTTTACCCCTTTTAAAAAATAAGGTTGTTTTCTTATTATTGAATTGTGAGAATTCCTTAGATATTCTAGATGCAGGGTTTTTTTTTGTTGTTGTTTGTTTTGGCTACACCAAGCAGCATGTGGGATCTTCCCCGAGGAGGATCGAACCCATGCCTCCTGCATTGGAAGCACAGAGTGTTAACCACCGGACCGCCAGGGAAGTCCAGATACAAGTTCTTTATAAGATGGAAAAGAGTATGAAAAAGAATACATACATATGTGTATATATGCGTATATACCCTGTGTGTGTGTGTGTGTGTGTGTGTGTGTGTGTGTGTATATATATATGGTTGGCCAAAAAGTTCAGGGTTTTCCATTAAGATGTTATATATATCTGAATCACTTTGCTGTACACCAGAAACTAACACAACATTGTAAACCAACTATACTTCAATAAAAAATAAGCTAAAAAAAAAGAAGTTCTTAATTTCAATGAAGCCCAATTATCAATTTCTTGCTGTTACAGATTGTGCTTTTGATGTTGTATCTAAGAAATTTTTGCCTAACCTAAGGTCATAAAAAATTTCTCCTTTGTTTTCCTTTATAAGTTTTGGAGTTTTAGGTTTTACATTTAGATCTATGATCCATTTTGAGTTAATTTTTGTGCATGGTGCGAGGTAGGGACTGACGTTCTCTCATGCACGCTGTTTTTTTTTTAATGTGGGTGTTCAGTTGTTACAGAATCATTTGTTGAAGACTATGTGTTCTTTAGTAAATTGCCTTTGCACCTTTGTGGAAAATCAGTTGACTGTAAATATGTGGGCCTATTTCAAGACTCTCAATTCCACTGATTTATATGTCTATCCTTTTGCTATTATCACACTGTCTTGACTGCCCTAGCTTTACAGGCTTGGAATTGGATACATGAGTACTCCAACTTTATAATCTTTTTACTAAATTGTTCTGGCTACTTTACAAAATCTTTTGGCTATTTGCACTTCCACATGGATTTTAGAATCAGCTTGTCAATTTCTTTTAAAAAGGCTGCTAGAATTTTGACTAGGATTGCATTGAATCTACAGACCCATTATGAGGGCAACTGACGTCTTATTATTGAGTCTTCAAACTCATGAACACAGTATACCTCTGCATTTATTAAGATCCTCTAAATTTCTCTCAGCAGTGATTTGTAGTTTCCAGTGTACAAGTATTGGTACATCTCTTGTCAGATTTATCTCGAAGATTTTTTATTTTTGATGCTCTGGCAGCTTCATCTTTTTTTTTTTTTTTCTTTTGCGGTACGCGGGCCTCTCACTGTTGTCACCTCTCCCGTTGTGGAGCACAGGCTCCGGATGCACAGGCTCAGCGGCCATGGCTCACAGGCCCAGCCGCTCCGCGGCATGTGGGATCTTCCCAGACCGGGACATGAACCCATGTCCCCTGCGTCGGCAGGCGGGCTCTCAACCACTGCGCCACCAGGGAAGCCCTGGCAGCTTCATCTTAATGTGGAAAATGGAAGAGATGGATCACTCTCACTGCCTTTGCAATTTTTCTGTAAATATAAAGCTCTTCCAAAATATAAAGTTGAGAGAGACAGAGATTGATTCAGAAGTTGCCCTTTAGCGCTGAAGCTGCCCATGTCCCTTACTAAGACTGGAGGATTTTCTCCAGTAGCCCTTGACAGACACATGAAGTAGTAGAGGTGGTGGCTGATTGGGTTGACGTGAGGTTAGAGACCTGGATTAGGCGCAGGTCCCCTCCTCCTGCCACTTGTAGTCCTCCAAGCAGCTAGTCTCAGTCTCCACTGTCATAAATACAAATGCCAAGATCCCTTCTCTTTATGCTCTGTGGAGGGATAACTCAGTCTCTTCTGCCACCTCCCCCAATTCCTCTTTGCCTAGGCTTTGGAGTGCAGGACAGGGATGTGGGGATGAAAAGACATGTGGACGAGGGAAGGGAGGATATTCAGGTGACTGGGGAAGGCCCAGATGCTGGAAGTCCCTTTTATGAAAGGGAGACACTGTAATCTACCACTACAGGTCCTTGGATTCTGAGATAGAAAGGCTGGAAAAGTACCGCTCTAGAGGGTAATATGAACGTGAGAGATGGCAAAAGCGTTTCTGTTGGGTCCAGTCCCTCCTCTTCCTCCAGCAGTTGTGGGGGAAGAGCATCGAAAGCAGAGTTGTCGCTATCCTTCTGTCCATATCCTGCCGCTCTTTCCTTTGGCGTTCCCCAAGGGCAGGGTCTGTCACTTCTGGCACTCCGGAAGGGGAACAGGTTAGAGGTGGAAAGAAATGCCCAGAGGGTTTTGTGATGTACTGGAAAGAGCTAGATTCTAGGAGTCAGAAGACTTTTATCTCAAATCCTCACTCTGCCACTACTTCCCCTGTGGCCTTGGACGAGTCCCTTTCGCGCCCTACAAAATGAGAAACTGAACTAGATGATCTGAAAAGCCCACCCATCTCAAAAAGCTTATTATATTTTATGAGGATAGGGACCGTATTATGTTTTCATCTCCCCAGCATCTAGCACAGTGCCTGGCACATAGTAAGTGTTCAAGAAATGCTGTGATTATTGAATGAATGGATGAATCAAGGAACAAACTAACAAAATACGAAAATGAAGGGGTCCAAAGTGAAGTTCTTAAACTTGGTCAGTTGGCGGCACCACCTCTCTACATAACCACAAAGGAGTGTTGATAGTCTCAGACCAAGGGAAAGGATTTAGATTAGAAAAGAATAAAGGTGAAAAAAAAAAAAAAAAAAGATCAGAGGACCGGATATTTCAAATGGAAAGCAGAACCCTGAAATTCTGACCCAGCTTCTGTTTTCCAAGCCAAGAGACAATAGGTCCAGTGCATTAAAAGACATCGTGGCTGCCAGATGGACAAGGTGATGCAGGATGGGTGGAAGAGTAAACATGGCCCTGAGAGAGGGAGTGATTGGCACAAGTCACACAGGAGCAGTCCCTGAGGCCAGGAGGTAGCCCCTGGGGCTCACCTGAACTTGGGCTGGGCACTCCCCTTCGGCCACCCCCTTCACACCCATCCCTTGCTGAAGGACCCAAACATCCTGGCACCCAGTCTGAATCTCTTTCACCCCTGGGTCTCTCCTATAAGGTTCATCAAACCCATTGTTGATTATCCTGAAAGGGCCCCTCTCCTCCCCTAGCACTCAAGGGAACTGAACGTCAAACATCTTAGTTAGCTAGCAGAGGACAGGAAGGTGCTGAATATTTTGAAAAAGCCTCATTCTTTTATCTACACCCTGCCCCTCGCCCCACGTCTTCTATTTTCCCCCATCGCTGCAAATTCTGCAAAGGATAGGGATACGGGCACAAAAGGGGAGGACCCAATGATGCACTTTTTCCATTTAGGGCTGAGATCATGGGGAGGCAGGATGAGGTGTGGTGAGGGTATATCTCAGAAACCACACCTCTGAAAGGGGGTTTGGGGGTGGCAGGAGAGAGTAGGGGTACCACTGACCTCTGTCTCCACAGATTAGAGAAGGAAAGGGTGAAATGGCAGTGGGAGTGGTAGAGGTTACAGGACTTCTTAGCAAGAAGAGAACTGAGGGCATGCCCCAGGCCTGCTCAGGTCCTCGTAGGCTGTGTTCCCCAGTAGGGAGGGAACAGGAAGCTGTGACTTCCTCTCCCCTTTTCCTCCCTGCCCTTAGCCTCAAAGTCAATTGAGGCTGCAATGAATTCCAACCTGTGTTTTAGTTGGCACTGCTCCCTGGGCATGGTGATAATAGCTGCTCGGTACCTTGCTCCCTTGTGCCACAAACACCCCCAACTTTTCCTTTGAAATAATAATCACTCGGGCTTCCCTGGTGGCACAGTGGTTGAGAGTCCGCCTGCCGATGCAGGGGACATGGGTTCGTGCTCTGGTCCGGGAGGATCCCACGTGCCGCGGAGCGGCTGGGCCCGTGAGCCGTGGCCGCTGAGCCTGCGCG
Organism: Neophocaena asiaeorientalis asiaeorientalis; assembly: GCF_003031525.2. NCBI lineage: Eukaryota > Metazoa > Chordata > Mammalia > Artiodactyla > Phocoenidae > Neophocaena > Neophocaena asiaeorientalis. Next base: position 1,185,572 of record NW_020173668.1, on the reverse strand, counting down.
TCCAGAGCCTGTGCTCCGCAACGGGAGAGGCCACAGTAGTGAGAGGCCCGCGTACCACAAAAAAAAAAAAAAATAATAATAATCACTCATGCAAATAGCAATGTATAAAGTGCTTTTTCATGTGTTATCTCATTTTACCACACCAATCCCGTAAAGCAGAGACTTTCACCTGAAAAATTTAAGCTAGGAAACTGAGGCTCAGGGGAGTAAAGTAATTCACCCATAGTCACACAGCGAGTGAGGAGCAGATCTGGGACTCCAGAACTTCTGCTCTTTCTCTCTCAAATACCTATTCTGATTCCCTGCCTCCATGCTCCCTCCCAGGCCCCTTCCCCTTGGCTCCAAGGGAGCATTTTCTGCAGAGAAGGGGGCCCCTGAACACTGTTAGGATTAGAGGGGGCTCCAGTTTGGCTCCTGTCGTCCCTGAGATGGGGTATCTGTGGCCCTCTCCCTGGAGTGGAGGCTTGGGGCTGCCCTGCATAGTGGGATCATTCTCCCTCCCCCCATCCTCTTCTGCATAGAGCTCTACACAAACACAAACACATTTATCCCAACGTTCAGGTTCTCTCTCACCCTGCCCCACCCACCACCGAGACCAACAGAGAAGAGGCAGGTTGTCCCTCCACCACCCGCCCCCTGAGGTGTGGGCGTGGGCTGGGCCTCCAGGCAGCCAGAGGCCCCGAGAGAAGCAGAGAAGCGCTCAGATCTACGCCGTCCTGCTGAGCTCCTTAGGTGGTCCCTGCCAGTCTGGCAGGCACCCCTGGCCCCTCTGCCCAGCACCACCGATGTCTGATGCCCTGCGATGCCCACGCCCAACACCTCTGTGCCCCCGCCTGCTTTCTGGGTCAACACCTCTGGAGGCAGTGTGCTGAGTGCTGATGAAGCTATGATGCCTGTTGGATTCCTAGCCCCGAGGGTTGCCCTGGCCTATGGGCTCGTGGGGGACATCGGCTTGCTGGGAAATTTGGCCGGACTCTGGGTTCTGGGTAACTGCGCTCGGCGAGCCCCCTGCCCATCTTCTGACACTTTTGTCTTTAAACTAGCTTTGGCAGACCTGGGGCTGGCACTCACTCTCCCCTTCTAGGCAGCCGAGTCGGCACTGGACTTCCACTGGCCCTTCGGAGGTGCCCTCTGCAAAATGGTCCTGACAGCCACCGTCCTCAACATCTACACCAGCATCTTCTTCATCACGGTGCTGAGTGTTGGCCCGATGCTGGGTGGTGGTCATGGCTGCAGGACCCGGCACCCACCTCTCGCTCTTCTGGGCCCGTGTGGCCACCCTGGCTGTGTGGGTGGCAGCTGCCCTGGTGACGGTGCCCACGGCTGTCTTTGGGGCCAAGGGCGAGGTGACTGGCATGCGTCTGTGCCTGCTGTGCTTCCCCAGCAGGTATCAGCTAGGTGCCTACCAGCTGCAGAGGGTGGTCCTGGCCTTTATGGTTCCACTGGGCATCATCACCACCAGCTACCTGCTGTTGCTGGCCTTCCTGCGGCGGCGGCAACGGCAGGACAGCAGAGTTGCAGCCCGCTCTGTCCACATCCTTCTGGCCTCCTTCTTCCTCTGCTGGTTCCCCAACCACGTGGTCCCTCTTTGGGGTGTCCTGGTGAAGTCTGACCTGGTGCCCTGGGACAGCACTTTCTACACCATCCATACCTATGTCTTCCGCATCACCACCTGCCTGGCACACAGCAACAGCTGCCTCAACCCCATGCTGTACTGCTTCCTAAGGCGGGAGCCCCTGTAGGCCCTGGCAGACACCTTCAGGGATCTGTGAGCAAGGCTGTGGCCCCAGGGGCGGGGCTGGGTAGAACAGGTGGCCCTAAAGGAGGTGGGCAGGCGGTGGATGGAGAGCACCCCTTGGGAGGGTGGCCCTTCTACCAGGCTTACCAACCTGGACAAAGGGACACCTGGGTGAAGGGGGCAAGGTAAACCCCCTCTTCTTTGCGGGGATCCACGCATCCTAGGGAGAGAGAGGTTGGCCTCTCTGCCACGATGCAAGGCCCTCAGGGAAAGTCTTACCTTTGATCCCCAGCTCTGGCTATGGGGGAACAGGGAGGCTGGGACCCAGGTCAGGGCTGGGTACGACCAAGTGGAAGTCTCCACATGGAGATGGGAATGATGAGTATCTGAGAATAAACCTCTGGAGAATACACAAAGTGTCTGCACCTTTCATCTCAGTTCCACCTCCAGGTCAAGGTGGCCAAAAGGATTCTTTGCCCCATTTCTGCCTTCTGTGAGAATTCCCAGAAAAATTTCCCTAAGGGTTCTAGACTAATTGGGTCATAGGTCAATGCCTATCTCCCTCTATCCCCTCCACCCTCCCTCCCTCACCTCAAATGGGGTGTACCCTTGTCCTTCTCTGGTGCGGGGGCCAAATATGCCCTTCTCCTCTGGCCACCTCTACCTTCTTACCATCTCATGAGTGTCTACAGAAACTTGGTGCCCACAGACACCTCAGCAACAAAAGCTGTAGTTCTCCCTGCTGTGTGTGGGGTCTTGCTGGATCCCTAGCTCCAGCCAAGCCCGGAGTGCAAACCCGTTTCTGGCTGGGAGTACCCGTGTGTCTCTCCTTAAATCAGGATTTGGAGGGAGAAGTGAGGATAAGGACAAGCCAAGGATGTGTGTGGGGCACAGGGAGGCAAGAGATGCGGAAGGGGGCTGGGCGAAGAGGAGGCTGAATGTGCAGCTAGAGGAGTGCGAACCACAGAATATGGTGCTACTCTTCCTCCTCCCCCAAGGGCTTAGCTCAGAGCATCGACTCAGGTGTCAGAACACCTGGATTCACATCCTAGGTCTGACACTAACCAGCTGAGGGACCTCGGTAAGTTACTTTACTTCTCTGTACCTGTTTTCTCAATTTAAAATGGGCTGTTAAAGACTTAACAGTGCCTGAAATAGAGTTTTAGGTATTATTCTTAAACCCCATGTAAAATGGAGACAGAAGAAAAAAGGAAGAAATAAGGGGGCAACTGGGAGACAGGGACAAGGAGCCATAAAGGTCTTGTCTGGAATTTTTACATGCTCTGGAGTGGAAGTTTTACATAAGGAAACGAATGAGGGGTTGGCCCCTCAGGCCCCTCTTGAAGCTGGGCACTCCAGGGCAGCGGGGTTCCCCTTTGCTTTCTGTATCCATAGATACCCAGCAATGATAAATGCTAGCCATCAGAAGGGACTTTCCAGGGGGGGAGCCCCTGGGAAGGAGGGAGGTGGCAGAGGGAAAATGGGGTGGAGCTCCCACTGCCATTGCCCCACCCCAAGGTCTGACATGTCTTGAACCCAGCTGGGCACGGTGCCTCCTGAGTGGGTGGAGCCCCCTCTGGAGGGGGCACCGCCTGCACCAGCTCCATCCAGTTGCTGAACAGGAGAGGCTCTAAAGAGCCGCCTAATTCACACCATATTAAGCAATGCTAAAGAGATTTAATTAGCCTCTTGATGTTTAATTTCCTTTCTTTGATAATGTTTAAACGGTTCCAAAATCCACATCTATTCCCAGCCAATTCAGGATGGAAAATCCTCCACCACTCAAGTGCCCCTCTTCCCACCCCCTGCAGCTCCTCTGATGGCCCTGCTGGGGCTCGGGATATTGGCTCCTCTGGGAGCATCGCTGCTTTATGGGACCCGGAGGTAAATATTGACAAAGTTTAAACAGGTCCAAGTCAGAGGTGAATGAATGCATGCAGACCCACCCTTTGGGATGGGAGAGGGAGGGGAGGGTGCAATGGAAAGGAGGCATTGCTGTGGCAAGAAGCTGGGCCCTGGCTCCCTGGAGCTCAAGCCACAGAGCTGTGAAACTGCCAACAGGTAGACAGAGAGTAAGACTGAGTTTCCAAAAATGGGAATAGAGAGGGGACAACGGACAGAATGGGAAAGACGTGAGAGAGGGACTAATCTCAGAGGAACTACCATGTCAGAGAAATGTGTGTCTTGTTTTGGGATCAAGGATGAGGAGGGGGTTTCAGTCCAGGGGCGGCAGGAGGGAACACAGCAGCTCTCCTGTGACCTGTGGGCTTCTCGGAACCCACGCTCTGGGCTCTGCATCCCCAGGTTTCCGTTACCCTCTTGACCAGCATCCTTCACTGGACCTGTAAGAATGCTGGAGGCGCCTGCATTCCCTTTCCTGGTGGTCTTTGGATGCTAACATCCCCCTGCTCTGCCTTTACAGCTTTGGGTCCCAGCTGCTTCCCGCTGACGTGGCAGACAGCTGCTGAGCCATGGGCCATCGTGTTGGAAACTTTGGAGCTCTGGTGTTTTTCAGCAGAGTAGCCGAGGAGGGGAAGTGGAGGACTGCAGCTAGGCGGGCTGGCCCTTTCCTGGCTCCTCTGCTGGGCTGGCAACCCTCTGCACCCAGGTTTCCCTGTCTATGAAATGAAAACAATCCCTACCTCACAGATTCCATTATGGATGAGAAGGCACCTTGTCAAGGCCAGATGCTGATGGATGAGAATGACAGGAGTGGAGGGTGCTGGCTGCTCCCCCAAGCCTGCCCCCCACCCCAGGTGATTTCAGTTCCTCTTTCTAGCTGAGGTCATGAGCCCCATCCTTCCCATCTTACCCCATGGGCTCCAACAGAGGTCTGTGCACTGTGCCAGCATTTATACAACTCTAGACTCTCTCACCCCTCCCCCGACAGCCCCAGAGCAGGGTATTAACCAGAAACAGGAAGCGAAAAATTAACCAAAACCAAGAACTGAAACCTACTTAATCTCTCACTGCCTCCCTCTCAAAATGGCAAAGAGCAAATGAGCAGCTCCTATGAGGGAAACCTTCTTAAAAAGGTTAAACCAGGGCTCTGGCACTGTGAAGAACAAGGGCAGAGTGAGGGCTGAACCTGAAAATGAATGACTCTGGGGAAAGGCTAACAGGAACTGTGATGAAAGGGAGGGAAGGGGGCAAGAGGCTGATGCAATTCCTGAGCATGGCATGCAAATGAGATGAAAACAAGTTTTTTAATGTTGGAACCTCCAACAGCCACTGGAACCTAAGTGTCCCTTCATTATTATCCTTGTATTTGTGAGCGTCAAAGATGACAGCAAAAAAAAGGTGGGCAGCAGTTTCTTTTGTTAGCGCCCCCTGTCTTCAGGGAGGCAGTCACCCTTCCTGGGAGAGGAAGAGGCTCCTTTTGGAGGAACACACGTCATTGCCTGGCTCTCCCCCTCACCAGCACCCTCAGAACTGGCAGACATTAACAGACAGTACTTCCTGGGGTTCCAGGACTTTAATTTTCCCTGTTTTATCTTTTTCCCTTTCTTTTTTTTTTTTTTCCTCTTCTTTTTTTTTTTTTTTTCCCCTTTTTTTTTTTTTTTCCCCTTTTTTTTTTTTTTTCCCCTTTTTTTTTTTTTTTCCCCTTTTTTTTTTTTTTTCCCCTTTTTTTTTTTTTTTCCCCTTTTTTTTTTTTTTTCCCCTTTTTTTTTTTTTTTCCCCTTTTTTTTTTTTTTTCCCCTTTTTTTTTTTTTTTCCCCTTTTTTTTTTTTTTTCCCCTTTTTTTTTTTTTTTCCTCTTTTTTTTTTTTTTTTTTTAACAATCAAATTTGCAGAAAACTGGCTGGGGCTGGCAGGCACTGGGCGGGGGGAGGTCCATTGAAAAATCCCCCAAATTCACGCAGAGGTTTCGGGTCATGGTTGCTGAGGTGGGGGATGAGGTCAGGGTTTGTAGAGATTTCCCAACTCACCCAAGAACTGTTTGGCCAAACGGCTGGGGAAGAGGTCAAAATGGGTCCCCCAGTACTATAGATGAGTGGAGAAGTCATTGTTCCCCCCATCCCTCAAGTTCTTCCGAGATGTAGAGATAGAAGGCTGCGATTTCTAATTGCCTACAATCTTCTCTTAAAAATATAAAACACGTGCAGTTGGCTTTGGTACAAAAAAAGAAAACAACAACAACAAAGAAACATTCTGGTCCCTGTGAGTTTTTCCCCTCACCCCCCAAGCCCCCTTTACGGCCACCTCAACCTGTATTCCATCAACTCTAGGAAGCCAGGTTATCTCCCTGGGGTTTCCATAGAAGACAGAGAGATGGGAGAACAGCAGTAAGAGGTTGAGGGGAAGGGGAGAGGGACATGGCCCTGACCACAGCCCTTCCTGAAGGGGCAGTAGGGTCTTATGGCTGCAGCCTCTCCTCAAAGATGGGTGTTGCTCAGGAGGGGTGTCAGGGCTAGAACCCAGCAGCTGCATGGTTAAGCCTGAATAAACCCCAGTAGTGTTGAAGGACAAGGCCCCCTGATCCCTATGGCTTGGTTCCCATGTCCCTGGTCCTCTAAATCTCCCCTCTCCCTCCATAACTAATAAACAATAAATAAATAAATTTTCCTAAAGTAGAGGGAAAAAGGCATGAAAAATTGGCATCTGCAGTGTAGCTTCTGGATGCCACCAGGGGGCACTGTGGCCTAATACCCCCAGCTTCCTAAATGGCGCCCCCCGCCCCCGTGTCCAAGGATCCCAAGAGCTGGCAAGGACAATCAGCAGTTCTTTCAAATGTTCCCTCGTCATTGGCAGATTGGAGTCCCCAGGTTTGCCTCCCTCAGTAATGTTCTTCAGGGGGACATGGGGTGGGGGGAGGGGCCCCCTTAGCTCTCTGAAGCTACAGGCTCCCCGTCACGGCTCTCAGTCTCTTCCGGGATGTCCTGCATTCGGGTGAAGTCTGAAGGAGGACGGGGCAAAGTTAGTGAGTGAACAGATGCTCCCGTGATCTACTGAACCGCTACACTGATGCCTCCCCGTCTGTGGGCTGAGGAGCTCAGAAAGCTGTGAGGGAGGGCAGAGGTCTGTAATCCTTGGGTGAGGGGAAAACCTCTGTCAACAAAGTAAGGTATCCACACCTAGGTACTTGTTAAGTATATGGAGACACAATTTGATTAATAAAATACAAAATATGTTAAGATTAGTATTACATGAAGTCACAGTAGCTTTGGGTTATTTTGTATTTCCTGAACCAACTATAAGAACTTGGAGGTCTTTGAAATTTTTTTTACTTTGGAAATCTATTTCTGCTTGAAAAGGTTGGGAATCATGGACTTACTGGAGCAGAGACCCCTACATTCTTTGCTTCCTAGAGTCCAACTTCCTGTCTACCAGGAGGCAAAACAGGAAGCGCTCTGTGCCCCTCCCAAGAGTTACTGTAGACCTCAGTGGTTGGTTAGGGACCATCCTAAATGTTCCCGTGCTTTAGGATGCAGGCTCCTTTTGGAAACCACAGCCCAAGGGTCTGTACCCAGGTTACATCCCATTTCCATTCCATGTCTCCACCAGGATCTCACCTCGTGGACTATGGGGCGGAGACAGACGGCTGCTACCTTCCTCCTCGCTGCCGGTGTCGGGGTCACTGCTATCTTGCAGCCGATCGTCGGGGCTGCCCAGCTCCTGCCTCTCTCGATCCTCAAAGGGTCGATGGACGGAGCGAATAGTCACAGGCAAATCTAGGCGGTCGTGGCCTCGGCTGGGCTGTGGACGGCAGGCCAGAAAAGCAGGAGGCCACGGAATGAGCAGTGTGAAGACTCAACTCTCAGCACCTCTACCACTGACTGATTTCTTTCCGCACCCATTGCAACTGTTCAGTCCTCCCATCAGTATCCTATATCCTTCAAGTCTGATGCCTGATGTCATTTGGTCTCAAATCTCCAATTCCTTTCTGGTTCTCTCATGGACCCTGATGTCCACCCTGATGTCAGTTCACTACTTCAAGCTTCCTTACCTGTGGGGGGGTGAAACTCAAGTACAGGGCATCGCCTGCAGGGAGGCTACGCCGCCTCGGATCCAGAGGCCGCCGGGCCCAGGGGGCCTCAGCCGGGAGTGGTTCCGTGTGGCCCAAGGCGGCCAGCTGCCTGCGAGCCTCTTCGGCCTCCCGCTCCAGCAGGGCGCGGGCCTGCTCGCTCTCTCGGAGCCGGGCTTCCAGGCTGCCAGCCTCTGTCGCCCGCTCTTCGCCGAGGCGTCGGCAGCGCCGTAGCTCCTCTTGCAGCAGCGTGTGTTGCCGCTGCAGCAATGCCAGTTCCGTAGCCTGCTTTTCAGGAGCCACAGGGGCAGCCCCGGCTCTGCCAGCCTCCCCATCCCGGGAGTTGGCTCGGGTCAGCTTCTCCCGCCGCTCGGGGCCCTCAGGGAACCGGGCTTCCATCAAAGTGTCCTGCTGGGCCACAGCCGCCTGCGGGTGGAATGGAAACAGAGGGGTGTATCAGGACCCCGTTTCTTCTACCCCTCACCCTCACTCCCCAGGGCCCAGGTCATGATTCCTGGAGAGCTCGAACCGGGAAGGCTTAGAAAGGCCTGTTAGGATGATTCTGTCCCGCCTAAATGGGTAGCTCGGGTCTGGCTCCTCCCCTTCCCACTCTAGCCCTTGCCCCACTGACCTGTAGGCCATGTAGAAGTCCATAGAGATTGACCAATCGCTGCAACGCTTCCTGAGGACAGAGGAGAGGGTAGGAATAGAGTCCAAGCTTCAGGATGGGAGAACTGCCCAGAAGTTGAATAAGTGTGGGCATGGGACAATAAGACTGCAGGTACTTTGAGGTGTACACGCCCCCTCCCAACTCCAAACTGGGCTCTAATTTCTCAGATGAGAGTACCCCTCCTTCAGTCTCCTATATCATCACATTCCCATCTCACCTCCTGGGGAGATCTCAGCTGATTTCCATTTCGATCCTGCAGAAACGGGCAAGGATGGGGAATCAGGAGACACACAAGTCCCTGGTGCCTGTCCCTAATAGCTCTGAGTCAAGGATCTATAGGGCAGCTGTCCCTTTCCCTCCCTCTAGCCAAGTCCTGACACCTCCTGAAACTCACCTTCTGGCTGGAGTCTGAGTCAGCTCTGCAGAGCTCAATGGAGCCATTGAAGGTTCTGGCCTCACCATCTGTTGAGAAGGGGAAAAGGATGGGCCGAACCACTTCCCCAGCACCCCAATACTACTTGGTCCCTGGTACCACCCCATTCTCTTTAAACCCTCCCACGTGCTACCTTGGTCCCCTGCCCTGGCACTCACTGGCAGTGACTCCTGGACTTGTGTTACCACCGCTGTCCGGTTCCATGGATAGGGTTGGTTCCCGGGGTGTCAAGAGCAGCTCCACTCCAGGCCCCACCAGCAGGTCTTTCAGGCCCTCCACTGCGGGGAAAGAAGAGGTGAGGACAGGAGCAACAGAGAATCCTGCGGGGGATGGGAGGGGATGCCATTCACTCAGTACACAGAACATGCGGGCATCTAGGGGAATGCCCCCTGCACATGTAGTGGGGTCTCACTGCCACCACCACATACAAGGCAAAGGTCATTAAAGGTCCCAAGGGGCAGCACAAGTACGTGCAGGATGAGAGGTGTCAAACAGCAGCAAGGACCATCTTCCCCCACAAACAACAGGCACTCAGGGGAGTTATGGCCTATGGGGCTGACGTCCCCCTTGTCTGTGTGTGTCCAGGTCTAGCCACGGGTCCATATCTTGTGATGGTGAGTGGATGAGTCTGGACTCTTCCCTAGGAGCCCCCTCACCCTCACGGATGGCATCCTGCAGCAGCCGCTCGCCACGAGGGGACTCGAGGGACTCAGAGCGGAAAAGCCCCCTGGGCAGGGTGGGCAGCGGCATCCCGCTGCCGCCATCCTCTTCCACTTGGAAGTGGGTCATCTCAGCAAACAGCCCAACCTTCTCCTGCAGCAGCTCCACCAGTGCCCGGTCTTTCTGCTGCAGCTCCACTGTGGATGAGAAACAGGTGAGCACCCGGAAGAGCCAGTAGTGTAGGGGCAGCTCCAGGGGTCAGGGGCCAGGCCTGGGCAGAGTGGCAGGACTTAATTTTGGTTTTTTGGCATATATGAAAAAGAAAGTAACTTTTTTTGGGGAAAAGTAACACATGTACTTTTGTTTTAAAAACAAAAGTAAAACAATGTGTGGCAGGGACTGCAGGCTGTCCACCAGTTTCCATTCTCCCCACCTTCCTTTAATAAGAGAAGGTGTGCAAGTTTCATCTGGGCACACGGCTGCCCAGTTACACTCGACTTCCCAGCCTGGCTTGCAGCTGGGCATTGCCACGTGACTAAATTCTGGCCAACAGATGTGACAGTCTTCCAGATCTGCCCTTAAAAAAAATCGGTATAAACTCTCCTTGTTCTTTACCCCCTCCTTGCTAGCTGGGATGCAGATGTGATAGCAGGAGCTGGAGTAGTGATGGAGACACAGACATAGAGGACATAGAGATGGGGAATCTTCACGTTGAAGAGGGCAGAACTGCACAACTACCCTGCACTTCCCACTTCTAGACTGTTATGTGGAGAGAAATAATCTACCTCATGTAACCGACTGATTTTTGTTACTCTTTTTGTATAGCAGTTAGATCATACCCCAACTAATATAAGGCCTTATAGTAAAAAAGTAAGTTACGATCTTAACTCTGTTATTCCTAGTTTCCCTGCCCAGAGGAAGCCACAGTAATAGTATCTTATCTTCCTAGAGATATTGCACACACATATACAAAATACGTATGACATATATCTATCCCCAATATTTTCACGTCAGTGGTAGCATATACTTTACAGTGTTTTAAACCTTGTTCTTTTCGCTTAACAATATATTTTGGTTATGGATCTACATCAGCCCTCAGAGAGCCATCTCACTTTTTAGACAGCATTCCACTGTGTGGATACCTCATAAATTATTTAAACAAACTCTGTGGGTGGACTTACTCTTGATACGCCGCAGGTAAGCCTCATCCTCTGTCTCAATCAGGGGGAAGTCCTCCCTGGATGGGCATCTGGAGAGATAACAGGTTGGGTGGGGTTTGGGGAAGGAAGTCAGGTTACACACCAGGAATCTGCCTACCCTCCTTCCCAAATGTGCTCTATTTCTCCCTGGTAAGCCCCGTCAGCTCCACGCCCTGGCTTCATCCACTCTTGACCCTCTCCTTTTCCTGGCACTGATCATCTGCATCTACTGGTCTGTACCTCTCCAAAGGTCACCTGGAGAGGTAGCATAGTGCAGAGGGACAGCTACAGTTTTTGGCATCAAGCACCCTGGGCTCAAATCCTGGCTCCACAATTTACCAGGTGGTAACCTCTTTATTTCCTCATGTGAGAAATGGGGATAATATCTTCCTCACAGGTTTTCCGTGAGGATTAAATGAAATAATGTACCACTGCTTTGAACATGGCAGAAGCTCAATGAATCAATTATAATGAATAATATTATTTTCGCAACTACAAATATTAATATTATTAAGAAAAAGGGCACTATAGATCTATTGTCAATGGGACAGGTACTTTGCCTTGTTTTCCTAGAATTGGTAATTTCATACTTTGCACGCATTTCTGAAAAATTTGTTCAAAGTCTTAACTGCAGAAGTTAAAAAAAAAAGGTTTACATAATATAAAGTAGAGAAAAATCCTTTCTCTAAAAGCTAAAAAAAAAATCATAGGACTTCCCTAGTGGCACAGTGGTTAAGAATTCGCCTGCCAGTGCAGGGGACATGGGTTTGAGCCCTGGTCTGGGAAGATCCCACATGCCGCAGAGCAACTAAATCTGTGCGTCACAACTAATGAGCCTGCGCTCTAGAGCCCACGAGCCACAACTACTGAGCCCGTGCGCTGCAACTACTGAAGCCCGCGTGCCTAGAGCCTGAGCTCCGCAACAAGAGAAGCCACTGCGATGAGAAGCCTGTGCACCGCAACGAAGAGCAGCCCCTGCTCGCTGCAACTAGAGAAAGCCTGCACACAGCAACAAAGACCCAAACCAGCCAAAAATAAATAAATAAATAAAATATTAAATTACTAAAAAAAAAAAAAAATCATAAACATCTTAACTGAATTTATTCTTCAGGCATAATCTTTGAGAATCCATTTTCAACATTTAATATGCACTTTACTTTTTTTCATCACAACAGACACACAGTTGACTGCCTCAAATCTAATGTGTGTCCAACAGAAGCCAAAGATCTGCTGCTTTAGCACATGAAATGATTTCCTTCTTGCCTCTGTTGTATGGAGTTTGAGTTTTGCTCCTCTTACCACTAGTATCAATGCTTTCATTACCCTCTTTTTCATTTATTTTTAGAAAATAAAGGTAAAGACAGTACAATCCAAATAATGGCCCACTGCCTACAGACTAAGATGTTAATGGAGGTGAAATTGTACTGCTGGCTGGCAGGTATGCCAGAATGTGACAGCTTAAAGTATTCCTTTGGCTTGTCAGCTCTTGCTGCATTTGGAAGGTGGTTGCGGTCGTCATCATATAAAGTGCGACTTTACAGGACAGTAGAACATAGATGACATTTCCTGCCTTGGGCCATCTTGTCTCTCCCCTGGCCTCTGCCTCTACCTCTGAAGCCTGGGTTCCATTCCCTGGGAGTGCTGTGGCCTGGGGCCTGAAACTGCAGGTACTGTGAGGCCATACACACACTCACACTCGCACGCTCTGCTGAATGACGCGGATCCAGGTGCTCCGGTCATCCCGGGATGCCGTGTGGACCTCATACATCTCAGGGGGTGCCGCGCTGATCAGAAACATCCCTTTCTCCTGGTTGGCGATGTCCCGCACGATTAGATTCTGCAGTGACACCACCGAGGGCTTGTCCTGCCAGTCAGGGGAAAGGAAGAATTAAAGCTGGGAATCCTGACCCCTGGATATCTGAGTCTTCAGTCCTTCTGGAATACCCAAAGGATTGAAGAGTCAGCCGAGAATACAAGTTAAGAACCCAGGCTCTGGTGCCAATCAGACAGGACTTAGAAACGTCTGTGACCCTTGACAATTTAATTAACTTTAAGCTTTACTTTCCTCGTCTACAAAAAGAGGATAATAAAGGGCCTTCCTGACAGGTGTAAAAGTGCCTGCATACAGTAACAATTTGTCTTGGCTGTTCTTATTTCTCCTTATTATATTACAGTAATGGCTACAATAACAGCTGTTTGACCCTGGAGGATTCCAGGGTTCTTCCAGGCTGGGGTAAGAAAGCAAGAAGGGCCTCAACACTTGTCTGTGCTGAGGAAGAAGAAGGTAGAAGGTCTCACCAGGGCAGGAAAGATGTACTTCTGGTCCTTCTCCTGGAGAAATACCAGCACATCTGTCATCAGCAGCATGAGCACATCTGGCAGGAGGATAAAGGCAGGACAGTCAGCATTAGAGAGTGTCTGAGCAGCTGTTTTTCTTTCTCAAGGACCAGGTCTACCACATTAGGTTAGAGCTCCTGTTTCCCCTCTTCCTGACCTCTCTCCCTCTGGTTGCTTTCTCCACTTTTGCAGACCACCTCTCCCATTCTTATAGCTCAGAAATGGGGGGTAAATGCATGTGCCATCAGATAAATCAGCTTCTTGGGCTAGAGGTGCCCATAAGCGATCACCCAATGCCTTTGGAGAAAACCCTCTTTATCCAATGAATGTGGGTTTCTTAACCTAGGGTCTACAGACCCCCTAGGATGTCTACTGTTGGGCTTCAGAGGCTCTGCAAATCCTCTGAAGTTGCATAAGCAACTTTACATATTAATATATCACACGTGTATTTTTCTGTGTGAAAGGGTCCAGAATTTTTGTGAGGGTAAAAGGATTCCCAGAGCCTTTCAGTTCCATGTTGAACAACTGACTAACATAAGACCTTTTTGGATATTTGGTCTAAGCTCCCCCCGACCCCAGCATATTGCCACTTCTCATTTTGTGCTCCACAGGGAGGAGAACAGTTGGGTTCCTTAGCCATCTCTCCCACCACTGAACAATCCCAATCTCCTTCAACCCCAGCAGGCCCTGCTTTCATTTTCCTTCTCTGCCCCACCTTCCAGGCTCTCAGATCCTAAGAGGTCCTGTGCTTTAAGACTTAAGGGGAAATAAAGGTCAAGCCCAAGAAAGTTGGATGTCACAGTCGAGAAGACACACACTTACCCTTTGCCCTTGGAGATCTTTCTAAGTTGTGGGCACAGAGAAGGGGAGGGCTTTCAGAAATAAAGCTCTCCACCCTTGCTATTTTTAACCCCCCCATGCTTTATATTCTTAGCTTCGGCGTGGGAGGGATGGGAAGGAGAGAAAGGGATGAAGGAAAGTGGCTGGTGAAGCCTGCAATACTCAAGCTTATGAAGTGGGGATTTCATGACACAGGACAGAAGTGCAGGCAGGCTCTAGCCTCAGGTAGCACAGTATACTTCTGCCCCTCATTCCTCACCCCCATAGCCAACGTCTACAACTCTCTTGTCTTGATTTAGGTAGGAAAGCATTGGCCAGTGCAGTCTGGGAAGAGAGCCTGGGAAAGAGTGCCCCAGCCCAACATGCCCCACCCCCTTTTCTCTTCTCCACTCAGCCCGCCCTTCGCTGGGCTCCACCCCCTCCCGTGGGCCTTCCCTAGCTGTGTTCCCAAAGCTCCTGCCCATTCCCCAGCCCTGGTGGCTGGGATTCCAGCTGGTAGAACCAACTACGCTGATCTTGTCCTCTGATCCTGGAATTTCTCTGTTTTCTTCATCAAAACCAGTAGCTTTCTGGGCATGCGAGAACCAAAGAAATGAATAAATATTGACAAGGAAGTCCTTGTATCGCCCGTGAAATCCAGAATTCAGACTTTTGTCGCAACAGAGACCACATATTTTCCTCCCACTGGGTCTCACCCTGGGTATAGGGCTGAATTAAAAGAGGTCCTAAGGGCTGGGATGCTTCTCCTTCTTTATATCTGACCACAGACTCTTGCCTGGCCTGCCAAGCTGACCACTGACCTTTGAAGCGCCCAGTAGCTGTCTTCCAGAGCAGGCAACCATCGTGGATGAGCTTGCGCCGCAGAAGCTCCTCTCGGCCAAAAGGGCCCTTGCCAGGCACCGGGGCCTGGGCCCGAGGGTCCATACGGTTGTAGATCTCCTGCAGGCGGGCCCCTTTCTCCAGCTCGTGCACATCCTGGTCTACGTTGGACAGCAGCTCCTTCACCAGCCCCAGTGCCGTCGTCAGGTCCTGGCGCTCCTCCTCGATCCCTGACCGGGGGTCAGCATGAGGGAGGGATGGCTCAGCCAATCTTCAAGCCAGCCCCAATTCCCACCAATCTCGATTCCCACCTTTAGAGGCTGCCCAGCATTGCACATCTGACCCTATCCCTCCCCTGGGTTATCCCGAGCCATTTCTCACCCCAGATAGCCCTCTCCCACCTTCCCCCCTCCCAGGCTCTTCCTCTCACCATGGGAATGCTGCAGGATCCGGTTGATGAGCACCGGGTACTTGGTGATGCGCTGAGTCACCAGTAGGATGCACTCCTGTACACCATGCCGCTTCAGCACGGCCGAGCGGGTCACTTTCTACAAGAGCAAAGGAGGGCTCAGGGCCAGAGTGGGGCCCGAGGGAAGGGCAACAGAAAGAACGCTGGAGCGTTCTTGGAGCCTAAGCCCTGGTGCCGGCCCTAACTTGGTCATTTACCTCACACCGGTCGGCATAGGTGACCCAGTCTGGAAAACGGGGACGAGAAGGTCACAGGTTTATTGTGAGGACCAAAGTAGCAAAAGCACTTGCTCTACTGCTATGAGGGGCTGCTGATGGGATCCACAAGCGGATGTGTCCACAAGGGTTGGGCCACTAGAGGAGGCTGAGTGTGGGTCCTGGAGAGGTTTGCTCACCCGGATGAACTGCTGGAAGCGTTTGTCTCGGGCATATAGCTCCTTATAGAGCTTTAAGGCCTTGGTGTGGCGGCTACAGAACTCTGAGTAGGTCTTCCGCATCTGCTCTGCGCTGGGACCTGAGAACTAGAAGTTGGGGGAGCAGGGCTGGGTCAGCATTTCCCTCAAAGCCACATCTCATCCCCAACACCCTCGGGCCTCCCACCAAATAGGCAGGCTTCCTGCCTCTCCAGCCCTCTCTGGCTCCACCCCCTAGAGTTTGATGAAATGATGAGAAATGTCCACTCTAGTCACACCTCCTCCCATGACTGCTGCCCATGGGTCCTGCCTTTTCTCACCTGGCTGATGAGCAGGTCACCCAAGCGATGGATGACGAAGTTCCGGGTGCTGCCAGGGCACAGGGCCTGGCGTCGGCGTTCTAACAGCTGGCTGAGGAAGCGTGTATGGATGTCACTGAGTTCGTCCACGCAGGGGAACAGGCCCTGGACCACTCCTGGCTCCAGCTGTAGCTCTTCCAGCATTCCCGTGCGGAAGAGGCGGGTCATGATCTTCAGGGTCCGCACATGGTGTAGCTCTGTCTGGATCAGCTCTGCGGGGACAATGGGACACCTGGCCTCTACCCTGGCTTGGCCACAATTGGTGGGGCCTAGGCTGGGGACCTCAGGGCTCATTTGAGGTTTTCAAGATCCCTTCCAGGTTAACATTCTGCATTAGTACGATCTTAGATCATTTTCTAATCATTTTTTAATCTTTATGCCGTGCCATCTTAAGCTATGAGCTGTTTTAAGGTCAAGAACCATGTGCCCCCTACATGTCTAGGTTTCCCACAGTTCCCAGTACAGTGTTGGAACCGGCAGAGAGGAAAGACTAAGAATTGACTGGAAGGAAGGGATAAAGAAGGGCCTTGGAGGTCAACAGCCCAACAGGTGGGGGCCTAGTGGCTACTTGTGGGGATGCCAGGCAGGGTCTTGAAGGCCAATAGGATAAGAGGGAAGGGTCTTGAGAGGTAGGGACTGGCAGAGGAAGGACACAAAAAAACAGGACTGGTGACAAAAGAGAAATCTGGGGTGGTCTTCTTGGCTCACCATAAATGACATCCTGCTGCTTCATCACCTCCTTTTTATGCTGCTGCAAAAAGTTGCTATCCACAGCAAGGCTCCAGGAATCAGCTGCAAAGTCCTTCTCATCCATCTCAAAGTCACTCATCAACTCATTGTAGATCACCTCTGCACCTGGAAGTGAGTGGGGGAAACAACTCGGACCCCAATTCTCTTCCCTGGGTCCTGGGCCCTTCTCTAGATCCCTTCCCGCCTTGCCGTTCCCAGGACTGCTCCCACCTGCCCCTCATGCCCTGGTCTCCCTGAGGTCCGGGCACAGTCACCTTCGTCGATGAGGGACTCCACTGACAGGGTCCGGTTCCGCATGTTGAGGGAGTCTGTGGACTGGGAGAGGATCCGGCGCAGCCCCAGGGGAGACTCATCATTGAAGTGTCTGAGGGGAGTGGAGCCTGGATGCATCACCCAACTCCGGCAAGAGTTCCCTTCCCGGGTGGGGACCCAAGGTGGGATCCCAGAGGCAGTCACCCCAAGTTCTCCTTACCTGTCTGTCTATAATTCTGAACTCAGGGATGGGAAAGACCTCTCAGCCCCCCGTCTCCATTGCCATACTCTGCCTGCCTTGGCTCTCCCTTCCCCAAGCAGAGGCTCACCCAGCAATGTTGGTGGTGGAAACACTTTTGGCTAAAGACAAGGAGGAGCGGCCACGGCGGGAGCCAAGCAGGGACTGTCGGAAGCTGTCGGAGGGGTAGATGGCAGAGCTGGGACGCTCCCGAGTGGTGGCTGTCAGAGGAGGGGATACCAAGTAGGCAAGCGTCAAACCTAGTGCCTTCCCAGGATTCAAGCCTCCCAGGCTCCTCCACTAGAAGCGAGGCCTCCTCTCCAGCCCCACCTTTAGCCCTGTTCTTTTTTTTTTTTTTTTTTTAGCCCTGTTCTAGTCAAAGAAAGATGATAACAGTAATTCTACCCGTATGTTTGTGCAATACTTTTTTTTTTTTTTTTGCGGTACACGGGCCTCTCACTGTTGTGGCCTCTCCCGTTGCAGAGCACAGGCTCCGGACGCGCAGGCTCAGCGGCCATGGCTCACGGGCCCAGCCGCTCCGTGGCATGTGGGATCTTCCCGGACCGGGGCATGAACCTGTGTCCCCTGCATCAGCAAGTGGACTTTCAACCACCGTGCCACCAGGGAAGCCCTGTGCAATACTTTTAATGTTTATGAAGAGCTTTTATTGCCTTATCTCTTTACCGCCACAAGACTATGAGCAATCTGCAGCTCAGGACGGTTAAGAGACTTGTCTGGGGTGACTCAGCTAATGGCTGAGCAGAGATTCGGACTCTGGTCTTTTTTTTTTTTTTAACATATTTATTGGAGTATAATTGCTTTAGAATGTTGTGTTAGTTTCTGCCATATAACAGAGTGAATCAGCTATATGTATACATATACAGACTCTGGTCTTTTTGACTAAGCACCACGCTCTTTCTGTTACACCAGATCTGTCTGAATTGGCCCTTAACAACTTCTGCCAACATTCCCAAGTGCGGTGTAAATAACTAATAATAATAATATAAGGTGTGACCAGGCTCAGATGACCAGCCATCCCAAGCCTTCGTCCCCATTTGAATTCTCCTGTCCCGCCCCTAAGCCCAAGAGTCCGGATCTCCCTTATGACCCCACCATCAGCATCCAATTGAAAAGAGGAAGGCGCTGTGCCAGGGAACGACCTCAGGGGGGCAGCACAGCTCATGGGCTGAGAGGCCTGGGGTCCAGGGTCCTATGGGGGCTCCAGCATCCTCACTACTCACTCTTACTGCGAAGTGAAACAGACTGCAAGGCAGTGTTGTTCTTCAGCAGGGCAGCTTTCTGTTGCTGTGAGACAGAGAGCAAGAGAGAGACACCAAGAACAGCTGTCACCCTAGGGTCACCCCCATAGGCCCAGGGCAGGAGCTGGGTGGCTGGCCCCCTAGGGAGAAAGCTGGCATGATGGCTAAGGGCATCAGGGTGGCTGAGCCCAGTGCTGAGGGGATGTGTCTACAGCAACAGGCTGACCCCCTCTTGCAGGGCCTGCGGCCTGGGGTGGAGGGTCTGGGCTGCCCCCTGGTGAGGAGAGGGGCTGAGTAACACAGGGTGAGGAATGAACGGAAAAGGCATGAGGGTACCGCACACTCACTACCCTCTCCCCCAGCCCTCTGCCCTCCCTGCCATCTCACCTTCTGCTTGACCTTGGTACAGTTGGCGAGGGTGTCTTTACAGCGGTTGTGGATAGTCACATTGCAGGCTGGGAGGGTGGGGTAGAGAGGGTGATGGGAGGGCCGGGTGGTACGGGGGGGACACACCCACATGCAGACACCCATCTCCCCATGGCCACACAGCCTGAGACTCTCCCCCTTCCCAGACTCCTTGGCCATCGCCGCACCCCAGTCCCTCTCCTCCCACCTCCCCCCTTCCTTCAAGCAGGAGATGAAGTGAGGGGGTATAGGTGTGGACCACAATTAAGCCATCAGGAGGGGTAGGCAATCCTGACTCAGAGATGACCTGCGAGGTGGACTAGAGGGAAGAAGGGGTTACTGGCTGCCAGAGATGAGCTCAAGAAGCACAAAGGTGGTTGAGAATGACAGATGGCAGAGAGGACGCCCACGGAACAGAAGGTGGCACAGGAGCAGCTGGGGTGGGGGCTAGGGGCAGAGAGGGGGAAATGAACATCCCCTGAGCTTGATCCTAACCACCCCCTGAGGTAGATTCAATGATCCTCATTTTATAGATGAGGATCCTGTCTCCTGGAGAGGTTAAAATCATCTGCCAGAGGTCATACAGCTAGTGGTAGAGCTGGGGTTTAACTCAGGAGTGTCCGTGCACTTCCTGTTGAGCCATACGTATGCCCACAAACTCTGGCTAGGCCTAAGCAGTGCTAAGGCTGATGGATCCAGCGGCAGAGCGGGGGACAGGCCATGCCCTGCCCCTGCCCGCCACGCCTGCCTGCCTTCTGCACTGCTCAGCTATGCTTGCTATGACTCTAGCCTCCCTTCCGGACCGGGGGAGTCTTTTTCCCCAAGTAAGGTAAACCCACAGCTCCCACACTCCATCTGCTTCTCCTTCATCACCCACCCCACCCTGCCATGGGGTAGGAGAGAAGAGGAGAGGAAAGGAAGCGGAGCTAAGCCTAGGCACTGGGATTACTGGCCGTCCCTTTCCCCAACATGCCCTCATAGCTCTTGGCCGTCTCCAGCTTCCCCTCCCCCCTCGTCCAACAACACCGGAAACTCTGCTAACTCCTTCAGACAATACCCAGCACCGTGGTTACTTCCACAAATACAAGGCGAGCAGGGTGTGGCAGAGGAGCAGACAGAAGTGGGGGCTGGAACTGCATCCACCCCCCCTGGAGCTCCCTTCTCCTACCCGCAGCACCCAGTGTCTCTGGATCGAACCTCCGCTATCCACCTGCTCTCAAAATAGCGCTTGCTGCCCGCCTTCCCGGTTCCCCTGGCAACAAGCTTCCAGATTGGGAATTCTGTCAGGTCTCTAGAGGGATCTAGATTGGGGTTCCCTCCTCATCCTCAAAACTCTAAGTTGAACAGTGAGGAAGTAGAGAAGCCTCGCTGGTTCTTTCTGGGGTTCCTTCGCAGCTTCCATAGAGATTTAGAAGCTAAAGCTTTTGTCCCTCTGTTCCGCTGCAGGCCACAACACCTCCGGTCCTGCGTTAATCAGAAGCAGCTCTTTGCCATAAATCTGGGTGTTGGTGGGGAGGGTAGACAGGGCAGGAGCCCTCCATGTAGGCATCTTGGGGAAGGAAGAATTCGTTGCTTGTACTTACTAAATACAGGGCTACCCTTAGATGTGGGTGAAGGTCAGGAATTCTATCTAATCCTTATTCCCCCAACATACACATTGCTGCCATATTCTCTTTCTCACTGTGTATCAGTCAGACTAGAAATCTGAGACAGGGGGGTCCTAATCCCTAATCCTCTGCTTCAAACTGTAGAGATTTAGAGATTTCAGACTCCCCCCAGTCAATAGAAAGGGAAGGGGCAAGGGGATCCTGAAGTCCTGAACACCCAGTTCTGCCCAGGAAGACCGGCAGAACAGCTGCAAGGCCAGCAGCTTCCCACCCAGCTCCCCTATTTCTGCCCCCCCTACCCCGCATACACACAACATTCCTGCTTCTCTTCCAATCAGTTCTCCTGACCCTCAGCAGCTGTTCAGGGAGCTGGGGGATACCCAGCGGACGACAGCTGCAAGGGGAGCCACTCCAGCCTCCCCTCCCCCATACCCCCAGCTAGTCCTGCTTAGGCCATATTCGGACTGCCACTACCCCTAGACATGAGGACAGGGAGAAAGGGATCAAGCATCTGGCCCTGGCATTTGGGCCCTGCGGGGGCTCACAGAGGAGAGTGATCCTTATGGATCCAAGGTAAAAAGAATGGAGAGAAAGATTAGGGTCAGTGGGCGCTGACTCAAGAGTGACATTCAGGGTCCAAACAACTTACTTGGGCAGATGAGGGCCTCCTTGGCTGTGATGCTCTTGTTACAGGCATAGCACATGGTCATGCCCGAAACGGAGATGGTGGTGAAGAGGTGCCCGTTGGTATAGCGGGCGTCCTTGGCTTCCTTCATTTTCTCTTTTTCCCGGGACTGTAGAAGGGGCGAGAGAGACAGGAAGTGAGGCTGGAGGATGCCAGGGTGCCTGAGGAGTCCAGAGACACAGGCCGAGGGCAGAGGCAAGGGAGCAATGCCTGCCTGAAACACACCATTTCCTGAAGCAGAGTTTGCCACGCTGTGTCAGAGGCAGCTGTCCAGGAGTGACCAGGCCAGCCCCGAGGGCTGAGCCCACCCCTGACCTACCTGGCCCCTGCGGCTGGGCTGCCTCCTGTTGCCGCTCATCTCCCCGGCTCTAGACCTCCGCGTCCTCACTCCACCTCCCAGCCCTAGCTCTGCTCGCCCCCAAGCTGCTGTACTCTCTTCTCTGTGCCGGGGGAAGATGCGCAGAGAGGAGGGGAGAGCAGGCGAAGCAGAAGGTGCCAGCTCACCAGCGCTTTCAAATCTATGGGAGTTAGCTCCTCTTATAACCATGACAACCAGTGTTGGAGCCGCTATCTCCGCTATCTCCGTGGCAGTGGCAGTCACAGTGGGGGGCAGGAGATCCCCTTATTAGATTGGCTGAAGGGGGCAGAATGCCTCCACTGCCACCCCCAACCAGAGGTCAGGATCCCAAACTTCTGACTCTTCCATATCTGCTCAGCCAAGGTACACGGGGGCCTCTCTGTGGGAGGCAGCATGTCCCCTGCTAACCTCAAGGCAGGAGGAGCCTGGTTTCAGTCTCGGGTCACTTGTCCTCTCTGGGATCTTTAAGAAAGGAAACTGGGCCACCAAGGTCTCATTCCCGGCAGGAAGTCTCTTCTGCAGTCTAACTTTTATCCCTCTCATGCTACCCTCCAAAACCTAGGATATCTCCTTTATTCCTCCTCACCCAATTAGTCTAGGAAGTCCTTTCTAGCATCTACCCTCCAACCTCCAGCGGCAATGTCACTTCCTCCCGCTCTGGTCTCCGTCGAGATGGGGCACACTCTCCAGGCGCTTCCACAGAACCTCAGAGGCTGGCATTTCCCATCAGCTTTCTCTTCTCCTGCTTCCCCCTGACCTCTGCAGGTCAAGTGATTCTCCCTAACCTCTTTCTGTCCTTTCTCAAGCTCCTGAGCTTTCCCTGAAACTGAGGAGATAAGAAGATGGGACACCATGCTTTCCACCTATTCCAGGACCCTCCTCAGTGGTCACCTCAGATCCCTGATTTTCCCTCCACTCTTAGAGGACTGACAGCAGGAAGAGGACCTGGCAAGACCACTCCCTCCAAGGATTCCCTGCCTCTCAGAAAGCGAAGAGCGAGATCCTGATGGCTGAGGCTGAGGGTAATGAGCCCCAAGTCAGAGGACACTCACTGTCTGGGGCCCCGGGGCAGTGAAACAAAACTCAGAGGAGAATCCTCAGCCTGGACCTTGGAGGCCTAGTCCTGACTCTCAGCTGAAGCCACACTAGCAGTTAAGAGGTGGGGGGAGGGGGGGCTTCCCTGGTGGCCCAGTGGTTGAGAGTCCGTCCGCCTGCCGGTGCAGGGTACACGGGTTTGTGCCCCGGTCCAGGAGGATACCACATGCCGTGGAGCGGCTGGGCCCGTGAGCCATGGCTTAACCAAAAAAAAAAAAAAAAAAAAAAAGAGGTGGGGGAGGGGAAGAGACTCACTGGCCTGGTGCAAGGGTAGAAAAGGGAAGTGTGAACCGGCTGAGTCAACAGCACAGGGGCCAGAGGGCACTGGACTATGACACCCTAGGGTCTCAGGGCTTCCTGGTAGCCCAAGATCCTTCTCTCTCCTGCCTACCCTCAGAAGCTCCAGGTTCATCTGATGATGAGCAGAGCCTAGGTCTTCAGGTCATTTCACATCCAATCACCCATTTTTCTTTTCTCCTCCTCTCCCATCCTCCTCCTCTTCCTATATCATAGTCTCCTTCCCATCCCCTGGCCTCCCTCCTCTCCCCCATGGCCTCCCACCTTGGCTGCCCCTTTTTCACCCTTGCTTCTCTTCTACTGCCCTTGGCCTCTCCCTGCCCTCCTCCTCCTAGACCTTGTCAAGAAAGCTGACCAACTTTCAACTCTAACCTCCCTTTTTCTATTCTGGTACCTACCTATCTGGACCACTAGAAAATTCTCCCTTTAGTCTAACCTCCATCTGCCCTGCTCCAAATTATAGTTCTTTAGGAGATCAAATCCTCCTCTGAATAACAGCCTCTATAGGACCTCAAAGTCCAAGTCCAAATAGCTCTTCTTACTGCCCTACACTCTGCCTTCTCTTCTCCTCTCCTGCTCTCCCAACCTTCTCTATGACACAAATAAAAAAGTTTGAGGACTCATTATGTTTGAATTAAAAGTATGCAAGCAAAAAAACGTGAAAATCACATTAAAACAGCAACACGGGGAGGGGCAAATTAGGGGTATGGGATTAAGAGACACAAACTACCATGTATAAAATAGATAATCAGGCTTCCCTGGTGGCACAGTGGTTGAGAGTCCGCCTGCCGATGCAGGGGACACGGGTTCGTGCCCCGGTCCGGGAAGATCCCACATGCCGCGGAGCGGCTGGGCCCGAGAGCCATGGCCGCTGAGCCTGCGCGTCCGGAGCCTGTGCTCCGCAGCAGGAGAGGCCACAACAGTGAGAGGCCCGCATATCGCAAAAAAAAAAATAATAATAATCAGGGAATTCCCTGGTGGTCCAGTGGTTAGGACTCCGTGCTTTCATTGCTGAGGGTACGGGTTCAATCTCTGGTCGGGGAACTAAGATCCCGCAAGCCACGCAGCGTGACCAAAGATAAAAACAAAACAAATCAATAACAGATAAGCAGCAAGGATGTACTATATAGCATGCGGATTTATAACCGTTACCTTGTAATAACTTTAATGGAATATATATAATCTGTAAAAATACTGAAACTAATATAATATCATAAATCAACTATACTTCAAAAAATAAAATAGAAAGAGCAACATGTCTGAATCAGGGTCAACTCCCAAATGGGCAGTCCTGCAGATTTGCCCTAGGGCTGCTACAACTCCCCCTCCCCTCCCCTGACCTCTTCCCTCTGCCCTCAGGCCTCCAGGAGCTCTCACCTGGGAAAGAGGCGGGGAAAGGGAGGGAGAGAACTAGGGGTAGCCAGAGAACAGGGTCTCTTGTGGCCCTTCACCTCTCTGGCAACAACATCCCACAGACGACCCAGCTACTCTGGGCCCAGGCTCCCCCACCTCCCAACACTCACCCTCTCTCCAAGTGACCCTCTCTCTAGGTGGGCCAGCAGTGGGCAGCAGCCACAGCAGCAGCACATCCCAACACGGACACTGCCCAGCAGCAGGCGGCCCTGGCACTGCCTAGCGCTATTGTCCTGGAGGCAGTCCGCACCCGCCCCAGGGCTCAGGCTGGTGAGGCTAGAAGGACACAGGGCCTGCTCACCAGGGGTGCCTGCTCCAGAGATGGAGTGAATGGGCTTGTTTGGTTCTCTGTCCTACTCTTTCCAGATCTTCTTAAGATCATCCCAGTTACCCACCCACCCGCCAGCAGGACAGCTCTTCACCTTCATGGCCCCATCTGTCCACCAAGAAAAGGGGCCATTACTCTGCAATCCACAACACCCACCCCAACACTCAGAGGTCCTTCCTGCTTGGTTCAGTCCTCTACTGTCCAGTGTCCATAGTCTTGCTTTCTCACAAACCCTCACAGAAAGTCTTTCTTGCTATTGCTACACAATAAATGAATAAAGCATGGGAAAGCACCTAGCACAATGGCTGGTATACAATAGCCACTTAACACATGTTTAGAAAGAAAGGAAGAAAAGAAGGATGGGTGGATGGATAGACACCAAGACAAGGGGTCCCAGCAGCACCCTTGCCTCTACTCTAGGGATCCCCTCATTCCTTATCAGAGCTTCAGAGTTTTCAGTCTCCTCCTCTCTCTCTTCCCCCCCCACCCCGCCCCCAGCTGCACCTCACACTTGCGGGATCTTAGTTTCCTGACCAGGGATCCAACCCGTGCCCCCTGCAGTGGAAGTACAGAGTCCTAACCGCTGGACCACCAGGGAATTCTGGTCTCCTCCTCTCTTGTTTATTCTTTTCTCCCTCCTCCCAGACCTTTTCTCCTAATTCCTTTAAACTTAGGACCGGATGGTATCCTCTGAAGGTCAGAAGAAGACCAACCCAAACTTTCCTTCCACTGTCATCCCAGATCTTGGTCACTTTGGGGAAAGAAAGACTAGGCGAATGGCAGAGGACATTGAGACTGGTGGCTCAAAGTCTCATAGAACAGAAGCAGTCTCCCCTTTCTCCGTATTTTGTCTCCCAGGCCGAGAGATGAGAAAAACAGTGACATACGTGAAGCCCAAGGAATGCCAAAGCCTGGACTTCGGCTTCCCGTTCCCCGGCGAGCAGCAGAGGATGGCGGAGCTGACCCAGAAGAGTAAGAGCCTCTCCAAGCAAAGTCTAAGCTCTCAGCTGTCCTTGTTCCTCCATTGGGTATGTCCAAACCAAGACCTCTGGAGAAGTCACGTGGTGCTCAGAATGACCTCTGCTCCAGCTGCAAGTGGCAGCAGCCCCTTCCCCAAGGTGGCGCAGCCTCTGTCCAGGCCCTTTGTTTAGGGACCAGAAGGCCCCCAGAGGGTTCCACTGGGTTTCCAGTCATCTGTAACTTAGGCCCTGGACAGCAGAGGTTCAGAGTCATAGGCTGCAAGGGGCACTGAGTCATGAGGGATGGGCTCTAAGGCTGGGAAAAGAGGAGAGAGAGGGCTCCTGGCCATGGGACTGAGAAGAGGGTTTGGGATGGTCTCAGTCAGGCTCTGCTTCTTTTATGAGCTTCCACAGACGAGATAAAGGCAGGAGGCTAAGGAGAAGGCGGCCAAACGGAAACACTAACGCCAAAGCCAGAAACATAACACAAAAAGACATCGCTGAACACACAAAGGCACTTAACGCTTGCCTGATGAATGAAGATGAGACACCGGACAATAGGGGTGGGCACACTGGTGAAGCAGAAGAGGGGTGCTAAGGACCACAGGGAATAAAGTCGGGCTACCCTGAGACCCAGGGATCCTGGACCCCATCCTACCCCCACCCCCCACCCGGCCACACCTGTCGGGTCAGGAGAGAAAGACAAGCAGAGACGGAGGGGGGAGTGATGCAAACAGACGGGCATTTGTACAAGCGAACAATAGCTGTGCCAGGACTCCCTGCCCTCCTGGCACAGGGCAGGCCGGCTGAGTTGGGAGGGGGGCAGCTGCTGCCTGCAGCCCCTCCCCCACCCTCCCCCAAGGAGACATAAACAAACCCAGAAGGGTCCAGCCAGTTCCTCACAGCCATTTCTCTGACCAGCTCCAGGAACCATGACCAATCTGCTCCCTCAAGCTCCTAGATGATACTTCAAAGCACAGACTGAAGCTAAGAATGGAACTACTTCCCCGCATCCAGAGTGCAGTGAGCCCCCTACTTTGGTGGCCATAATTCAAAACAGTGACACAGAGCATCTGGGGACAGGCAGACGGACACAGACACACACGCACACCAACACACAGGTCATGTGCACGCATGGGATTCATTTCTTCAGATCTGTCCCCTCCCGGACTCCAAGCTCAGGGTTCCGGGGAAGCCAGAGGGACTGAGATGGGACCCCTCTTTAAATCCCTCGGGCAGCCCTGGCAGGTCCTTCTCTAGGCAGCATCCAACCTCCTGCAGTCACTCAGTGACTTCCTTAAGCTTTTGGCTCCCTTCCCCCATCCTTGCTTCTCCCCCTCCCCTCAGCTCTTTCCCTAACCTCCAAGAAAGGCCCCTAGAATCTTTTCCTATTCCCCCAAAAGTCTCAGCCTCCCGGGAGACCCCCAATTCCTCAACTTCCCCCGCAACCTGCCAGCACTCTCAGCTCCCTCCAGGGCTCCCCCAGCCCTCTTCTCCGGCTCCAGTTCTAGTCCTGCACACAAAGCCAGCCATCTCTCCAACACTCAGAACAAAGAAACAGTCTCTCTCCTCTCTCCCCACCACACTCCAAATCTGGGGTCCTTGAGATTCCAGGGACACCCCCCTAGCCTCCAGGGCCATCCCTGATGCTCTGGCCCCTGCCTGCTCCTAGGCAGGAAAGGACCCTTTGTTCTGAGAGAGGAGACACTTAGGGTTTGGGGGGAGGAGGGAGGGAGGAACAGGGGATGAAAGAGAGAAAGGGACCTCTGGGGTTTGGGGCCTATGGAGGTAGGAAGTAGAGCAGAGAGAATGAGGGGGTGGAGGACTGAAGATAGCCTGAAAGAATAGAAATGGAGTGAAAAGAGAGGAGGCATAAGGAGGGGAAGCTGCACAGAAAGATTCTAGGAGGGTGGGAAGGAGAAAGGGACAGGTTCGACTTAAATTCCTCCTACTTCAAGGAGGTCCCGGGGAGGAAGGCAAGGAATGGGGGGTGGGGTCAGGACATAGCTCTGAACCATCCCCCCAGATAGGTAGCAGGGGAGACCATCTTCCTCAAATTATCTCGTTTCCAGCGGCCCCCCTCTACTTCCCACCGCAGTATAAAAAGAAAGGAGACAGCTGGTGTGCTTGGGGGAGGGGGAAGAGGGGATCCAGGGTTTGTTGGCTAAGAATCAACTCCCCCCTTCTGTAACCACAGCTTTCCGGAGGTGGCCCTCCCCTTCCGACCAGCCCAAACTGACAACCAACCTCCTCCAGTGGCCCCTCTGCCCTCTCAGATCTACCCACTCAGCCCCTCACATCCCCACCCCCAGTCAGATCCCAACCCCCGCAAAACCAAGGCCGCCCCAGGATAGAAAAAGCCAAGCTTCTAGATTCCCAGTCCCCCCCAACTACCAAAAAAAAAAAAAAAAAAAAAGGCATGAGGACCCAGGTATCTGGCTCCCCAACTCCTCCCAATAACGGAAAAGGGACCCGAGTATCTACCTTCCCAGAACCCCTGTCTATAGCCCCTCTCCAGGTCTGCCCCTCGCCGGTGCCCCCATGGTTTTCCCTTTTAGGGTGGAACCAAATTTCCGTGGTTTCAAAAAACCTCTCCACCCCCCTTGGCCCTGCTCCAGGGTCTCAGCTCAAACGGTTGAAAAATAAACAGACTTTCATAGCTGGGGCCTGGCCTGGCGCAGGGTTGAGAAGAGCCTGTCTGCCACCCCACTGTTCCACTGCACTTCAGCCATCTCTCCTCTGGCCCTCTGTTTGTCTTAAGCCCTACCCAAATCCCCAGTTGCTTTCCTGTTAGCAGAATCTCATCCCAACCCCCCAAGGAAAAGTTCCAGGATGGAACCTCTCCCAACTTAGGAGCTAGGAGGGAAGTGTGGGAAGGGGTTTCCACCATCTCTGAGGACTCCAAAAGGGTACTGCTCCCATGCCGGTAGACTGTGATGGTGATCAGCATAGGCTGGTGATCAGCATAGGCTGCGCGCCAGGGCAGGACACTGGGATTGGAAAGAGGCCAGAGATTAAACCAGCAATGGACTGGGTCTTGGCCTTTCCCATAATGGGTACAGTGTGGGTGCCTTGAGCAGCTGGGAGGTGCTGTCTGCATGCACCACCTTCCTCCCAGCTCTCATTTATTCACCTATAAGTCAGCTTCATCATTTCCTGGGGGCTGAGGTGTGGAGAGATCATGGCCTTTGGGAGTGGGCCTGGGTACAAAGGCAGAAATAAGGGATACTTGGAAAGGAGTGGCCAAGAGCTCAAGAAGGGGGTGGGGGCTAGGGTAATTATACATCCAGACTCCTGAAATGGTAGGTGAACAGTCCCAAGGTAAAGAGTTAAGAGAGCTGGGGTGGGGAGGAGGGATGAGGGCACAGTGCCAAGTGGGTCAGCCTAAAGGTTTCAGTTTGTTTCAGGCTGCAAGGACAAGGAGCTTGGAAGCTGGTGGGGCAAAAAGGGATGGGGGGACCCTCTGTGTTTCAGGAACAGGGGTGCTCTGGGCCCCAAGGATGGAAGAAAGGATCCTAGCTACACAAAGACCTCTGCTCCCTTCACCTAAGGGTGATGGCTTGGGGGAAAGTAAGCCGTCCCTGAGCTGTCCTGACCCGTCACCCGCCCACCAGAGAGAAGAACTGAATCACAGCTGGAAAGTCCATCTGCGAGGAGAGGAGGAGCTGACTGCTGTCTTGGAGGGGTGGTGATGGTGGTGGTGATGGTGGGAGGAAGCCGGGAAACCACCCCCTCCCACCCCTCCGCCGGATGGCGGGGACAAAGAGGGAACGACCAAGCCAGCGACTGCAGAGTGGGGGGATACCGAGAGCAAGCCGGTGGAACCCTGGCGGAGGGGGTTCCGGAGAGCTTTCGCCGCCCCCACCCCCCCCTCGACACACACACCTCCCTCTTCCCGCTCTGTCCCTTACCGGAGCAACTTTCTTTCACGCGGCCCAAAACACCCGGTCCCGCCAGATAGGAAGCCCCTAAACCCCAGGTCCGCTGGCTCCCGGGATCCCGGCAGACAATCTGCTCGGAGCTGGAGGCTCCGGGTCGTGTCTACTGCTCCCCCAGCCCCCTCCCCACTCACTCACAGTCCCCACCCCCCCCGTCCCGCCGCGTTCCCGGCCGACGCTCCGCCCGATTTTGGCGCCCAGAAAGCAGGCGGGCAGACCCGGGGTCGCTGCGGGTGCCGGGGATCGAAGGGCGCCCTGAGGACAGCGGGCGAGAGGGACAGGGGTTTCCGAGCCCACCTTGCTGGCCAGCTCTTTGCTCCGGTCGATCCGCGCCCGTGTGAGGGATTCGATCCGAGACATAATCCGATGGGGGCGGGGGGAGCCCAGGAGGACGCGGCGCGGACCCTGGCGTCCGGCTGTTTGGGGGGGGAGGGCGGGGGAGGGGTCCGACCCGCACGCGTCGGTCTTGGGGACAGGAAGTCTGACTCCCCTCGCCCGGCACCCAGCGCCAGTTCCTCAAACCCGAGTCTCCACCCCCGCCCGAGCTCAGGAAGGGGGGAGGCGGGGCGGAGGGAGGGCGGGTGCCGAGCGCCGGACGGGACGCCTCGGTCCGTGGAGGGGCGGCTCGCACAAGTACAAGGGGCCGTGGACTAGCTCGCAGGGCCCCTCTGCCTGTTTGCCCTCCAGCGCCGGGCGCCTCTAACCCCAGACGCCCGCCTCCTGGCTTCGGTTTTCCTAAAACCCACCCTGGCCCGCCTCGCAGCCCTCACCCCACCCCTGGTCTTCCCTTTCCCCTCCTCCTTCTCCTCCTCCTCCGCAGTCCATCAGTCTAGAAAGACTCGCGGGCCGGAGGATTCCAGCCGCCCCCAGCTCTCCAGGGAACCCGGGGCCAGTTCCTTCCTGGCCTTCTGGGCCCATCAAAGCAGGCCAGAGCCACCGACCCCTTTTACGACTGGGGGCAGGCGTGGGGAGAGGGCGGAGAAATCGAAGGGGAACTAAAGGGTGGGTCTTTAGAGGGCCTGAAAGGGAAGATTCACTCCTGGAGGTTGAAGAATCTGAGAGGAGAGCATTCTTCCACAAGCCCCCAACTCTCTGGGGCCTTACAAGACCGCCCTCGGCCCATCCTCTTCCCTCCTGCCTCTGCCTCCACTGACTACTGGGGTGGTAGAGGGGAGGAATTCGTCACTGTTACAGAAGACTAAGAAGCTGAGGAAGTCCTTCCTTGTGTCTAATCCCAGTTCCCTCTGTTGCAAGTTAGGCTAGAACCCAAAGACCAGCAACCAGCCTTCCCCAGTCAGGGACAGTTGGAGTATGGCCAGTCTCTCCACAAGAAGGAGGGGTGCAGTAGGACATTCTTTCTGGACACTCTACCCCAGTCTGAGGCAACTTCCACCATTTGGGGAAAATTCCTCCTCCACTCTAATTATAATCACTCACATTGAAGTTCATTTCTGCCTCTCAGGGTCTCCCATGTCTCTGGGAGAAACAGAAGTACAGAGAGTCCTGGGACAGAGCATCTTATGTTTGCAGGGTCCTGCCTGATTTCTGGTCCCCAAAGGTGTGGAGGAAGGAGGGAGGGAGAGGAGGCCCAACCTAGACCCAGCAGCTCCCTGCCCGGGTTCAGCAGCAGGGCCTGGCTGCAGGTTTCAAGCCCAGCTCAGCACTCTTGTAGGTGCCAATTTTAGCCTCTGCCACTATTTTGGGCTCCACTGCCTGACCACCGGCTGAGCTAGTTGGGCTCCTCACCACCACACTGCTCCTCTGGCTTCCCCTCCTGCCTAGCAACTCCTTCACCTCCTTCTTCACCCATTCCCCTGTTTAGGATCCTTATATAGCAAAGACCAGAAAACAAGGAGAGAAAATAACCATGCCCACTTCTAGGCTGGATGGAAATTAGAAAGCAGAGAGGACTTTCCCTGGGCCATGAGGGAGGCTGACTCCTCCAGGCTTGTACCTGCAGGGGAGACCTACAGGAAGGCCCTAGGAACTCCCCCAAACCAGCAGTCTTGAGGCTCCTGGGCCCAGAACCCCAGACTTACCTCCCCGCAGTGGGCAGCCAGGGCTGAGGAATGTACTAAATTTAAAAACAGACTGCCAGAAGCCAGAATCCTGGCCTCACGGCTCCACCCACTAGGGGCCCTGAGACAAGGGGTAGGCTGCGACCTCGGCTTTTCTCCCAGGCCTGGGGTGGGAGGGTGTTTCAAGCTAAGGATGGAATCTTAAAGGGCCAAACTCCAGTCTGGATACCCAATAAACCCAGGGTCTGAATCCCAGAGTTATGTGAAGGATCTCAATCCCCAAACTCAACGTAGATGGTCTCTATGAAAGGAGAGGACTTAATCTTCCAACCCTCTTCTGTCTCCTACCCCAATCTTCAATATACTTTTCACCCATCTGCTCTTTGTTACCCTGCCTCTCACCCTATGCCCTCTCCTTCCTCTTAAGAGATGAGTAGTAAGGAAGGGGACTTTCGGGGTGGGTAAAGGAAACCGGTCTACCTTTAAGAACACATGTGCTTTTAGTGAGCTAGGCCTGCAGCTTGACTTAATTTCCATTTTCTGTATCCTCTGGAACAGTGAACCCTTTTCCTTTCTCCTTAGCATCCCCTGCCCCTTCTTCCAAACCATTTTTATCCCAATCCCTGCTCCTCCTATCCAGTGATGCTGCCCAGATTTTCAGAAATTATTTTTTTAGATACACAAAAACAAAAGCCAACCCTGATTTCTGCCAGAATCTAAAAGTAGCCACCACTTTCTTTAGCTCATTTAACTTAACAGATATGTCCCCCACATTTCAGAGGTAGGGAGGCCATCCCAGGGAAGAACCTGGTTGTCAGGGTCTTGGCCAGTAGGTGAGCAGAGAAAGCCACAGGGATACCTGGGCCCAAGTCCTACAGTTCCCAGGAGGAGGTTTGCTTTTCTTCTTATTACTTTGGACCTTGTGTATTCTGGGAGGGGATGATTAATGCATTATTGACTCCAATGGCCATCCATCAGAAATGGTGGAAGAAGCGAAGAGAGGGGATAAACTATTACGTAGGTTTACTGACAGAAGCAGAGACAACAACATATAGTCAAAGCTCTAGGTTTGTAATACAGCTCCACCTTTTGCTAAGTGTGGGATCTTGGGAGAATAACCTAGGCTCTAAGTTATCTTGTCTATGAAACAGAGATTAAGGGGCTTCCCTGGTGGTGCAGTGGTTAAGATCTGCCTGCCAATGCAGGGGACATGGGTTCGAGCCCTGGTCCAGGAAGATCCCACATACCGCGGAACAACTAAGCCCGTGCGCTACAACTACTGAGCCTGTGCTCAAAAGCCTGCGAGCCACAGCTACTGAAGCCCGCACACCTAGAGCCTGTGCTCTGCAACAAGAGAAGCCACTGCAATGAGAAGCCTGCACACCTCAATGAAGAGCAGCCCCCGCTCGCCACGACTAGAGAAAGCCGTGCACGGCCAAGAAGACCCAATGCAGCCAAAAATAAATAAATAAGTTAATTAATTTTAAAAATAATAACAAATGTAAATAAGAGCTTTAAAAACAAAACACAGAGATTAAAATATTTATCTTTGCCAGAGTGTTATAAGAATTAAATGAGATGACCTCTGGAAAAGTGTTTTGTCGGCTCTACAATGCTAATCAAATAGGAAGGAATAAGCTACTTCCTTCTCTCACTGCTTGACTGAGCTTCTCTTCACCCCAACCCCTGGTGTTTACCTGCTTATGGCCCCTATCCTGAGCTGGGAGGAGGGGGAAGAAGAGATTTAGTGATGCAAGCACACACATTCATGAGGGTGGAAGCAAGATGGACCAGGAGATGACAGAGAGGGAAACAGGAAGACAGAACGAGAGTCCTAGCAAGGAAAGGCAGTCGACTGGGACAATGTCCTGACGATGCTTAGCTCTTTCCTGCTGGCTGTCTGGGCTTCAGTATCTGCCCACTTTCTCCTTCATCCCCTCACCAAACTGCTAGGCCAAGGGCGGGCAAATGCAGACCAACTGGGATCTGGATGGCCCCTAGACAGCACCGACTTCCTCTACCATTCCCACTGCAGGAAAAGAGGGTGATTCTGCTGTCAGACTCTCCTACCCTGAACAGAGAGGCTGTGGGGAGAGGGACTCAGACCCAAGGTCTGGGTGTTGGCTTTGTTCTCTTTGTAGAGAGCTCTGCTCCCCACCACGGCAGAAAAGAAGCCTCACCGTGCCCACCTCGCCCTGCTCTCAGACTGCCTGATCTCACGCTTCAGCTCCCCGCCTGCGGCCTGCAACGAGAAGGAGCTGAGAACCTGGTTTTGTTTCTGCCCTCCCTGCCCACCCAGAGGAAGGAGAATCCTGGCTGAAAGGCTGGCAGAGAAGAGAGCGCTGGCATTGCCGGCGGGGCCGGGAGGAGCCCAGGCAACCTTACTGGGTGAGGATCCCGTGGTGCTTCGAGGTGAATCTGATGATGTCTTGTCTGGGGTTTCTCTTAATGTTCAGGAGCCGCCCCGGTGGGAAAGTACATGCATACTTGGGGAAGCCAGGAGAGGAAAAGCGGGGAGTGGCTCATTCTGCCAGTAAATGAAGAGAGTGGAAATGAATTCAAGCAGCAGGCAGAGCTCCTAGTTTCACCAGAGCCGGGGTGTTGGTAATAAGGAAGAGAGCAACGTGCCTTCACCTTCCTGGGGTCGGAACTACACGTGGCCCCACTGGTACGGTGTGTATGCGCTTCCACAATCGTACACTTTCCTGGCTTCCACTCTGCCTATGGTCTCATTTCAACTCCTTCAGCTGCCATATCCACCCATAAAAGGATGAGTGTAAGAGCACTTTGCAAACCCGAATACTCTCTGAAGAAGTAAAAAGTATTGCTGTAATTGTTACGATTATTATGCCTGATGGTTAAGATTTCGGCTGCCCACCTCTCAGCTATGTGGGGCCTCCAGAGAGGGAGGGCTAGGCCACTCCTCAGCTTGAGGCTCCTGGCCCATCTCCCCTTCCAGCTGTCCACAGCTGGCTGCTAAGCTGGAGACATAGGGAAAGCAGAGGAAAGGTGATTTACTGGGACAGAAGGAGGGAGCCTGGGAGATATACCATGTTCCCTTAAAACTTGAACCATTGCCCTGAGTCCCTGCCTACCAGCGGAAGCTGGGGAGGGGAGCAGATGGTGAGGGGGAGGGGAAGGGAACTGGGGAGGGCAGTGGGTCCCCGGGCCTCCTGCTTCCCCAACTCCTACCTTGGCCTTTCCGGTCATGCCCAAGATGAAGCTGAGGGTCCGTCTCAGGGAGGAGCCTGCCCAGGTGCCTGAGCCCCCTTCCAGGTGGCTACAGCTGCAGAGAGAAAAAGAAGAGGTGAAGAGATGGAGCTGGAGCTGGAAAAGAACAAGATACTCCCAGAGATACAGTGGATGAAGTGCCATGACCAGGGGAGAGAGAATGGGGAGATACGGGGGAAAGACAGAGAAGGGTGAGGAAGAGAGAGGAAGGACTCAGGAGAAAGAGGCCCCCACTCCCCTACCTCCTCGGATTTCCTAGATATGGTCACTACAGTTTCCCAGGCCCTTCTATTTATGAGGAAAACTCCAGGCTCCTCCCAGATAAATACAGACTCCCCCTTCCTACCTAATCCAGGCCCAATCTCCTCTTTCATGCTGCTTCCCAACGGAAATGATACAGGGAGGGGGGCTCTCCAAGGGGACGTTTTCCCCTCACAAAACAAGAGTCCTGTGTACGACCCTCCCTGCTGTTTGGAAAGGGCCTCTGGGCCTAACGCCAATAAGGACTGAATTTCCTGGGATTTCATCAGCCCCATCCCATGAGCTAATCCCAAACCCAGAGCCAGGAGGATGTGTCAGCTAGAGATTTTCAGGACCACAAATCAGAGCTTGATATCTTAAAGGGCCCATTACTAGCTCACACACCCACACTGTCTTAGAGGGCTAACCCACTCTAATCAGGCTTCAGCTGTAGGAGCCAAATAAACAGGTGCCGATTTTGCATGCTTATTTACATAGATACTATGTAAATCTCCCAGCCTCCACCTCGATTCCTGAACAATATGCCTTCAGCCCCTGCCCTCTCCCCTTGGGGCGCTACAGCCCATGCCCAGCTCTCCTAAGGGCCACTCCCCATTGGTAGATTATCTCAGCTATCCAAAGCTGGTCCATGGTCCTTGGTCACCGTCTGTCCCTAAGATTGTGCAGTAGCGAATCTGCCTGCTCACTTTTCTGACACTGACAACAGCTGTCAACCTCCACTCTCTTATTTAACAGACACCCTGGGGTCTATATACTCCTTCTCTTTCCCTGATTTCTTCTTCATCCCATGGAGCTACCAGGAAACTTCTTAGCCTTCCCCAGCCAATGAGAAGAAGGGGAATTCTATGCAGTGCAGGTAGAAGGATATTTGGAGGTCTTTCATAAGAAACGTTAAGGGGAGCAATGTTTCAGGAAACAGAGACCCTTGGGGCTACAAAACCCATGGCCTAGTCCCATTGTCCCTCCCCCATCTAGGGCTTTGAAGGGCTCTGTGTCCCCCAAACTCACCTTTTGCTGAGGTCAGCAGCAGAGGACTGGGACAAATTCCCTGCCAACACAAAAGGAGACGTGAGGTGTCCAGCTAAAGCCAGACAAAGGCGCCCAGGGCTGCCTCCCCCACCCCCTCCACCTGGATCAGGTTCCCAAGCTGCAGGTGCTTGTGACGCCATTCCTGAGGGCGGGCACTGGGGAGTAGGGAAGGAGGGAGGCATCTGAGCAGAGCAGAGCTGAAGAACTTAGGAGCCCGGGTAACAGAGCACCGGCGTTGTGTGGATAGGGGGCTGAGAGGCCAATGTCTCAGTTCCTTTTCAGTGAATGGCGAGGGCAGAGGATTGAGCTCCCAATGCCTCTTCTTGATGACAAGGTACGTTGCGGATAACTGTCCTCCATCTCTGGTGACAGGGGAAGCTAGAGAGCCTCTCTCTGTCCTATGTCCTCCTTCATTGGAAGGAGAGCCTCAGAATACCAAAGTCCTGAATTCAGATCTCTCACTTGAATAAAGGCATTTTGGGGTTTCCAAGGGTGTGTGGTTAAACATAATGCAGGACATCTGGACCCTAAACAGCTGGCTCTGAGGAGTGGGGTGAGACAGGCAGAGGAAGGGGCCACCACTGTTTTGCTCCCCACTTTTACTCACCAGCTGGATCTGAGCAGCCCAAGAAGTAATTGATGCCACTCATGGATACAGACTTGGAAAGCATGCCGGTGGGCGAGTGGTCCAAAAGGCCAGCAGATGGGTGACAGGAACGCTGACCCTAGAATCGTGTTAAGAATCCTCATGCAAAGGTCAGGCTTCATCCATCTTCCCCCCCCAAGGCTCTTCACTTTCCCACAGCAAAGCCCTTCTTCAAGGCCTTCAGGCCTTCTACCCCTCCCCACTACCCATATCTGGAACATTCCACTTGAAATAGTTGAGAAGTTATTCCTGCTATTTAGCAGCCATCACTCTGTTGCAACTCAAACCCTGGCTGCCTTAATATAGAAAATATCTTAGAAAAGATTTACCCTGAATCGTTTCCAGAGATGAAAAACTCAATATACAGAGGTCAGACAGGTAATGAAAAAACAAACACACACACACACAAAACTGGGGCAGTCTGGGTTTAAAACAATAGGGATTAGAAATATTCATAAACCCCAATCTTTCGAAAATCACTTTTTTTTTCTCAAGCCTACGTGGAGCATTACAATAACTGGCTACATATCAGTCCATAAGGCAAAATGTAACATGTTTCAGATAACCTCTATCAGAGAGATCATAGGAAACAACCCAGAAATCCCTTTTCAGTAGCTAGGATAAAGAATCTGTGGTATATTTATAAATAGAAGCATTATTCAACATTAAAAATGAACAAACTACAGTTCAGCCAACAATATGGATGAATCTCATGAAAGAACGAAGACACAAAAGATTTATATACTTTGTGGTTACATTCATATAAAGTTTAAAACAGGTAAAACTAATTGATATTGTTTAGACATACACATAAAGGTGGTAAATCTATAGGGAAAATCGATCTCAAAAGTCAAGAAAGTGGTCCTCTCTGCCAGGAGGGAGAGGGCTATGAATGGGGAGGGACATGGGGGGCTTCTGGGTTTGGGTGGTACTCTATTTTTTTTTAACCTGGAGTAGTTACATGGTTGTTTGCTTCCTAATTATGCATTACGTTGTACATATAAGTTTTATATACTTCTCTGTATCTATGTTATATTTCAATTATTTTTTAAGTTTTAAACAAATCTCCATTTTTTTTTTTTGCGGTACGCGGGCCTCACCGCTGTGGCCTCTCCCGTTGCGGAGCACAGGCTCCGGACGCGCAGGCTCAGCAGCCATGGCTCACGGGCCCAGCCACTCCGCGGCACATGGGATCTTCCCCGACCAGAGCACGAACCCGTGTCCCCTGCATCGGCAGGCGGACTCAACCACTGCGCCACCAGGGAAGCCCCAGATTTAGAAATTTTAAAACACCCTTCTAAATAAACTTACTGGTCAAAGAAGAAATCATTATGGGAATTTAAAGGTATTTTATAACAACAATAATGAAAATACTACTCAACAAAACTTGTGGGAGATGGCCAAAATGTATCTCAAGGATAATTTGTCGATTTAAAATGCTTAACTGAAAATTTTTTAAACTGAAAATTAATGAGCTATGCCGGCTTAAAAGGTTAGAAAAAGAACAACAAAACAAACCCAAAGTAAATAGAAGAAAGGATATGATAAAAGCAGAAATCAATGAAGTAGTAACAAATGAAATAGGATCAATAAAGCCAAGAGTTGATTTTAGGAACAGGCAAATAAAATAGACAAACCTTTGATAAGGGTGATGCTCAAATAAAAGTAGAATGAAAGAGTGGACCTAACTACAGAAACAGTAGTGACTAGAAAGATAATGCTATCTACAACTTAATGCCAGTACAAATTCTTTAAAAAAACAAACAAAATATATATAACTTACCAAAACTGAATCTAGAAGAAATAGAAAGTCTGAATGGTCCTATTAAAGAAATGGAATCAGTAGTTAATCTTTCTATAAACAAAACAAAACACACCAGGCCAAAACAGTTTTACAGTCAAGGAGCAGAGCTTTCAAGGAATAGATCACTGAAATCTTATACAAACTCTTGCAAAGAATAGAAAACAAAAACAAAAGCTTTCCAACTCTTTCTATAAGGCAAGTATAACCTTGATTCTTAAACTACACACAGACCATATGACAAAGGAAAATTATGGCCCAATCTCTCTTATGAAAAGTACAAAAATTCCAAACAAAATATTAGCAAACTGTAATAGATTTTAAATAGCCACAAATTATTTGCAGCTCCTACCATCCAGAAGGAGTCTATTTCTTCACTCAGTCACAGGCTGGCCTGTGACTTACTACGATGAATAGAATGTGGCAGAAGTAGCATGATGTGATTTTTGAGCCTACACCTCAAGAAAACTTAAAGCTTCCACTCATGCCCACTTGGAATGCTATTGCCACGTGAACAAGCCCAAGCCTAAGCCTTCTGGAGAAGCCATGTGGAT
Organism: Neophocaena asiaeorientalis asiaeorientalis; assembly: GCF_003031525.2. Lineage (NCBI taxonomy): Eukaryota > Metazoa > Chordata > Mammalia > Artiodactyla > Phocoenidae > Neophocaena > Neophocaena asiaeorientalis. The sequence goes on along the minus strand of NW_020173668.1, from coordinate 1,146,548 downwards.
AAGAACCAAAGTATCACAACGGGCAACCTGCCAACCCACAGGCATGAATACGGCTGTCCTTGACCATCAGCCCTATTCAGCCACCAGACAACTACGGCCACATAAGTGAGTCCAGGTGGAGCCAGCAGAAGAATACCCAGCTGAGCTCAGTCCAAATTAACCACCCATAGAACTGTGAGGGGGAAAAGAAGGTTGTTGTTTTAAGCCACTAAGTTTGGGGTTGATCTTTTATGCAGCAATAGATAATTGATGCCACAAATAAATCCAGCAGTGTGTAAAAAAGATAATCAATCCATCATGAAAAAGTCAGACTTATCCTAAAAATATAAGGGTGGTTTAAGATGAGGAAAATCTTTCAATGTAATTTACCTCAATGACATATTAAAGGAGAAAAAACATAACCAACTCAGTAAAAGCAAAAAAGTCATAGGATAAAATCCAACACTCACTCATTGTAAAACCAAAGACCTGGCAGTTACAAATGGAAGGAATCTTCCTTAACTGGATAGAGTATCTTTTAAAACCTTACAGCCAAAAATCGATTTCAATGGTGAAACATAAGATGCACTCCCTCTAAAATCAGAAACAAGACAAGGATAGCCATTATCACCGTTTCTGTTCAGCACTGCAATAGAGCCCTAGCCACACACAGCCACACACACAGTAGGGCAAGAAAAAGAAATGAAAGAAATAAATATAGAAAAAGAAGAATGCAAAATTCATTTAAAGATGACATATGGGCTTCCCTGGTGGCGTGGTGGTTAAGAATCCGCCTGCCAATGCAGGGTGACACGGGAAGATCCCACATGCCGTGGAGCCACTAAGCCTGTGCGCCACAGCGACTGAGCCTGTGCTCTAGAGCCCGTGAGCCACACCTACTGACCCTGCGTGCCACAACTACTGAAGCCCGTGTGCCTAGAGCCTGTGCTTCACAAGAGAAGCCACCACAATGAGAAGCCTGTGCACCACAAGGAAGAGTAGCCCCCACTCGCCGCAACTCGAGAAAGCCCGCGTGCAGCTACGAAGACCCAACGCAGCCAAAAATAAAAATAAATAAATAAAATTTAAAAAAAAATAAAAATAAAGATGCCATAATTGTCTACTTAGAAAAGCCCAAAAAATCCACAGATAAATTGTTATAACTGAAAAAAAAGAGTTTAACAAGGTAAATAACTATAATTAATTAAAATGCACTTCTATAAACCAAAAATAATTATAAAATGTAATTAATGTAATTTAAATATAAGAAAGCATTTATAATAGCAACAAAATATATAAGGCACATAGAAATAAATCTAATAAAGATTGACAAGACCTGTATGAAGGAAACAAATACTTTGTTAAAAGACATATTTTTTTAGAAAGCCTAACAAAATAGAGATATTATTTTCCGTGGATAAGAAGACTCAATATCAGAAAGAAGTCAATTTTTCCTAAATTAATCTTTTTTTTAATTCATCCACCAAATATTTTCATGTTTTATTTATTTGTTTTTTCTTAACATCTTTATTGGAGTATAATTGCTTTACAATGGTGTGTTAGTTTCTGCTTTATAACAAAGTGAATCAGTTATACATATACATATGTTCCCATTTCTCTTCCCTCCTAAATTAATCTTTGAATTCAGTACAACCTCAGTCAAAATTCAGCAGAATTTTTCATTTTTAGAAATTGATAAGCTGATCCTAAAATTCACATATAAGTGCAGAGACTTCCCTGGTGGCCCAGTGGTTAAGAATCTGCCTTCCAATGCAGGGAACGCGGGTTTGATCCCTGGTTGGGGAACTAAGCCCACATGCTGCAGGGCAACTAAGCCTGCGCACCGCAACTACTGAGCCTGTGCACTCTGGAGCCCGTGCACCACAACTGGAGAACCCTGCACGCTGCGACGAAGATCCCATGTGCTGGAACTAAGACCTGATGCAGCCAAATAAATAAATATTTTTATTTATTTAAAATAAAATAAAATTCACATAGAAGTGCAAAGGACCTAGAATAGCCAAGATAATCTTAAAGAAAAATAATAAAGTTGGAGGACTTACACTATTACATTTTTAAGACTTACAATAAAGCCACATTAATTAAGATAATGTGATACTGGCATAAGAATAGACAAATAGGGCTTCCCTGGTGGCGCAGTGGTTGGGAGTCCGCCTGCCGATGCAGGGGACATGGGTTCGTGCCCTGGTCCGGGTAGATCCCACATACTGCGGAGCGGCTAGGCCCGTGAGCCACGGCCTCTGAGCCTGTGCGTCCGGAGCCTGTGCTCCGCAACGGGAGAGGCCACAACAGTGAGAGGCCCGCATACCGCAAAAAAAAGAATAGACAAATAGATCAATGGAACAGAGAACAGTCCCCAGCAATAGACTCACACAAATATAGTCACTTGATTTTCAACAAAGTCACCACAGCAATTCAATGGGGAAAGTAAGTTTTTTAATGAAGCAACTGGATATTTACATAGGGAAAAAACCAAAACCTTGATTTCTCCCGTACACAAGAACCTAGATAAATCACAGACCTAAATATGAAAGCTAAAACTATAAAGCTTCTAGAAGAAAATATCGAAGAAAAATCTTCACATTCTTGGAGTAGGCAAGATTTCTTAAACATGACCAAAAGCACTAACCATTAAAATAATCGATGAACTGGATTTCATCTAAATTAAAAACTCATGCTTATTAAAATACACTATTAAAGTAAAAATGCAAGTCAAAGACTGAGAGAAGATACTCACAATACACATATCTGACAGAGGACTCAGATCCAGAATATATAGAGAACTCTTACAAATCAGTAAGAACAAGACAAGCTGTTTTAAAAATGGAGCAAAAGACTTGAACAGACATTTCACCAAAGAAGATATTCAGATGGTCAATGAGAATATGAAAAGGTGCTCAATAAAATTTTTCAACAGGGACATGCAAATTAAAACCAAAATGAGACAATTCTAAAACACCCACCAGAATGACTAAAATTAAAATCTTGACAGTAATAACTTATAATAGAAAAGAATCTGAAAAAGAATACATATCTATCTATCTATCTATCTATATATATATATATATATACATATAACTGAATCTCTTTGCTGTACACCTGAAACATTGTAAATCAACTATACTTCAATAAAAATTTAAAAATTTTTAATTTAAAATTTTGACAAAAAAAGTATAATATACCTAAGAATACATCTAATACATATCCACAAACTCTGTATGGAAAAAAATTGATAAAACTTTATTAAAAGACATTAAATGAAGAAGTATACTATTTTCATGGATGGGTAGGAAGAAGCAATACTGTAAAGATGTCCACTTTCCCTAAATTAATCTTTAGAGTCAATGCAACTCCAACTAAAATCTCAAAAGTTTTTTTTAATACATGTTTTGTATATATGTTATACTTCAATAAATATGCTCTTTTTAAATTAAGAAACTCTGTTTCTTTGAAGGCACCATAGGAGAAGGAAAAGACAAACCACTTTTCTCAATCTTTGAGAAAAGATCATTGCAACACATACAACCACAAAGGATTAGTATTCAGAATATGTAAAGAACACATTCAAAACAATAAAGAAAAAACCCTCAAAGAATCCAATAGAAAAGTGGGCAAAAGACATGAAGAGGAATTTCACAGAAGAGGAAACACAAATGACCAAGACACGTATAAAAATTGCTCAATTCCATTTGTAATAAGGATAATTCAAATTAAAACCACAATGAGATTTATAACCACTAGATTGGCAAAATTAAGAAATCTGATGACTCCAAGTGTTGGAAAGCATGTGGATCAATGAGAACTCTTATATACTGCTGATGTGGGTGGAAACAGTTTGCCATTAACTTATAAAAATGAACATCTGTGTACACTATGACCCAACAGTTCTACTCCAAGGTATATACCCCAGAGAAATTCTTGCAAATGAGCACCGGAAGATGGATAAAAGGATGTTCATAATGACACTCTTCATAATAGTAAAGAATGGAAATTATCCAAATGTCCATCAACAGAAGATTGGAATGAAAATAATTACCTATAACTATTTGTAACACATGGATAAAAATTAGAAACAGAATGCTGAGTGAAAATGCAAGTTATAGAAAATTTTGTACAATATAACATCATTGTTTTTAAAGTCAGAAACAAACAAAAAAGAAATAATACATCATTAGGTAATGCTTTGTGTTAAAACTATTTAAAAAAAAGTAAATGAGTGATTAAGAAAATTCAAGATAGTGGTTACCTCTGGTGGGAAGGCAAGGGAATAACAGAAGAGAGGAAGACATAAATAAAGATAAATGTACTGGTGATATCCTAGTTCTGGAGATGGATGGGTGATTGATTAGGCATTCATTTTAAAATACTATATTTATGACAAATGGAAAAATACAATAGAGAGTACTAGCAACCCTGGCAAACTGGAGGGTACAGCTCCCATCTAAGGACATCTGAATTTTGGAAAGTGTAAACACCATGCTGGCCAAACAAAATAAATTTTGAGCTAGACTTGGCTTGGCTTTCAAACTAGTCTGAAAGCCCCAGTCTAGTTTAATGAATCTCAGACTTTTGGTCTGTGGACTTTGCTGAAGACTTATACCTATTTGCTGCTGCAGGAAGATACAAAAAACCCCAAACATACAGACAAGGAGAAATTTAAGGGAAATGCTTAAACATTAGGTGAAGAGAGAAGAGGAATCAGAACAGGAAGACATAAAAAAAGAAAAAACAGGGCTTCCCTGGTGGCGCAGTGGTTGGGAGTTCGCCTGCCGATGCAGGGGACACGGGTTCATGCCCCGGTCCGGGAAGATCCCACATGCCGCGGAGCGGCTGGGCCTGTGAGCCGTGGCCGCTGAGTCTGCTCGTCCGGAGCCTGTGCTCCGCAACGGGAGAGGCCATGACAGTGAGAGGCCCGCGTACCGCAAAAAAAAAAAAAAAAAAAAAGAAGAAACAAAAAACCACTAGAGAAGGGGGGAAAGAAGAAGACATATAATACCAAGAAGGGGGAAACAGGGAGAAGAGAGAGGTGGAAGAGAGAGAAAGAAGTACAAAGGAATGGAGGGGAGAAGAGAAAAAAGAAAGCGTTATCTCCTGTGTGCTAGCCTCTGTACTGGGCACTTTAACACTTTTTTTTTTTTCATCTAATAATCACAACTTTAAAAGACAGTTTTTAGTATCCTGATTTTCAGAGAGCTGAAATAAATTGTTCAACTAGGAGCAGTGTGACTCCCAAATCCTGTTCTTTCTACCGTACCACATTGAATCAGATGTGAGGGAAGACCTACAGAGATGCTAATGGAGAAAAGTGGGAGCTGGGAGAAGATGCGTTTTGCTGCTTCCCTGACAGGCTGTAACAGCCCCCTCTTCTCAACCTCTCTCCCAAACCACAGGCACTTGAACAATGAGGCCGGGTGGGTACCCCTGGCCAGTTAGAGGATGTGCTGGAGGGGAGGTAACCTTAAGTCACAGGGCTTGAGACAGTTCCATGTACAGCTGTCCCTCATTATCCATGGGGGATTGATTCCAGGATCCTGTGGATACCAAAAGCTGAGGATGCTCAAGTCCCTTACATAAAATGGCATAATACTGAAATTTGCATATAACCTGTGTGCGTCCTCCCATATACTTTAAACCATCTCTAGATTAATTGTAATACCTAATGTAATATAAATGCCATGTAAATAATTGTAAATGCTATATAAATATTTGCCAGCATGAGGCAAATTCAAGTTTTGCTTTTTGAAAATTTCTGGAATTTTTTTTCAAATGTTTTTAGTCCGTGGTTGGTTGAATCCATGGACGCAGAACCTATGCATACAGAGGGCTGACTGTACTCAGGGACTCTTAGCTGGCAAACCCAGTGATGTCTCTAAAAGCTTCGTGTATCCTCAGTGGTCTCTGGGTCCTGGTTTGAGATCTTCCCTGTGATGTTCCCCTCAGCCAGAAGGCTGAGCAATCTCTATATCCTTTCTCACTTGATAATCCTATGATTATCTTGTTAGAGAACTACTGTTTCAGGGTACCAGATGCCTAGTTTCATCCTACAAATAATAAGTTCATCTCCAAATCTGAGAAATGTGGGGTCCACACAAAGAAGTAGTTATAACACCAAGGGGAGCAGGGGCCTTTTAATGAGAGAGGAATAGAGATACCCACATCAACACAGAGACACAGACACAGAAAGGAAGGCACAGAGAGTCTCAGAGAAAGAGACAGAGGCAGGATACCAAGAGTGGGGGACAGAGCATACAGACCCAGGAAAGCAGACAGAGGAGTAGAGACACCAGATTCAGATTCCATCAGATGGAGTCAAAGTGATGCCTGGGCACAGGGAGACCCAGCAGCTTGCAGAACAGAAGAGGCACAGAGAGGTGGCTGGACAGGCAAAGGGGCAGGAGAGGGGGAGGAAGGTGGTAGCTTCCATGGGGATTTGTCTATCCATACCACGCAGGAGGGTTGGCCACCTTGGTGCTGCAGTTCCAGAAAGGGGTCCAGTTCCTCTTGGTTCTGCAGTAAGGGGGGCTCCTGGGAGCCCACACATCCCGATGCCTGCAGTTTGTTCCTGAAACACACATTGCCACCACTGCCCTCCGGTCCCAGTGGCCTGTGACAGGCACCAGGGAGGAACACCGCCTCAGCCCAGTCCTGTTGCTTGCCCCCAGCCCAGCCCTTCCGGTTAGCCTAGGCGCAGGCCAGACCCAAACTGGCTTCCCTTTGGGGCTGTGCTTTGGCAAAACTGTGGAGCTGACTTCAGGCAAGGGTGACCCCTGCTGGTCAAAGGACAGTACTGCCCTCCAGAAAACAGCCAGCGTTCAGCAGGGAGGGAAAGGAAGGGTAAGCTGCATTCTCACTCTTTGCCTGGTGTCTGATGCCAACCTTAGCTCCTACTAAGATCAATGGTGTGCCCAGGGCTCCCTTTCTTCTCTACCCAAGGGTCAAAATTAGTGCCTGGTAGTGAAAGGTGACACCTGGAAGACCGTGAGATACAGTCGGCACCACATAAAGCGTACTCAGAGCGTCTCTGCCTTAAATTAGCCGCTCTTAGCAAGGTGCCATGAGTCCTGCGGACAAGGCTTCTCACCCAAGTTCCCTCCCAAGCCAGTTCAGGGACAAGGTCCTCTCCCCTCACACAGCCCAGCCAGCCCTGCCTAGAAGCTAGAGAAGCTTGGTCTACTCACCAGAGCTAAGAGAACTTGGCCAAGGGGACCATTGTCAAAGCAGAGAGACAGGGCCCTTCCACGGCTAGCAGGCCCTCACAGTGACCACTCACACTGAACCCTTCATGCTGACCCCTGGACCTTCTCTTTCTGGCTTCCTCTGTTTTTGGGGATATGGTCAGTGATTTTTCAGGAGAGGGGAAGAGCTGGGTCCCTCTCTTCTAGTCTGCCAAGCTTATGTAGGCCCCTGAGCCAGAGTAGTTCTTCCCCCATTGTAGGGCTGGACTATGATATCTAAATATCTTGGGCCTGCCTCAGCCTGGATCCAGCAGGCAGGGAGCAATTTGGGAAAGGAGGCAGGTTCCATGCCCCAACCCTGGGAGCACTTCTCTCAAGAAACTTCCCAAAGTTCTCTGGGCCTCAGTTTCCTCATTTGTAAAATGAGGTGATGGGGCCATATGATCCCTGAGTCCCTTCCAGCTCTGACACTGTTGTATGGTCCTAAGAAACCCAAGTGGGAGGTGGAGGCAATAAGACCTGAGTGTCCTGCTACTCACCTCACCTCCATATCTTTCCCTCACCATCCTCACCCACCTGCCCTTGAGACCAGGTAGAAAAAAGGAGCTAGAACTATTAGGTAGAGTCATATTTTGAAAGGCAGAGTCTACCCTCCCCAAAGGCCCACAACAGGCCTGGGTTCGGATTCTCCAGGGAAGAGACTAGGGGCCCAGGTCTCTTCAACTCCTGTCATTCCTTTCCAACCACTTCTCCTAGGTATAGGACTTGACAGAAGGAGAGACAGGAGGTCTCCTGGTGTTTTACCTGCTCAGTGGATCCTGGAGCTCCTTGCCCGGCCCCCAACTATGTCTTTTGAAGGGGTCGTAGTTGTGACTGTAGGCACGGAAAGCCCTCGACCTTCGGAGGGGTACAGCGTGGGAGCCGTCTCTCTCCTTTTCTCCCTCTTCCTCATTCTCCTCCAGCTGTTCTCCGGACTCGACCACAGACAGGCAGCGTCGAGTGTGGCCTTGGGGCACCAGGTCTCCACCTGTGAGGAGCACCTCTGGGACGTCCTTGTTCATGGGAGGTACACACAGGCCAGTCTGAATCAAGAAGACAGAGAATGGTGAGTTCTAGAATTCTGGAATTTGGAACTAGAAAGGTGTCCCAGTCAGCCAGGCCTAGAGCATCAAGTCACCCCTCCCTTTACCAAGGCACAGAATTGGAGGATGGCTGGCTCAAGATCACACGAGGAATTAGTTGCAGAGTCAAGCAGAGAACTTGGGTTTTCTGACTCCCAGTCTAGTGTTCTTTCCAGTACATAATGACATCCTCATTCACTCATTATTATTCCATTTAATGAGTACCTATATGGCAGAGGACCAAGCCAAGCAAAGAGAAATAGATATTGTTCTTACCCTCAAGGAATTCGTTCTAGTGAGTGTGTGTGTACATGTGTGCATGTGTGTACATAGACAAAAGCACAAATCACAAACAACTGGCCGGAGTTTGCCAAATGCCACAAGAGAATTTTCAAAAAAAGTCTTTGTGCTGTCAAAGGAATGAGTGCATATAGCCAGTTGGAGGACTCAAAAAAGGGAAACAGAAGGAAGTAAACAGCCTTTGAGATGGGCCTGGAAGGGTGGAGTGGTTAGGATTTGGCCACGTTGGAAAGGGAGGAGTCTAGGCAAATAAAACAGCAGGGAGAAAAGGTGCATGAGTGAGAAAGTAGTATGATTTCTTCTTTCTAAGATTCTGGTCATTTGGGGAGTAAGAGAGCCATTCTGACCTTTTCCCAAGAAGCAAAGAGAAGGGCTCCAAAACCAGCCACATTGAAATTCCTTCTCTCTCTCCCAAGTGGGCATTGTTCTCACTGCCCAGTACTCCTGGCTGCCATCAGGGCTTGCCTCAATGTGTCTCAGATTTAAGAACCCTCAGGAGCTCTTAAAGTTGAAAATGATAAGCTCCACTCCAGAAACAAGTACCAAATACCCGAGTACTAAGGTGATGGAGGGGCGGGAAGGCAACTCACATCTACTGCATCTACCTCTGTACACCCCCTCTGGGCCCTATCTCTGTAGAACTTCTGCTAGAATGAGTTTCCCAGGCTCCTCTTCTCCCAGGGGTGAAGCAACTGAGATGTTCAGAGGACCCTGGAGGGCCAGGAAGCAGTGAGTCAGAATTCCCGCTCCTCCCAGGCTTCCTGTGAGGGTGTCAAGCCTTCCGCAAGTTATTTTACTCCCCGCCCCCGACACCCCCCCACCCCAAAGTCCAGGTTGCTGGACAGTTGTTCCTTCCAGCAACTTTTCCCTCTTTCACTGCAACCTGCCCCCACTCCACCCAGGACCACTGAGATGGCACCTGTGCCTGTGTCAGCTGCACACCTGCCTACCACAGGGAAGGAGACAAGTACTCAGGCCTCTGCAGATGGCATTCTGCTGCCCTGCTGGGTGGGTCTAAAGATAGAAAAAGAGAGGCCTAGGAAACCAGCCCAGGCCCTGTGCCTGTCCGTGCTCAGCACAGCTGGAAGCCACATAGAGGGGACCTCTCAGCCTGCCGCTGGGAGACATCCTCTCTCTGTGTCCACAAACTTGGGCCTCGTGCCATCTGATGTGCTATCTATAAACAGGATGGGATGGGACTTCCCTGGCGGTCCAGTGGTAAAGAATCCGCCTTCCAATGCAGGGGACGCAGGTTTGATCCCTGGGCAGGGAAATAAGATCCCACATGCCACGGGGCAACTAAGCCCACACACCACAACTACTGAGCTCGCGCGCCTCAACGAGAGAGCCTGCATGCTGCAAACTACAGAGCCCACGCGCACTGGAGCCTGCGCGCCACAACTAGAGAAGAGAAAACCCGCACACCACAACTAGCGAGAAGCCCGCGCACCACAAGGAAGAGCCTGCGCACCACAACGAAAGATCCCGCATGCCTCAACGAAGATCCTGCGTGCTGCAGCTAAGACCTGACGCAGCCAAAAATAAATTAATAAATAAATAATAAATCTTTAAAAAAAAAAAAAGACTCCACGCTCCCAATGCTGGGGGCCCCGGGTTCTATCCCTGGTCAGGAAACTAGATCCCACGTGACGCAACTAAGAGTTCACACGCCGCAACGAAGATCCCATGTGCCGCAACTAAGACCCGGTGCAGCCAAATAAATAAATATTTCCTTAAAAACATATTTAGAAAATAAATACATAAACAGATGGGCAGATCTGCAGGGAGCAGGACAGAGCCTGAGGGCCACAGCACGGTCCCTGCAAACCAGTGGTCTCCAAAGCTGAGATTTGGGGGCAGGAGGAGAGGGGTACTGACAAAAAGTGTCGTGAGAAGCTGGGATAGAGGAAAGAGTAGGAACTAGGTATGTTCCCTAGAAAAAGAGGAGCAGGGGCTGGGAACAGGACAGAAATGGAGGGACACTGAAGGGGCACTACAAGGAACTTGGATCTGGCATTCAGTGACCTCACAAAAGAGAAAACACTATTTGACCTACTCGCCCTGAACCCAGCTTCTATCTACTCTTCCCGCCCTGATTCTGCCCACAGGGCTGGATTTGATGAGATGAATGAAAAGCAGTGAATGGAAGCCCTTTCCTTTCCCTCCATCCCTGGAGATGCCGCCTGTTGGAGGTGGTACCCTGCTGCCTTGGCCTGGTGGACAGACATTTCGAATACTGAGATCTTTATGTCTTGAAATTTCACCCTTCTTCCTCCAGCTGAGACCACCTGGAGTCTGACCTCTTCTCAAAGAATTACCCTCTTTCTGGCCTCTCTGTCATGTCATTCATGGTCTCTGCCCTCTGTGAAAATGGAATCCGCTGGGCTCCTTCTCCCTTAAATCTTCATTCCATTCCTCAGAAAGTTTTTCTTCTAAATTCCACCCCTTCACGCTGTCAGGTCAATAATTTTCATTCTATCCTTCAAAGAGATGAGGTTTAGCAAGGTTTCCTCAACCCCCTCCCAGAGATAGTCCCTCCGCCTCTTTCTGAAATTCAAGCTGGAGCCCCTGTGGTTGTGTTCCTTTCCTTGCCCCTCCTTCCATCAGTTCTCTCCCAGCCCCCTCCCATCTTTCACTAGGCTCCTGAGCTCAGGAAATGGTGCAAGGGAGCAACCAGGGCTGGGTCTCACACAATGGCTTTATTTAGCCCCAGAATGAGATCACATTGTGTCACATCACTGCTTCCGCTGAGCACAGATAGGAGATTCTGAAATAGGTCTGAGATCAGATGCTTGAGATGGGGGCAGGGGAGGAAAGCAAGAAGGGGCTCTAAGTCACTTTACTTTTCTTCCTGCCTCTGGATCAGATGGTTTTCCCATCGACACAGACCATCAGCGTCTCGTGATTCCTCCTCTGAGTGTGTGAGCTCCACCAATTGCCCTAGTCATCAGTGATTCATTAGACACTCTACCGTGTGCTGAGATGGGAGCATACAATATTTTAACAGAGAGAAATCTCTCTCTCTCTCTCTTTTTTGGGTTGCACCACACGGCATGCGGGATCTTAGATCCCCAACCAGGGATTGAACCCGTGCCCACTGCAGTGGAAGCTCGGAGTCTTAACTGCTGGACCGCCAGGGAAATACTGAGAGAAATCTCTCTTATTCAAAACTCTGAGACCATAATTTCTTCAGGGTGCTTTGAAGTTCATCAGATTTGCTAGCTCTGCCACCTTCATAAGCCACATGACCTTGGGAACTTGCTTATTAAATGTTTTTGAGCTTCAGGATCATCTGTAAAATGGGAATGGTAATACTACCTTGTAAGGATATTGAAAGACTTGATAATGTATGTAATACAACTAACAATGTGCTTGGCACATATTGGGTACTTAGTAAATGCTACTATTATTTTTGTTGTTACTATTATTATTTAGAAGCAGAGAGAAGGCAGAGCATAGAGAAATGGAGAGCTGGAGAGAGGAATGCCCAAGACAGAAGCAGAAATAGGCATTATATGACGGTTAAAGAAGAGAGAGAGAGAATAGATAACCCACAGGCTGACACTAAAACAACTGTGATGGGGACTCATTAACATAAACAACTTCTGATAGAAAAGAGCACATAACAACCAGAGCAAGGAGGAGCCTGATGAACCCTGATGAACCTGCACTCTTCAAAGAGAAGGGATGGGGCTTCCCTGGTGGCGCAGTGGTTGAGAGTCCGCCTGCCGATGCAGGGGACTCGGGTTCGTGCCCCGGTCCAGGAGGATCTCAAAAAAAAAAAAAAAAAAAAAAAAGAGAGAAGGGATGGACCATGGCCTCTGGTAGTTTAGAGCAGAGGTTGGCAAACTATACCCTGTGGGCCAAATCTGTCCTATTTTCTTTTTTAAATGGTTGGAAAAAAATCAAAAGAAGAATACTACTTTGTGACACATAAAAATTATACGAAATTCAATTTTCAGTGCTCATAAATAAAGGGTTTTTTTCTGGGGAACACAGCCATGCTCATTCATTTACATATGGTCTATGGCTGTTTTTGCATTATGACAGCAAAGTTGGTAGTTGCGACAGAGACCATATGGCCCATAAAGCCTAAAATATTTATTATCTGGGTCTCTACAGAAGAAGTTTGCAGACTCTTGATTTAGAGAAGCTGGGTCTCAAAATCTCAGGAAGGAGGAAAAAGAGATCAAAGAGAGACATTAAGGCTCACTGCCCACCAACCAGGTGTCTGCAACCAGCTTGCGGGAGGAGGGACATTGAAGACCCCAGCACACCCATTTCCTAAATAGCACCTGAGCCTACAGGGGGAAGACGCTTAACCCATGAGTGCCTACAGCACCCTGTGGGATCCTCACAACCATTTCTTGAAATAGATATTATCCCTATTTTACATAGGAAGAAACAGGCAGCACAGAGAGGGAAAGTAACTTGCTCAAGGTCACAGGGCTGTAGGAGGTGGAGCTGAGTTTTCAAAGCAGATGCATCCCAGTGTACAGCCTGAGTTCTCTGAAACAAGAAGGCAACCAATGAGAGCAAGTGGCTAGCTTTGAAAGAAAGTTGGCAATATTGCTATTCACTTCCTCATTCCTGCCCCCTCCACCCCAGTCAAAGAAAGGAAGCAGTTTCCAGAAGAAATTAGATGGGGATTCCAAAAAATTAAATTTGTCCTTTCTACTCCCTCTGCATCTTAGAAATCTGAATGAGGTGATGGGGGGGGGGGCAGGCAGGGCCCTGCTTCTGTTTGCTGCCAGCGAACACCGGGGGTAGGAACTGCTGATAGCAACCACACAGCTAGGCACAGGGGACAGTGGGCAAGGCTAGTGGGCCCCTTCGCAGCCTGGGGGGCTCCCTGGGTCTGGCTCTGGGGTCCTAAATTTCCCAAAGGGGGCAATAATGTGGAAGACCCAAAAGAACCAGATAATAAAGAACGGGGAGGAAGGGACAGGCCAGATGGCATGGTCTGCTGGCTTCTCTCCAGGTCTCCTAGCCCTGGGGGAACAGGGTCGTAGAAAACCCTTTGATGGTTCAAAATTTAACCTACCTGCTTCCTCTCCCATAGAAAGTAAACCATTAATCCAACAGTGTCCTGCAAAGAAGACTAAAGCAGGGCTTCAGATGAAGAAGGCCCTGGTAACCACAGTTCCTTCCCACCCCTCCCTGCTCACGAACACACCATTCTACAGCAAGTCATATAGCACCCAAGTCTCTAATTCCTCCTCACCTCACCCTGACCTGGCTACGTCATCGCTCTATTTCTCAGTGTGAGACATATGAGATTTTGCTTGCGTTCAACACTGTATCCTGGAACTCACCCTCCTTCCCTGTCTTTCCTGTCAACTGCCAGAGAGTGGTATCACAATTCCAAAAATCAAAGAAAAGGTAAAGGGTACATAGAGAGGATTCCTTCATTCAGCAAATATTTCTTTAGCACCTACCAGGTGTCAGGCACCAAGACGAGGACCCAGAAGGGTCTATGCACAAACACAGTGGTGAGGCAAGTGTACCACCCCTCTGTGGGACAGGGGCTAGTTCAGGCAAAAGCCATCTGCCCACATCAGCTTTTGGGTTGACTCCTGCTTCCACCTGCTTCCAGGGCCCATAGGGCAGAGTTGTCGATTTTATTGTTAGTACTTAATTCTGGAAGTTCAAAGCTAGAGAGCCAGGCATCCTCAGTCCTCTAATCTAACCACGTCTCCTTATTTTTATTTTTTAAATTTTTACTTATTTGTTTTTTTGGCCACATCACACAGCATGTGGGATCTTAGTTCCCCGACCAGGGATCGAACCCATGCCCCCTGCAGTGGAAGTGCAGACTCTAAACCACTGGGCCGCCAGGGAAGTCCCATCATATCTCCTTAAAAGGCAGCCATCGGGAGGGAGACGCAAGAGGGAAGAGATATGGGAACATATGTATATGTATAGCTGATTCACTTTGTTATAGAGCAGAAACTAACACACCATTGTAAAGCAATTATACTCCAATAAAGATGTAAAAAAAAAAAAAAGTCAGCCATCAAGCATCTCAGACACTCACCCTAAATCACCCCCACCTCTTTGATATATTAGGCTCACAAATCAGTCAGGATTTTTGCTGCTTTGGGCTTCCAAGTGTGAGCATCTTTTCTCTTTTTTAAAAAAAATTTGTTTGCAAACTGAACCTAGGGATCCTATCCTCTTTCTTTCTGCTGGGCCTGTGTGCTTATTCTACCAGAGGCTTGTTGGGACCCAGACTAGCCCATGATGTGTCGGGGCTAGAGAATAAAAGGGGGAAGACCGATCAGTCCACTTCTACCTCCTGTCAGTTTCTTGGCATGCGTTCTGGGTGCCACGCCAGCAGGGTGGGGCAAGAGAGGGGCTGAGGTTCAGAGGGACACACCTGAGAAGACTTTGGCCACTGAGTCCCAAGGAGTTAACCCATCAGATCCCAGGGAACAGCTAAAGGTAGTGGGTGAACTAAGGAGCCCCTAATCTGAATGGATGGGGTAATCTGGAATCTGGAAGCCCCTGGCTCTCAGGTATGAGTTTGTGGCCCTTTAAATCTCACAATTAACCACCAGGGATAAAGGGAATAATGTCAGGGCCTAGAGGAAGGGGACCCAGCGTGAATTAGGATTTAAAGTTTTAAAATTCTAGCTATCCTGTTTGTCCATACCTCCTGTCTTAATGGTGCCAGATAAACTTGAGTCTGAATCCCAGTCCTATAATCTACCTCTTAATCGATGAGTGTTAGTTATTTAACTCCTCTAAACCTCAACTTTAATATGGGGATTATGATATGCTAACCCCATAGGACTGTGAGGATTAAGAATGTATATAAAGGGGGCCTCCCTGGTGGCTCAGTAGTTAAGAATCTGCCTGCCAATGCAGGGGACATGGGCTCGAGCCCTGCTCCGGGAAGATCCCACATGCCATGGAGCAACTAAGCCTGTGCACCACAACTACCGAGCCTGCGCTCTAGAGCCCGCGAGCCACAACTACCGAGCCCACGCACCTACAGCCCGTGCCCCGCAACAAGAGAAGCCGCCACAATGAGAAGCCTGCACACGAAGAGTAGCCCCCGCTTGACACCACTAAAGAAAGCCCTCGCGCAGCAACAAAGACCCAACGCAGCCAAAAAAAAAGGAATGTATATAAGGGAATTCCCTGGCGGTTCAGTGGTTAGGACTCCGTGCTTTCACTGCTGAGGGCCCGGGCTCAATCCCTGGTCAGGGAACTAGTGACACGGCCAAAAACAGAAAAAAAAGTATATATAAAATCTTTGGCATCACTTGTCCCACAAGTAGTGTTAATTAACTGTTGGCCATTATGGTGATTTCCTGTTTGCACACTTGCGCGCACACACACAGAGACACACACACTCTCAATGCACCCTAGTTAAAAATGGGAGTTGAGGGCTTCCCTGGTAGCTCAGTGGTTGAGAATCCGCCTGCCAATGAAGGGGACACGGGTTCAAGCCCTGGTATGGAAAGATCCCATATGCCACGGAGCAACTAAGCCTGTGCGCCACAACTACTAAGCCTGCGCTCTACAGCCCACGTGCCATAACTACTGAACCTGTGTGCCACAACTACTGAAGCCCACAGGCCTAGAGCCCGTGCTCTGCAACGAGAAGCCACCGCAATGAGAAGCCCGCACACCGCAGTGAAGAGTACCCCCGCTCGCAGCAACCAAAGAAAGCCCGCGCACAGCAACGAAGACCCAATGCAGCCCAAAATAAAAATTAATAAAATTTTTTTAAAAAAGGGAGCTGATGGGACTTCCGTGGTGGCGCAGTGGTTAAGAATCTGCCTGCCAATGCAGGGGACACGGGTTCAAGCCTTGGTCTGGGAAGATTCCACATGTCACAGAGCCACTAAGCCCGTGCGCCACAACTACTGAGCCTGCGCTCTAGAGCCTGCGAACCAAAACTACTGAGCCCGTGTGCCACAACTACTGAAGCCCAAGCACCTAGAACCTGTGCTTTGCAACAAGAGAAGCCACTGCAATGAGAAGCCTGCTCACTGTAATGAAGAGTAGCCCCCACTCGCTGCAACTAGAGAAAGCCCACGCGCATCAACGAAGACCCAATGCAGCCAAAAATTAATTAATTAATTATTTTTTTAAAAAGGCAGCTGAATGCAGGAGACTGGTGGAGAATTGTTCTGTCACTTCCTGGGGGTGCTGAGGGGTTCCTGAAGATCTCTGCTTCTGGGAAATGCCCACTGATGTGGTAAGGACTCAGGGAAAGGGAGAGGGAAACTCACCAGACTTGGGAGATATCCCAAAGATGGGAGACCTGTTCTTGCCTTCGGTTGGTGACTGCAGTATAGGAAGAAGTCCCACTTCAGACAGCCCCTCTAAGAATCCAGTCCAGGACTTAATGGGGGTGCCTCTTTCTTGGTCCTTTTAAGGGAATTGCTCATGGTCCAGAAGTTTGCATAGGAGACAGGGGGGACTCATTCCAGTCCAGATCAGCTGCCTCTCCAACTACTGTAGCCCTTCCCTTCCCCGCCCTACTTCAAACACCCTAGACAGTGCTGTGCCCAGACCTTTAACCCCTTGGGTGCCGTTGCTGGTCCCGAGGATTCCTGGGTTCCCCATCTTCAGCATCCCGCAAAGGGCAGCCCCCGGATTCAGGCACACGTAGGAACAGATACAGGAAACCAAGCTGGGGTCACCTTGTGGGAACCTGACATCCCAGGGAACCTTCACCTGCCCTCCAGCTGAGACAGGGTGGAACTGAGGGGAAAAAGAAGACAACTCAGGGAAAGGCCCACAGCTGGAACCCTACTTAACAGCAAGGTCCTACTAAGGTCAGGGAGGTCCTTTGCTCTCTCTCAAATTTGGTTTCAAAATGCTTGTCGTTCCCTTTAAGAGGCAGGTTACAGTAGGGGGAGGAGGACAGACTGTATTTTCTGTGATGAAAGTACAGGGAGGAGCGATGACAAGGGCAGCTACATCAGAGGAGGACCCTCCTTCAGCCAACAGGAACAGGGTGAGCAGGCAGCTTGGCACACACCCGGCTCCCAGCTCCCGGCGTGTTGTGGATACCAGGCACAGGATATCTGACTGGCTCTCCACCCCCTTCCCCGATAACAGCTTCTAAGGGCACTGACTCACCCTCACCGCTTCCCTGGGGCAGAGGATGGAGTGGGCAGATGTTGGACTTCCTGCGGTACTGGGGAGCCTCCTCCCTGATGGGCCTCGTGGTCCAGGGGAAAGGACATGTTGGAATTGGAAGAGCTTGGCTGCCTCTGCCAACTCACAAGTTAAGGGGCCTTGGAGAAGTTCCCTAGTAGCCTCATTTCCTCCTCTGTAAAATGGGGATAGTAAATGAGATATGTACAAATAGTGGAACATAAATGCTGGGCCCATAACTGTTACTCAATAGATATGCTAGCTGCCACTTGCTGTGTCCTTGGATAAACCACTCCACTCTGCCTTTCCTGATCTATTAAATGAGATTAAATTAGGTGATCTACGGTCTAGCCTTGCTCTAAAACTCTCCCTCTGCGTGAGAGGAAGAGGGCAGTTGTTGCCAGATGTGGAAACTGTGTGCCCTTTCCTACCTGGCTGGGCTCCAAACCACATGAGTGACAGTGGTTGCTTCTCACTTCATAAGAATACAGGGGAAACAGCTGCCTGTTTTACTGGTGTAGGGTCCTCAGAAATTCTCTAATTTAACAATCCTGGGATTGTCCAAATGAGGACACAGGCTCCGAGCGGGGGTGGGTGTGTGTGATTTACCTGAGGTCTGCCAGCCAGTGAGTGGCAGAACTGGGGCTGGGGTCCAGCACTGCTGCCTCTGTGGTCAGTGCTGCTTCCACCACCCTGAGCCGCTCTCTCGAGGGATCCAGCTCAGATAACTTCCCACCCTGTCACCAAGCCTCTGCTTTATCCACAGTTTCTTGGGAATCCTTATAGCTGTTTCCAATTAACTTTTGTCAGGTGAAGTCCCAAAGCCTAGTATGTGAAAGGGGTGGTAATCTGGGCCCTGGATCCTCCTGGTACCAGGGCTGGGTGTGGGTGCGCGGGTGCCAGCTAAAAGTTTGGACGACGTGGGAGGGATAGAGGGCTAGTTTCCAGCGGGAGGAGGGGATCTGGAACACGCTGAGAGCTGGGTTGCTATCTGTTCTTTTAGGGAGGAAGCCCTCAGTTTGGGTACTCAATCTCCAGGAAGGATGTAGGGCCAGTGCTTGCTTTCCCTCTCCCTTGCAGACCTGCATGAAATCTGGAGATCAGGGGTCACATGTCCCTAGGGCAGTTTCCATTAGAGTGAAGTACCATCTGCTACTCATCCTCCATTAAGTTACCTCAAGAAGAGGGCTCAATCCTAAAGCAACTACTCCAGCTGAGTCTTGCCATCTATAGATTTGAGAGGCTTATATTCTTCAATGCTACTACTTAAGGGAGGCTCAAATTCCATCCTGACTCCAAGGAATTTGATCTCTCGAGAGATGGAAGTATTTAGTTTTGGCCTTTTTTCAAGGTGCCGGTGACACTGCCTTCACAATGCTTCTCTTGTCATCTGGGTCAGACCTGGGTTCCCCCCTAGTCTCCTCTGTAACAAGGGCCAGGACACAAAATGCTGAGTTCTGCAAGGAGAGGTAAAGACTGCCCCAGCTTTCAGAAAAGGAGTATCTCCCAGAGCTCAGACTGAGGGAGAAATCTCTTATGTTACCTTCCCAAGTTATGAAGTTTATCCTACCCTTTAAACCAGAACACCCCCTCCTATAGGTTAACTCCTCACTGTGTTTTCAGTGAACACTACACAGATGGCAAAGTGTGTTGGTCCAAAGACCAACAGTTCATAGTCCTAGAGGAAGACGATACATTATCAAACTAGCTCCCTCTTCCTTCCCTATGCTTGCTCTCAACCCCAAGCTTCTGACCCACTGTCTTTCTCCCCATTCTCTTGAGCAAGTCCCAGGTCTCCACCAGGAACACAATGAACCAAAGCAAATATATCCTTCTTGCCCTCTGACCTGGCCAGTCCTGGGGTGTCCGAGCCGTAGGCCCTGAAAGAGGGCTGTGAGCTGGTGGAGGGCTACTCATTTGGAGCCTCCTGTTGTCTCCAGTCCTTTTCATCCTTCTTGGGGCCCAGAGGCTCCGAAGGCGGGTGAAGGAAAGGTTAAACTGGCTGGGCAGCACTCTCCCCCCGCCCCCCCACCAGAATCTAAGCTGGGAAACTTGGTGACAGGAACAAAGCGGGTGTTTGTTGGGTTTCTCTCCTGCCTGGGAGGCTGTTCTCGGACCACGGCATTCCTGGGTTGGACAGAGTCAGCTCAGCGTGGCTTCTCCCCACTGCTGTCGCCGCAATACCCACTGCCTTTCCAGAGGCCGTGCTTAGGTAACAACTCAGGGGATACAGGCGCTTCTGCCTGGCCTGAGCTCGAAGCAGAGGCATTAAAAATAAGTTCAAGATGGGACTTCCCTGGCAGTCCAGTAGTTAAGACTCCACGCTTCCACTGAAGGGGACACAGGTTCAATCCCTGGTCGGGGAACCGGGATCCTGCATACCCCACAATGTGGCCAAAATAATAATAAGTTCAAGCTCAAGAAAAGCTAGCTCTTAAACGGAGGAAGGGCTAGAATCAGGCGTAAGAGATAGTTTCTCAAGAACAGTCAGTGAATAAATCACCCCTAGAAGGTATCCCGGGGCATGAGAACAACTGCAGAACACTTTTCCCCATTCTCTCCTCTACTGTGGAGAGGGGCTCACAGGCAAGGAAGGTTTAGGGGAATATATGGTGACTGATGAGAACAGAGAGAAATAAGGGATGGAAGCAAAGGTGTTCAGAAGGGAGGGTGCAGGGGGTGGGATATCTCTGTGGGAACAGGACCTACAATCCCTAGAGCAAGGAGGCAGGAATTCAGCTCACTTGCCCAGGAGCCTGGGAAGTCAGGGCCTGAGTAGCAACAGCAACCTGAGCTCATCCAGGTTATGGGAAAACAGACAAGGCAGGGTGGCATTTGTTTTTATTAGAAAACCCCATTTGGTAAGAGCTTCCCTAAGCCAGCACAGAGACTGGGTAGCCTCCAAGAGTCCCATAGCTTTCATCTTATCTTCCACCCTCTTCTGAGAGGGGAGGGCGGGGGACGGGGTGGTGTCAGGCAGTCTCCGAAGTGCCCCCTCCTGGACCCCTGAGAGAGTTCACATCACCAGCAATGTACCCTGCGGCACCTCGGTGGTGCACCACAGGGCCCCTAGGCTCAAGGAGGTTGCCAAAGGCTTTCCTGTTTGTATGGCTTCACGATGGAACCAAGGAGGCTCTCAAAGACTCCAAGGTCTGGTCCTTCGCTCTGGTTGAGAGCAGGGCAGGATCAAGGAGGTGGCCAAGGGCTAAGGGAGAAGAGATTGCATTTGAGATACCCTTTGGAGTCTGGAAAGCACCTGTATTCCTTGGGAAGGGAGGACTGGAAGCCCCACTCAGTTCTTCTTGGTTTTGGGGGTGTCATATTTCCTCTTGCTGGAATACCACAACAGCAGGGGGATGCCGATGGAAGGGAGAGTCATGACCCCGAAGGCTGCCCAGTCCAGCTGTGGAAGACAAAGGCCTTGCTTAGAAGTCTGGATTAGGACACAGGAGGGGACCAGGAAGGAAGGGGTCCAATGAGAAAGGGAGCAGTCCAGCCCAAATTTTAAGCAGAACCTTCGCAGGAAGGTTCCTCTCTGGCTACTCTAGACACAGAATGGCTCGCTAAAGACTAATCTATATCTTTTGAGCTATGAAACCAAAGGTCTCACCTGACCCAACCCAATCTGGAAGAGAAGCTTCTCTCTTCCAAACAATCTTTGAGGAGGGAGATGCCCAGGTCTTGCCCTAACAGTCAAGCCTCCTGCGACCTAACCCCTGCCCCCACCTCCAGCTCTCTCTTCCATTCCTCTGTCTCATATTCTGCCTCTCTGGCCTCACTAAACTACCTGCCATTCCTGGATTGCACCATGCTTTTTCTCACTTCTGAGCTACTCCCTCTTCCTAGGGTGCCTCCCCTTCCTTACCTCCTCTTTAATAAGTTAAACCTCCCTCCTTCAGAAAATCCTCCCCGACTCTCAAAGACCAGGTTAGGTGTTCCTGTTGCATCTCCTCCAGAGCCTTGTATATGATCTCTACCACAGCACTCTTCCCCCACTGACTTGCGCTGAAGCCTCTATGAGCCCATAAGATCTTTAATGGAAGGGACTGTGTCTCGCGTTGTTTTCTCAAAGCAAAGCACAGAATTAAGCATGTAATTAGGAACCTCATAATTATTCCCTGAATGAATGAATAAATGAATCTCCTCATTCAGTACTTTAGGCAAATCTTCAAAGAATTCTCCCCTAGACTAGACTACACCAAAGTTCCCATTTAACCTTCCCGATGCTCTGCGACTCTTTTAATCTAAGCAGATATACTTTTAATCCTCGAATTAGACCCAGGACTCCAAGATGGAGCTCTACTCAAGGCTGAGCAGAGAACAAGGGCAGCTTTTTTTGGTTCTGGCAATTGTGATCCCATTGCCAAAAATCTCTAACCGTGGTTAAATCAGGATATTTGATGGCTGTGTGTATCAGACATCAAAACACAGATATGACAAGAACCAACCAACTAAACATATCTTCTAAGGAAGCCACACGGTCCCAGAACTAAAAGCGTGTTCTACTCCCAGGGGAATGCCAAGAAGACTGTAAAGCTTACAAAATGGGGGGAGAATCTCCTATCAAACTCCCTCTGAGCCAGGATTCCTCCCTGTCCGGGTGCACTGGTAAAGCCAATCTGAAAAGCAGAAAAGAAGGGCATTAAGGCAAGTCTCCAGCTCTTTCTCATCTGGGAAAGGGCAGTTCCAACCAACCCAGTTCTAAGCAATAGATTCTTAGCTCCCAAAGGCCCAAGAAAGCAACAAGATGAGGAAAAGTTTTTGAACTAGAGAGAGTTGGATTCTTAGTGCGTTGTAAAGATGAGTAAATTAGGAGCCAGGAGACACATGATGAGCATTTACTAAAAAAAGGTAGGACAGGTATGCAGCTGAAATTAAAGCCAAATCCTTCTATCTTAGCCTCAGACTCTGGAAAGCGTTGCTCACCACCACTGGCCCCTCTGCCCATGGCAATCATTTCCCCATTCCTCAAGTGGAAACACTCTTCTGTACCTCACAAGTTGACATGAGGCTCAAGCGAACTAATGAGAAGGATTCTGGAAAGTAAAAAGCCCTACCCAAATGTACATTACTAGTGGAGGGGCTGAGTCTGCCCCACATTCCTTTGTCTTGGAGAGGAGGCCAAGAGTTTGAAGCGCATTGCAAACAACTTTGTTCTAAAGTGGCTGCTGAGCCTTTAATTTTATGTCTTTTAACCCATCAAGGACCAGGTGGAGCCAGAGTCTTAGAGGTGGTTCTAAAAGCACACATGATAGGAGATATGAAAACATAACCAAGATTATAAGAACATGGTTCCACATGGTTTATAAAAAAAAGGTAACTCAGAGAGTGCACTGAATGTTTGAGACTCCTGGATTTCTTTTAGCTCCGTGGTTGACTCTGTTAAGTCCCTTCCTTTACTGTGCACTCGCTAAGTAGCCTAAAGCCCATCTGTACTTATAAATTCACGACCCAAGCTTTTTGAGGGCTAGGACAGTGTCTTAATCTGCTTGGTATTTCCTAGAGTCTAGCACCTTGCAGGGGGCTCAATAAATGTCTGCTGACCTTTACATCAATCAGTCAAGAGACTGGTTATCGCTGGGTTTCTATTCTATATGGAAAACAGAAAGAAATCTAAGACAAAGTCCCTTGCTTCAAGGAGTTTATAATTAAACTGGGAGATGGGAGTGAGGGAAAGACCTAGATACAGGAAAGAAAACTAATAAAGATGGTCAATAATTAAATGTTCAAGTGGCATAGACTATAAGAGCTCTAGAAGTTTAGATGCAGTCAGTGACTGTTTAGTGAAAGAATGAGTAGGAAAGAGCGATATGAATTGTAAAAGCAGAAGACAGAATCAAGGAGATGCAGCTCAGAGCTAGGTCTTGAGGAGGCTTTGGATAATGAAGCGGAGGAGAGAGAGTACAGAGAGTACTTCAAGCAGAGACCAAAGGCAAAGTGGAAAGAAGGAGCGCTGAGAGCGGGGGAGGTGCCACAGGAAGGAGCTTGGTCTAATTAGGACAGAGGGTCTTCGAGGGCAGAGAGAGGAAGGGAGAGGCAGAACACAGTGAGAATGCTGGAGGGTACGGCGAGAAGAGGCAGGAAACTCAGCCTTGCTGCAAGAAGCAGGGGCATTCTAAGCAAGGGAAAGATACAGACACAGCGGAGACCAGGAATCATCTGATGGCAGCACAGAAGACAGATGGGAAAGACAATGATGGCAATAAACTGGGCAGCACATGACACTGTACAGATTAAAAGTGAAGCGGAAGGGAATGCTACAGTACTCCCCTCCCATTCATTTCAATTGCTTGATTCTGAGACTTTATAATTTTTGAAACATACTTCCTTCCTATGATGATATCTCAAGTTTTTGGTCCTTATCTTCCTCAGAATTTAGCACCTGCTCTGGAGATTTTCTGCAAGAGTTTTCAAAGGAAGGCAGAGCTGAGCCCCATCCAACTAAGGGTTTGGGTAACTCACCACAACGGGCCCATCCTCCTGGGCCAGATAAGTAATAGTTGCTGAGGTGAAGTTGAAATAACCAGCCTTGAGAGGGCGCAGGACCACGGTGTGGGAAACGTTGCTAGCACTGACCCAAGAGTTAAGGAGGGAAAAAGATGAAGCTACAGTTGTAACAAACTTTCAACTTAGGGACTAAACACACCATTCACAAAAAGAGTTGCCAGCACATGTAATGATTTCACATCTGCAATATACTGCGAAAATAATAAACAGGCTTTTTTTCTAAGCCTGAAGTATGTGGTATAATACGATGTCTTTCTAGCCAAGTCTGAAGGGATCTATGACATACTCAGTATTGAGGTGTTTAAATTAAACTTTTAAAGCAATATAGGTTATGGATGAAAAATTAGTCACTTAAGGTCACAGAAAACCTTTTGCTGCCTAAAACTGCAGGAAGTTCTTGAAAATATAAAACAAAACCCCCCAAAACCCAAAGAGAACACTTACCCTTGCCAGAAAATCTAAATATACTTTAAATCACAGGGAAAACAAATAATCTAATTCAAAACACTCAGGAGGGCTTCCCTTTACCAAAAAAAAAAAAAAAAAAAAAACACTCAGGAAATAACCAGTAGATCCGAATAAGGGATTTATTGAAAAAGAGTCTTTAAAAGGTCACCCAGGGGATTTCCCTGGTGGTCCAGCGGTAAAGAATCCACCTTACGATGCAGGGGACGCGAGTTCAATCCCTGGTCAGGGAACTAAGATCCCACGTGCCACAACTACTGAACTCGTGCGCCTCAACTAGAGCCCACATGCCACTAACTACAGAGCTCAAGTGCCCTGGAGCCTGTGCGCTACAGCTAGAGAAGAGAAAACCCACACGCCACAACTAGAGAGAAGTCTACGCACCACAACGAAGATCCCTTGTGCCGCAACTAAGACCCAATGCAGCCAAAAAAAAAAAAAAAGAGCCACCCAGGTCCTCCACCTAGCATCCCACTAAATTTCTTTTTTTTTAAATAAATTTATTTTATTTTTGGCTGCGTTGGGTCTTTGTTGCTGTCCACGGCTTTCTCTACTTGCGGCGAACGGGGGCTACTCTTCCTTGCGTTGCATGGGCTTCTAACTGTGGTGGCTTCTCTTGTTGCGGAGCACAGGCTCTAGGCGTACGGGCTTCAGTAGCTGTGGCTTGCGGGCTCTAGAGCACAAGCTCAGTAGTTGCGGCGCATGGGCTTAGCTGCTCCACGGCATGTGGGAATCTTCCCAGACCAGGGCTCGAACCCATGTCTCCTGCCTTGGCAGGCGGATTCTTAACCACTAGCGCCACCAGGGAAGCCCCCCCACTGAATTTCTTTTAAAAGCACCTTAAACATCCTCGCCCAGCCACAAACATCTGCCTACATTCTCCCGATACAGAATGTTTTAGAACTTTATGACCTGAACTTCAGGAACCTCCTTCCTCAGGCCCACCCTAAATCATGCTCACACAATTCTCACCAGTCTCTCTTGCCCCATCTTATCCAGAGTGGCGACAAGAAGGACCCTGCTGATTTGCTTCAACATTACCGCCCTCCCACCCACCACCACCAGCCTTCATCACCCAGCGTCAAGAGGATATGGAGCAATTCGGTCCCATTTGACGTTGAGCATTCCAGAGACAATGCCAAAGTCTTCTGGAGGGAAGGAATCATCAGATAATTCCACATCTAATGCAGCACTAGAAAAGGGAGGAAACGAAGAAAGGTTAGCAATGGGTATAAAATTAAAGGAATCAGCAATCAAATCTGCCTGCCTGTCCTCAAAAATCAGAACTTTAAAAGACAGATGTGAGTCACAGTTATTTGGGTTTGTTGCACTGAAGAATCCCAGCCAAGGCCTGGATTCTGGGCACCAAAATACTCAAATATCTAGGAAAGAATGGGCCTGAATCCGTTTTTGCCCCAATTTCTTCTCACGTGTGTGTGTGTGTGTGTGTGTGTGTGTGTAAGGAGGGGAAGAGGAGCAAGATGCATGTGGAAAAGAACATTAAAGGGAATAAAGTGAAAAAAAGACAACAAAAATGCTAATGAAAGAAAGGAAGCTGAAACTAAACCCCTGAGGTAACGAAGGATCATACATTTTCTGCCTTCTCATCTTCCTCTCCCTGTTTCACCACAATTTTTGCTTCTTCCCCACTCTGAAACTCTTCCAGCTCAAAAAGTGGAAGATGGTTTCCTGTAGCTTAGGTAAGAATGTCCTCCTCTTCCAGAAGTAGATCCAGCAGTATATTCATTCACTCATGATATCTGTTGCTAGAAATCTCCCAAAGATAAATCACTGTTGGTCCCTGTTCCCAGCTGGGAAATCTAAGAAACCTGAAAAGGGCCCAACCTATAGCTCCAGGGCCTCCTTACCTTGAGCCAACATTGTAGATGTTGTACTGTAAGGTCAGGTCTCGCCCCTCCACGGCATATCTGTTCAGCAGTGATTTGGAGGCCAAAAGCCTGGCTCCTTCCTCTGCTTGAGTGACAGCAAATAGAGCCAATGCCAGGAATGCCAGCAGCCTCATCTTTGGAGAAAAAAGCAAAGTGAGCAGTCAACCCAAGCCTGTAAAACCAGCAAGAGCTTCCTGACAGCCCTTTCTTACAAAGTCTATCAAAACTCTTTTGAGCTTATCAAAGCAGCAGCCCCTTCTACAGAGCAGTCTCTAAGCCACCAGCGCCCAGGGTGCTCCCCAACTGGTGCGATCTTCTGAGAGGACTGCATGTGGCCAGACTCCTTAGGCCGCCGGATTTCGGCCGATCTCGGACCTGCAACAGCCTCTAGCTTTCCTTCACGCAGGAGTCCCCCACGGCTGCTGCCTTCCCGCTGCTCCTCCTTCTCCACCAGCTTCCCTGTGATCCCACGCCGCGCTCGCAGGGTCCTCCCCCACGCCCCTGTATCCCATCCTCCATCCTTCCCCCGGGATCCTATTCGTCCTGGCCCTCCACATCCCTTTCTGGGGCCCTCCGAGAGCTCTGCCCCTCCCCTCCTCTTGCCAAGACTACACGTCCTCCCGCCGGCATGCCCTCTCTCCTCCCCGCCCTCCCCGAGCTAACACTCAGCCGCTGAATGTTGTGCAGACGTGAGACTCCCAGGCTCCCGCTGGCACCCCCAGTGCCTCGGAACTCACCGCGCGCACCCTCGAAGCCTTTTGGGCGGGGGGAGCCAGCAAAACCGGAAGAGAGCGTCAGCATCGGAAAGACCGGAAGTAAGCTCTGGCCGGAAACTTTGGTGATCTGCCCGATGCCTTCTGGGAGTTGTAGTTCATAGACAAGCCCCACCTTTCCCTTTGTAGTACCCGCCCGCCTCTGGGATGCGACAGCTCCTGGAGCAGGCTTGTGTGTGTATCCTCCACGCTCTTCTTTCTTTCTTTCCTGTTCTTTCTTTCACGCTTTTATTATTCTGCAGTCTAGAGTGACTTTTCAAGCTGGCTTGCCGTTGCTGTAGATGACCAGCACCTGATTAAGTGCTCTGCAGAACTGGCAGACCCAGAGATTAGAGTCATCTATCTAAAGTGTACTGTCGAACTAGGAATTAGAGAAAAGCTATTTCTCTCGAGGCTACTCTTCGTATTCCCAGGCGAGAAATTTAGTCATCCCCTATATCCAATAAGTCACCAAGCCCTGAACTTTCTTTAGAAGCCCTTTAAGGCCCCGCAAAAGTAGATCCTTTCTTCTCCATTCCCACTGTAACCGCTTTAGTTCATACACGTTGCGGTTGCTGTTTTTCATTGCGATGGTCTCGCTTTCTTGGGCCTTTCCCGGCGCATTTCAGTCAGCTACCAGAAAAACTTCCCTAAACAGCATTTTGAACAGTAGACTCTGTTCAGAGGATGGACTGTGAAGTTAGGCAGTCATGAATTCAAATCTCCCTTCGATCACTTGCTGTTTAGGTAACCTTAAGGCAAGTGTTACTTCTTATATATATATATATATATATATATACACACACACACACACACATTTATTTATTTATTTATTTGACTGCGCTGGGTCTTAGATGCAGCAGGTGGGATCTTCATTTCGGCCTGAGGGATCTAGTTCCCTGACAGGGATGGAACCCGGGCCCCCTGCGTTGGGAGTGCAGAGTCTTAACCACTGGACCACAAGGGAAGTCCAAGTGTTACTTCTATACACTTTGGTTTCCAAATCTGTGAAGTGAGATAATTATAGTACTCTCAAAATGCCGGATGATCAAATAGGATAATGTATGTAAAACTCTTACATATTGTCTGGCACATTTGTGTGATCAATAAATGCTAACTATCAATATTGCTATTATCCTATCTCTGCATTGTAGCATTCCATCATTCAGTATGCACTTATTGGGCACCTAATTTGTGCCTAGTACTGTTCTAGGTACTGAGGATACAGTGATGAACAGGACAGATAAGGTTTCTACTTTCTGGGGGCTTAACATTCTTGTGGACTAATACACATCACCTGTATATGTTTTAGTATCTCCCCCCATTCACCACCTCCCAGGTTAGAGCTCTTTGAGGACAGGTGGTCTGTTTTCTGTTGCTTAGTGTCATGCCTGAGCACACAGGACATACTCCAGGAATGAATCATAACAAATTCTCTACACACAACCTTCAGTCTGCTTCTACTTCCTTTGTGTGTGGCTTCCTTCAAATGCCCTGTTGCCTCTCCTATCCAAATCCAAGCCCTCCTTCAGGGCTCCGCTCTAGTCTCATCCCCGCTGGGAAGCCTTCCTTGGCTTTGCTAGACTGCATTGCTCTTTTACAGCACCACAGATTAGGAATTTTTTTTTTCTGATTGTTTCTGATCTGGAAACTCTACTTTCATGATTAGATGCTATTTCTCTAGTATATACTTATCCAAAGTTCCTGCAGCGATGCTGAACACACAGAGGTGCTCAAGAAACACCTGCTGATTGGAAGAATTTTCATCATCTCTGTTTACAGTCTCCCTAATGGAATCTATTCTGACTAGAGGAGAGATTTTGAGAGTCAACTGCTGGGAATTCCCTGGTGGTCCAGTGGTTAGGACTCCACGTTTCCACTGCCAGAGAGAGAGAGAGAGAGAGAGAGAGTCAATTGCTAAGGGAAATGTTTCTGTTGAAAGACTTCCAAAAGAATACAACTTCTTCCTGCCATCCTCAAGAGGACCCCAAACCAAGAGATTGAGTAGAACTTTGTTAGATGTGCAGAGAACTGTGTGCCAGGAACAGAGACATGCAGAGCTAGGGTGCTTACTGTACCCCCAGGATGGTGTCAATGGTTTTAGGCCCTGTTTCCTGGTGTTTAGGACAGAGCCCAAGCTGCCCACTGACCTCTCTTTTGGGATCTGCAACAAGAGGGCCACCAAGAGAGTGTGTGACCAAGCTGAGAAGGAAGTGGCAAGCTGTTTTCTTGCAAGAAAGGCAAGTACCCAGAAATAGGGCCTTGCTGACAAATCTAGGGGCCTCAGATGGGCCTACGTTAGCTAGAAGTGGTAATGGAGTGAGTGTGAACCATGCCAGTTTTCAGGAAACATCCAGAATCAAAGCTGTTACAGTAACTTTGCAACAATAATTTTTTCTCTTTTACATTCATTTTTTTTACTGTGGTAAATATACATAACATGAAATTTACTATTTTAACCATTTAAAATGTACATTCACATTGCTGTGCAGCCATCACTACCATCCATCGCCAGAACTTTTCATCTTCCCAAACTGAAACTGCACACCCATTAAACACTAACTCCCCTTCCTCCTGTCCCTAGCCCCTGGCAATTACCATTCTACTTTCTGTCTCTGTGAATTTGACTACTCTATATACCCCATGTAAGTGGAATCATACAAAAAATCATTTTTAATTTATATAAATAATACATGCTTATATTCTCATTGTTAAAAAAATCAAACAATACTGAAATAGTATAAATGTCAGGATGCAAACTTAGATGTCCAAGAAATGTTAACTTCCTTACTTTTCTACAATCAAACCCAATTTCTGCTTCCAGCCCCTTTTCCATCAGGTAGTAAGGACTTAAATCCCTGTTAATGTAGGGACTACCCAGCCATTTTCCTCCAATGGTGCCTCTAGTTTTCTAGAGGGCTCCCGATGTGCCAGAGGCATTGGGGGGGAGGGGATCAGGGACTTCCGGTGCTTGGTCATCAATACTTTTCCTCTCTGGTGTCCACTGAGACATCTGGATCCTGTCTGCTCTTGGGCTGTGAGTTCACACAGAGTGCAGGTGCATCCCCCTCAGCCTTATCCCAGGCCTTCCCAGACACAGTGTTCCTCTCTCTCCCTCTTCCTTTCCCTCCCTCTACTTCCCATGCCTCTCTGGAGCCATAGGGAACTCAGTTGGGCTCTCTCAAGCCCTTCACCTCTTCCTTGCTATTCAGTCACTTCTCGGTTCCACAAACCAGGCTGGGACCTGGGATGAGCAGAAATCCTGAAAGGTGTCCCAGACCTCCTACCTGGGCACAATGTGCGTTTTTTGGAGCAGGCACAAGACTCCTCTTGCTCTTGGATTCACCAACCCATTTGGGTTTTTCCTTTGCCACCCCCTCCAAATCCCAACTATGTCAAGTCGGAGCCAGCGGAGCCTCAGAGCTCTTCTGAGGGATTTATCCACAGACAACTAAGATCCCCTCTCTCCTGTTCTCTCCTCTTTCTTTTCTTTCTCCCCAGTTTGGTTGAACTCTATCTAGATGAAATCAGTTGGCTGAGGGGATAGAAGTGATGGAAAACCGGCTCTAATGTCTCTAGTATTCCTTCAACAAAAATTTACTGATCATTCTCCAAAGTGCCAGGCAATGTTCTGGGCCGTAGGGCAAGAGCAGTGGACAAAACAGACAAAATCTCTGCCTGTCTCTCAGAACAGACAGAATGCCATGCCTTTCTTTCTAATGAGGCACTGTCCCATAGAACTTTCGGTGAAACTGGAAATGTTCTATAATAGCTCCACTGTCCAATATGTTAGCCACCAGCCACATGTGGTTATTGAGCACTTGAAATGTGACTGGTCAGACTTGAAGAACTAAAATTTTTAGCTTTATTTCATTTTAACTAATTTCAAGTTAAGTTTGAATAGCCGCACGGGGTTAGTGGATTGGATAGCACAGCTCTTATATATCCTGACACCTCTCTGGCCTTTGGCTTTGAATTCCAAAAGGCCAGGGTTTTGATACTCAGCAAACCTTTTCTCTGCTTTCTTCTGAAACAACACTTCTCCCCATCACTGGGAGAACTCATGGTCTGAGGTACAGCATATTGGACAGCTCCCAGCGAGTCCCCAGGAAATGGCCAGATCTTGACTGATTCCACTGACTGCCTGAACCCAGGGAAGACACCTTCCCTGTGGTAGATGCTTCTGGGTGTACAAAGCACACCCAGTCTTTGTGCTTCCTGCCCTCCCCCTCACTCCCAGTCTTCCAACTCATTAAGGGGGAAGGAAGCTGCACCTCCTTTGGAGGGCTAAAGAGAGCCAATAGGAGAGTGTGGTACGAAGGACTCCTGTGTCTGCCTTAGCCCTTTCACCTTTTTGTCCTGCCAACCACACCCTCATCTCTAGGAATGAGGAGCTATTTTAGCATAAGAGCTCATCATCCCTGTGCTCTGAGAGACGGTCTCTATGAGCAAGAGAGTGGCTTGTTGGATGGTTGGTTGGTTTGCAGATGCCACACTCTGAAGAAGACATGGCTTGATTCACTGTGAGGCCCCCAGGAAGCAGTCAGAAATAGCAATCCCCCCATGTTACCACAGAAAGAAGCAATGGAAAGAAGTAGGGCCTGGGACTTCCCTTGTGGAGCAGTGGTTAAGAATTCACCTGCCAGTGCAGGGGACACGGGTTCGATCCCTGGTCCAGGAAGATCCCACATGCCGCGGAGCGGCTGCGCCCGTAAGCCATGGCCGCTAAGCCTGCGCGTCCGGAGCCTGTGCTCCGCAACGGGAGAGGCCACAGCAGTGAGAAGCCCACGTACCGCAAAAAAAAAAAAAATCTAGGATCCTATCAATGATCATACATTGCAGCATTGCCTTTGATGAGTGCCACCAATTCAACGAAATGAGTTTCTCCCAGAGAGAGTGTGGAGAGAAAAAAAAAATGCGTGGAGGATATAGCCTTGGTTACTACCTCCCCAGACTGAGAGGACGGGAGGAGAAAGGGAAGAGAAGGCTCAGACAGAGCTCAGTCTCTTGAAACAGACACTGAAGTGTCCCTTCTAAGTCTTTGGATCCCTTGAATATCTCAGACAGACCTGGCTACCCAAAGTTGGTTATGGACCTTTGTCTGCTTCATGCCAAATTTCTCTCCAGCACATGTGGATTCTGGAATCTGTATCTGCCATGTCTAGGTGCCCTTTGGGGTTTTGTCCCATTTTTTAGAATTTGGTCACAGTGTCTCTTTTTAAGACCAGTCTTCTTATTCTGATCACTGGTGGGGGCCAGGGGAGGGAGATGACCAGATCCAACCTCCTCTTGCTGAAAAGTGAAGGAGAAGGAGTTACTCCTTCCAGAAAAAAATGCCCACAGTAATAGTAGTCACAGCTTACATCTACTGAGTACTTACTACATGCCACTTGTAAGAATTTATATCTCATTTAAACCTCATTAGAACCCGGTAAGCTCAATACTATTATTGTCCCCATTTTTCAGATGAAGAAACAGAGACATGAGCAAGTTAAGTAACTCTCCCAGGATCACATAAGTGGGAAGCAGAGATGCTAGAGTTTGAGCTCAGTTTGTCTGACTCAAGATCTCACACACAGAACTGTCTCCCAGTTAGCTACCCCATTTTTATGAGTCCTCCAAGGTATCCTTTCAACAGTCACATGCTGTTAAACACACATGATATGTGAACTTATTTGCTTGTTTACACACAATAAACTGTACATATTTAAAGTGTACAATTTGATGTTTTGACATATATTTATACTCATGAAACCATCACCCACAATCAAGATAACAAACATATCCATCACCCCCAAATATGAACAACCAGGATTTCTAGAATAGATAAACTGGAGGGTTATTACTTGACTTCTAAAATGAGTCTTTATTTAACCAAAGTATTTGCATTAGGATCCTTTTAAAATAATGAGCTCTCTTCTAACACATTCAGAATACACCTGCATATCCCTTGCTGACACTGATTTGTAACTTCTCTTTGGTAATTTTTTTAAAAATAAATTTATTTATTTATTTTTGGCTGTGTTGGGTCTTCGTTGCTGTGCATGGGCTTTCTCTAGTTGTGGCGAGTGGGGGCTACTCTTCGTCGTGGTGCCCGGGCTTCTCATTGTGGTGGCTTCTCTTGTTGTGGAGCACGGGCTCTAGGCATGCGGGCTTCAGTAGTTGTGGCACGTGGGCTTCAGTAGTTGTGGCACATGGGCTCAGTAGTTGTGGCTCACGGGCTCTAGAGCACAGGCTCAGTAGTTGCGCACGGGCTTAGTTGCTCCGCGGCATATGGGATCTTCCCAGACCAGGGCTCCGAACCCGTGTCCCCTGCATTGGCAGGCGGATTCTTAACCACTGCGCCACCAGGGAAGCCTGAGAAAGAGTCTTGATGTAACTCATGAGGGAGGCTTCAAGGCCTAATCTTCCAGGTTTCAACTCCAGGTTTGTCTCATTTCCTTCTTCGTAACCCTTAGCTCTGTACGGCAAAGCTTTTGAGCTTGTAGCAAACAAAAAGAACAAAAACTGCCCAGAGGGAACTTCGAAGTCATTTTTAAGATCGTGATCGTTCCCAGCAACAAAGTTTAAGGCTAGCTCCCTAATTTATATTGCTATCTCACTTTTCCTTCCTCAGCTTGAGCAAAGGAGAAGAGGAACCCTTACCCTCCAGAGCCTCCCCAAGCCTACCCCCCTTGCCCACATACACACTAATCATTCAGAAGGAATCTTAGAAATCAGGAAACCTGTCTTAGAGCAGGTCCCCTAGAAGCTGAGCTTGAGATGGAGGTTCTTGTGTGAGGATTTTATTGAGAGAATGCTCTCAGGAGAAGGAAAGGGAGTGAGGGAAGCAGGATAGGGCAGGGGAAGAAAGCTAAGCAGGGTTGTTAACAGTTAAGTCTGCCTCTGCTGATCCCAAAGAACTCTGAAGCCTGAGTTACATCACAAAATTGGTTGCACTTTTGAGGCAAGAGGTTGGCCTTTTGTAAGCCCATATCAGTCAATCACTGCGGGCTGCCCAAGGTTCTCCAGTGAAGCAGACTCCCTATTGAATGAGGGCAATTCTCTGGTGAAGGGGCTGTTTAGCTGTTAGCAATCAACCCCACCGTAGCTGGGAATGGGTGTGTGGCCCCATAAAGGGAATCTGGGCAGGGCAACTCTATAATTCATTGAGATTCATGTATTTCCTAGTATATATTTAATTTTTGTAAATGTCTCAGATGTGCTTCAAAAGTGTATTCCAGTAAAGTGCATAAAAGTTAACATAAAAATGGGGGAGAAAGGACGGCTCTTCCTTGCAGAAGAACTGCAACAAACACATGTAGAAGAAATGCAGGAGATAGAAAACCACTATTAAAACACCAGAGTCATAATTGTTGGGGCAAGACCCGACCATGGAGGGTGAAATTAGTGGGTGAAAATCTGAGGAGAAACAGGATACTTGCACAGTCTCAAAGTATCTCCTTCAAGATATTTATTAATTACATAGGTAAAAATAATAACTTTACAGGGGGAAACCCAGCAGACCCCATACCCTTTTAACTAAGTTATCAAGGTTAACGTTACCATTAATAAGACACAGTGATATTGTGTATCCCTGATATGTTGTGCTGAGAAGGCACTCATGTCAAAATGTATAACCTCCCTTTAAGTATAAGAAATATCAGACAAACCCAAATTGAGGGATATTGTACAAAATGATTGACCAGTACTCTTCAAAATTGCCAAGGCTTGAACAGACTTGTGGTTGCCGTGGGTGGGGGGGCGTGGTGGTGAGGGAGGGATGGAGTGGGAGTTTGGGGTTAGCAGATGCAAACTATTATATATAGAATGGATAAACAACAAGATCCTACTGTATAGCACAGGGAACTCTATTCAATATCCTGTGATAAATCATAATGGAAAAGAGTATGAAAAAGAATATATATATATATGTATAACTGAATCACTCTGCTGTACAGCAGAAACTAACGCAACATTGTAAATCAACCGTACTTCAATCAAATAAATTTTAATTAATTAATTAAAAATAAAAACATTCACCAAGGGGGACTTCCCTGGTGGTGCAGTGGTTAAGAATCCGCTTGCCAATGCAGGAGATACAGGTTCGATCCCTGGTCCGGGAACTGAGCCCGCGCACCACAACTACTGAAGCCCAGGCGCCTAGAGCCTGTGCTCCACAACAAGAGAAGCCACCACAATGAGAAGTGGTGGAAGGGTAGCCCTCGCTCTCTGCAACTAGAGAAAGCCTGTGCACAACAAGGAAGACCCAACGCAGCCAAAAAATAAATAAAATTTAAAAATATATATTTACCAACAAAAAAGGCTGTAAAAGACTTTGGAAAGATTGAGGAACTGTCACATATTAAAGGAGACTAAGGAGACATGACAATTAAATGCAATGTGGGATTCTGGATTGGATCCTGGAACAGAAAAAAGGCCATTAATAGACAAAGTGGTAAAATTCAAATAAAGTCTGTAGTATAGCTCATGTTATCGTACCAATGTTAATTCATTTTGATAATTGTACTGTGGTTATGCAAGATACTAACAATAGGATAAACTGGGTGCAGAACACATGGGAACTGTTTGTTCTATTTTTGCAACTTTTCTGTAAGTGCAAAATTATTTCAAAACAAAACATTAAATAAATAAATGCTCACTCTAAGAAATAATAGTAGCCACTGCTCAGGTCAAGAAATGAACATTATCAGTACCCCTGAATTATCCCACATGTCCTTCTTCCGAATCACAACTTCTTTCTTCCCATACAGGTAACTGCTATGGTGACTGTTACGGTAATTACTTCCTTGCTTTGCATTACAGATTTTCCTTCCAGGCAACCATCCTTAAAAAGTAAAGTTTAATGTTGCCTGTTTTGGAGTTTTATATACATGAAATCATAGACCATATATTCGTTTGTGTTTCCTTGTTTGCTTTGTTGTATTTATTTTTTATTTCATTAATTAAATTTATTGCGGTAAAATATACAACATAAAATTCACCATCTTAACCTTTACGCGGGCCTCTCACTGTTGTGGCCTCTCCCGTTGCGGAGCACAGGCTCCGGACGCACAGGCTCAGCGGCCATGGCTCATGGGCCCAGCCGCTCCGCGGCATGTAGGATCTTCCCGGACCGGGGCACGAACCCGTGTCCCCTGCATCGGCAGGCGGACTCTCAACCACTGCGCCAGCAGGGAAGCCCATCTTAACTAATTTTAAGTGCACAGTTTAGCAGTATTGAATACATTCACATTGTTGTACAACCATCACTACCCCCATTTCCAGAACTCTTTTCATCTTGTAAAACTGAAACTCTATACTCATTAAACAATAACTCTCCATTTTCCTCTCCCTTCAGCCCCTGGCAACCACCATTATACTTTAGGTCTTTATGAGTTTGACTGCTCTAAGTACCTCATACAATCATACAGTATTTGTCTTTTCTTGTGACTGGTTTATTTCACAGCATAATATCTTCAAGTTTCATCCATGCTGTAGCATATTACAGAATTTCCTTCCTTTTTAAGGCTGAATAATATTCCATTGTATGTATATACAACATTTTGCATATCCATTCATCCATCAGTGGACATTTGGGTTACTTCCGCGTTTTAGCTATTATGAATAATGCTGCTATGAACATAGGTGTACGAGTATCTCTTTATGACCCTGCTTTCAATTCTTTTGGGTATATACCCAGAAGTAGAGCTGCTGGATCATAGTGGTAATTCTATTTTTAATTTTTTGACAAACCACCACCATACTCTTTTCCATAGCAGCTGTACCAGTTCAAATTCCCACCAACAGTGCACAGAGTTCCAATTTCTCCACATCTTTGCCAACACTTGTTGTTTTCTGTTTTTCTTTGCTTTTGTTTTATAGTAGCCATCCTAATGGGTGTGAGGTGGTATCTCACTGTAGTTTTACTTTGCATTTCCCTAATAATTAGTCATCTTATCACGTGTTTATTAGCCATCTGTATTCTCCTCTTTTGAGAAATGTCAATTCAAGTCCTTTGCCCATTTTTGAATTGGGTTGTAAGTTTCATTGTTGTTGAGTTTTAGGAGTTTTCTATATATTCTATATATATTTCTATATATTCTATATCCCTCATCAGATATATGATTTGTTGTGGTTTTATTTCATTAATTTTTAATAATAGTATACAACCTCATGAGTTAGTGGTGAGATTTTTTAAAATATTTATTATTTATTAGTTTTTTCTGTACCGGGTTTTAGTTGTGGCACACAGGATCTTTAGTTGCAGCATGTGGACTCTTAGTTGCGGCATGCACAAGGGATCTAGTTCTCCGACCAGGGATCGATCCTGAGCCCCCTGCATTGGGAGTGTGGAGCCTTACCCACTGGACCACCTATTTCATTGATCTTTGCTCTTCTCTTTATTTTTCCATCCTTCTACATTCTTTGGGTTTATTTTGCTATTCTTTTTTTAACTTTCTGAGCTGGTTGCTTTACCCATTACTTTTCAAGCTTTCTTCTTTTCCAATATATGCATTTAAGGCTACAAAATTTTCTCCACATACTGGTTTAAATGCCTCCCATCAGTTTTTACAGGTAATTCTTTATTATTTAGTTTTTAAATATTTTATAATTTATATTGTTATTTCTTTTTTGACCCATGGTTTACTTATTAGTATATATCCTTATTTCCAAAAATCTTGGGGTCTAGAAAACTGCATTATGATTAGAGGTCATACTTTGTATTATTTCTGTCCTTTAAAATTCATTGAAAATTGCTCTCTTTTTTCCAGCATATATTTAATGTTTGTAGATGTTCCATATATGCTTGAAAAAAATATATATATATTCTATACTTTATTGGATGCAGCATTATATGTATTGTTTTTCACTGAAACTAAGATGCACCCAATATTTTTTTGTTACGGTTGCCTTTAAAAAGTACCACGAACCAGGTGGCTTAAACAATAGGAATTTATTGTCTCACAGTTCTGGAGGTTAGAAGTATGAGACCAAGGTGTTGGCAGGGTTGGTGCCTTCCGAGGGCTGGAGGAAGAATATGTTCCATGCTTCTTCCCTAGCATCTGGTGGTTTGCTGGTAATTTTTGGTGTTCCTTTGCTTCTACAAACATCACCCTGCCTTCATCTTCAAACGATGTTCTTCCTGTTCGCCTGTCTCTGTCCAAAAGTCCCCTTTTTTAAAAGGAACAAGTCTAATTGGGTTAGGGGCCCACTCTACTCCAGTATAACCTCATCTTAATTAATTTCATCTGCAATGACCCTCTTTCCACATAAGGTTACATTCTAAGGTACTGAGGGTTAGGACTTTAACATATGAATTTTTGAGGGACACAATCCAACCTATAACACACTGTTACTTTACTTACTATCAAAAAGTTTTAACATGCTGCCAATTAAACTATGACTCAATACCAGGAAACCAACAGATTAAAAACAAAACAAAACTTCCTTTCAGAGTTGTTAAAATGTGAAAAAAATCTGTATCTTAGAATGAATTAACATCGATATATTTTCCCTGCCTATTCTATCAATTACAGAGAGAGGTATATTCAAATCTACAATTGAGGGTTTTTCTAATTCTCTTCAAAGTGCTCTCAATTTTTTTCTTTTTGTATATTGAGGCCATGTTATTAGATGCATAAATATTTAGGATTATTATATTTTCTGGTGAATTTTACCTTTTATCATTATGAATTAACTCTTTTTCTCTTTTTTAAAAATTTTATTTATTTTTTATTTTTATTTATGGCTGTGTTGGGTCTTTGTTGCTGCGCGCGGGCTTTCTCTAGTTGTGGTGAGTGGGGGATACTGTTCGTTGTGGTGCGCGGGCTTCTCACTGCAGTGGCTTCTCTTGTTGCGGAGCATGGGCTCTAGGTGCGCAGGCTTCAGTAGTTGTGGCACGCAGCCTCAGTAGTTGTGGCACGCAAGCTCTAGAGTGCAGGCTCAGTAGTTGCGGCGCATGGGCTTCCTTGCTCTGCGGTATGTTGGATCTTCCTGGACCAGGGCTCGAACCCGTGTCCCCTGCATTGGCAGGCAGATTCTTAACCACTGCGCCACCAGGGAAGCCCAACTCTTTATCTCTTAGTGTTAATTTCTGCCTGAAATTCTAGCTGGTCTATTATTAATATAGCTATCCTAGTTTTCTTCTGGTTTGTGTTTGTACAGTTTATCTTTTTCCAAACTTTTACTTTCAATCTGTTTTCTTATGTTCTGTAAATGTCTTATTGTCAGACGCTGTTGCCCTCACCCCCAGCTCCACCCACTGGGGAATTCAGAATGTTTCACTTAAAAGGGAGTAATTAAAACTAGCCCCTTGCCATGCTTCTCTGGGACACCTGCTTCTCTTTGGGGCTGGGCCATAACCCTCCTCCCCCATCACTCTGCAGACAGGGCTATGACCCAGGAGGTGGCGAGGTCTCTGGGACCAAAAAGCACAAAGCAGCTGGCCTGTGACCCACCCACCATGGCCCCTGTGAGTGCCCCTGGGGTGTCTTGACCCCTGCTCAGGCTCAGGGCAGGCTCAGTGCCTCACCTCCTTCCAGAGGTGGGCCACCAGTGGGCCCAGGGCCTCCTGGATTTGGCTTCTGGGTCCCCAGTAGATGTAGGGTGGGGTGTGGATTGGGCTGTCCTGCAGGCTCACATCAGAGCCTCCATTTGCAAGATCTTCAGAGCCTTGTAGTTAGATTTTTATTTTATTGATCCAGGCTGACAATCTTTGACTTTTTTCTTTAAATAAATTTTATTTATTTTTTTTTTGGCTATGTTGCGTCTTTACTGCTGCGTACCCTGCTTATGTACAGTTTCTTTTGCCTTTAGTCTTATAGATTCCACTAATTTCCAAGTTACTTAGGTAATAACTTACCACCCATCCTTCAGTGAAGTTATTCCATGAATTTGTAGTATAGTTAGATTCTCTGGTTACATTCATTTCATCCTGGGATCCCCTGACTTCCCCTTTTTTTTTTGGCCTCACCATGCGGTATGTGGAACATCCCCTACCAGAGATTGAACCCAAGCCCCCTGCAGTGGAAGCTCGGAGTCTTAAGCCCTGGACCACCAGGGAAGTCCTATATGTTTTTTTTAGTTTGCATATATTAATGTTTATTCTTTGTGTAGTAAAGTTCTATGGGTTTTGGCAAATGCATATTGTTGGGTATCCAACATTACAGGATCATACAGAATAGTCTCACCATCCTAGAAAATCTCTTGTACTTCTTGACATGTTTGGGTTTTTTTTCCCCCTTGTCTTGTTTTTGAAAGGTAATTTTTATCTTATTTTCCCCCGTATTAGTTTGGTAGTTATACATTGTTTTTCTGTTTAGTGGTTTAGCAAAACATTCATCCTTACCTTACTAACATTAACTGACATTTTACTTTCTACCAGCACAATGCAAAGACCTTAGTATACTCCAACTCCATTTACCACTGCCTTTCTGACTCCTATGCTGGTGTGTGACACACTTTAATTCCTTGTCTATACATTTTAACACCATGAGCCTTTATCATTTTTGTTTTACAGTCAATGTTTATTTAGATTTACATA
This sequence comes from Neophocaena asiaeorientalis asiaeorientalis, assembly GCF_003031525.2. Taxonomy (NCBI): domain Eukaryota; kingdom Metazoa; phylum Chordata; class Mammalia; order Artiodactyla; family Phocoenidae; genus Neophocaena; species Neophocaena asiaeorientalis. Next base: position 1,105,694 of record NW_020173668.1, on the reverse strand, counting down.
CATATTTACCACTTTCATTGTTCTTCCTTTTATTTATTTTTTCCTTTTTATTATGACTGAAGATTAACTACCCTTTGGAATTTCCCTTAATGTGAGACTGCTGGTGGTGGACTGTTTTTGTCTGAAAATATTTTTATTTTATTCCCGTTGCGGAGCAACAGGCTCCGGACGCGCAGGCTCAGCTGCCATGGCTCACGGGCGCAGCCGCTCCGCGGCATGTGGGATCCTCCCGAACCGGGGCACGAACCCTTGTCCCCTGCATTGGCAGGCGGACTCTCAACAACTGCGCCACCAGGGAAGCCCTACTTTCATTTTTGAAAGCTATTTTCCCTGGGCAGCCACCTTCTTTAAGCATAGGGAAGATAGCATTCCCTCCTCTGTCTTCCAGTTTTGTTGTTGAGATGTAAGTAGTAGTCTGTTGCTCCTTTGAGGATAAACCATCTTTATTCCTTAGGTGCTTTAAAATATTTTCTTTTTGCTTTTGCCTTTTTGCAGAGTGCAAGTTTAATCCATTGGGCTTCCTGAATCTGTGACTTGATGGTTTTCATCAGTTATAGATAATTCTGACACTATTTCTTCAGATTGCTTTTTCCCCTTTCTCTCTTCTCCTTGGACTCCAATTAGGCATAATTTAGCCCAACTTACTCTCTCTTCTGTATTTTCCATCCTTTATTTTTCCAAGGTTCATTCTGTTTCTATAATTGACCAATTCTCTCCTTAGCTATGTCTAATCTGCTATTAAACCCATCTATTGAGACCTTAATTTCATTTATTTTATTTTTCTAGCTAAAATTTCTATTTGGTCCTTTTCCAATTGTGCTATGTCTGTTTGTGTTGTTTCAGGTCTCTGCTGAAATTTCCAAGCCTCGCTTTTATCTTCTTGAAATACTAAGCAGTTGTTTTCATTTCTGTATAACTCCAATACACGGACTTGTCTATTTGTTGTCTCTCATTTCCTTTCTTTTGGTCTGTCATTTGCTTGCTTTCGTTTTCATTGCCTTATTTCTTCAAGAGCTCGACTAATTGACTAATTCTTATTGTGGCTGATGTTATATTTGAAAAATTATTAGTTATAATACTTTTGAGGTCTAGGTTGTTGTTAAGTTCCTTGAGATTTCTGCTTGCTTCTACCAAGTATCTGGAGATGCTAGCAATCTGGGATCATCTTATTCCAAGTTTGAGACTTGAGAATTTCTGGACCACCCAGAATGCTGGGACACTAGGCTGCAGAATATAAGGACTGGTTTACTTCTGATTCATCCTTAGGGGTTCCTAGTCCAAGTGGATCTTTACCAGCATCGCTATCTTTAGCTGTCCCCAGATTCCGATTTTTTTGTTCCTCTAGCTCCTAATCCTTCAAGGCCCTCAAAATCACAGCTTAGCCTCTCAGCAGCCTTTTCCCAACTGGAAAAGCCCCCTGGGCAAAGGCAGCCTTTAGGGCCTTCTTTTCTCTCTGGATTCCCAGCCAATCTTGTTAACCCTTTGATTTTTTGATAGTTTTCATATTTAAAGTTTCTGAGAGTGCTGGTCTGAAACATCCAGCCTACCACTATCAGAAGTGGAACCTCCCACTCGCTTTATTCTGATATCACAGAGCTCTAATCCATAACCTCACTACACAAAAGATAAAACGGAATACATATGAAAAGACTTCCTTAAATTCACATATTTAGTGGTAGAGCTAGGTTTAGCCTCAGGGCTCAAGACTAATAACTGTTAAACTCCACTTGCATTAGGTCTGGATACAAGGGTTTCTCTTGTTTTGACCTTTTTCCCTGGGGTAAGGAGAGGGCAGTCTTGCCAAAAGATCAGAGGATGGAAGTAAGGACTTAGCCATATTCCCGGCACCTTTCATACATTCTTCTCCCAGCCCTGACCTATGGGGGAGCAGGGGTGGGATCCGATAACTTATTATGGTCTGGCGATGGGGAGTAGAAGCAAGCAATCCTTCCCATTCCTAAACTACAGATTATAGACATCCCCACGATCAGTTATCCCTTTATCTTCGATGTTTCTGAACACCTGTGGTAACCGAACCCAACTTCAAATTCCTCTAGATCCCACTTTACAAAAGTCCTCTAAAACCAAGAAGTTGTCTTCAGCCAGCCTCCTCTCCCCCAGAAAACAAACACCAAGACACCCTCACAACAAAGACCACACCATTTATTTACAAAGGCCAGTGTGGGAGTTGGGGGAGGTAGGGAGGGAAAGCCACACAGACATCCTCTCTGGACTGCTTGAGACCCTTTCCCACTTGGAGAAAATTCTGTTCCTCTTGCCTCCATATTCCCAGCAATGGGTCCTCCAAGCAGCTGGGCTAAGTAGCAGATAGAGGAGGTGATACGAGCCTCCTCTGTGCTCCAATAGAGCAATGTCCAATTCCAGATCAAAGGCATCATTGCTGCCCTCTCCTTTCCTTCCTCAAATAGAACTTTCTGGCCTGGAGGGAAACAGTGAAAACTCAAAGGGCAGGAGCTAAGACGCCAAAGGCCAGGGGTTCTAGAGGGAAAGACTCCTCCCCTACTATTTCCCGAAGCAATGAAGGGAGGGGTAATAAGGGTGCTGATCACAGCCCTGACAGCTTCAGAAGAGGTACCCACACTACCCTTGGCTTACCCAGTATCCAGAAGCCCAGGGGATCTAGCTCTCCAGGCTGTATTTATTCCTGACCTAGACTGGCCCTTTTGCCTACTTCTCTCTGGTGGGAGAAAACTCTAAACCAGAAATCGACAAGGGATCCACCCTCCCACTCAACTCACATGCACATGTGTGCGTGCATGCATGCATGCACCCACCCACCCCCACACACACCCACTGCTAAGACAGACCCCAATCCTCTTCATGTCTTTTGAGGGGAGCTTAAATTACTGGTACCTGGAGACACAGGTCCTGGGTTCATGGAAATGTGTGTGTATATATATAAGCATGTGTGTTTGCGGAAATGGAACCAACATAACCCCTTGTGAGCCGTATTGTTTAGCTTCATTGAGCCCTTTTCTTCCACTCAAATTCCGTTAACATCTCTTAAGTCTCCTTTGCCAGGCCTGAGCCTGGACTCTCCGGCCTAAAAGAACTATTAGTTCTTCCATTCCCTAACTGTCAGTTCCAACTTCCAAGTCCTCTACTCAGGCTCTTTCCCTGATTGCCTTCCTCCAGAAAATCTCATTCCCTCCTCCCCTCATTGGGCTGGTCCAGGGCCTGTTAATTCGTGCTCCAAAGGGCTGTGTCTCACTTCTCCCTTCAGACGGGGAGAACAGGCATCTTCCTTCCTCTGGAAGTCCCAACAGACCCCATGAAAAAGTGCTGGGTGAAGTGAACAGAACAGGGGGTGAGGAGGAAAATCACAGCCTGTTTCACCTGCCCCTCCTTCAGAGAATGGAAGTCTAGCATTGGTTAGGCTAGAGGTGGGAGGGGATGGGGGAGAGAAAGAAGGAAGAGTTACCAAAAGTAAACATAAGACAAGCAAAACCCTAGTGGTACAGATGGAAGACCCCTGTTCCAGTAAAGCAAAGAGTCGGTTCCTCCTTCAGCTCTGCACTGCCACTGAGAAGTCTGAAGGTTGCAAAGGTGAAGGCGGGGAGGGCCAAGGAGGAGGGGCCAATCAACAAAACTGTGAGAACTGTTTAAATAGCTCTGCTAGAGCAGGACCAGGAGAGAAGGTTCTACAAGAGGTGCAGAAGTAAAACTGGAATTCTCAGAGCTACGGGGCTGGGGCCCACGCCTCTAAAGTCACCCTGCCATCTGGAGAGGACAAGGGAGAAGACAGAAGGGATGACAAGCTGCAGAGGGTCGGAACCAAACGCTGGCATCGAGGGACGGGACAGGCAGGAGGCACGGGCCGAGGGATTAGGACAGTTGAGAGCCCAGGAGTCTCTCGATAGCTGCGTTGATGTCCCCTCCTGTGGCGATCAGGGCCTGCAGGTTGGCCTCACGATTGATGAAGCCCATGGAGTTGAGCTGCTCCAGCTGCTGCTGAAATCTCACTTCTGGCGTCTGCACCTGGAGGGGACAGGCCTTTTGAAGTGGGCACAGGACCAACGCCAGGGGGCCTATCTGATTCTGAGCATTTATAATGGTGAGAAGAAGACATCCTCAGAGTCAACCAATGGGGCAGGGGTCGGTGAGCTGCAAACAGAGGCCAAGGAGCCGGCGTCCCATGTCACTAAACAACTGTGTCATCATAAGACGGGGGGCATCTTTCTTAAGATTTCAAAGTAATGGATAGGCCTAGATCAGCCGATATTCCCAACTGCTTTCCATCAACACTCTGGAGATGTTAACAGGCAATCCAAAAGCCAAATGTTCTGTGGTTGATAAATACCACCTCCAAACCCCCTCCTTCCTGGCAGTCAACACACACACGGCCATAGTAAAGGTCAGAGAAGGGCCCCAGAAAAGCAAGAACCTGCTAATTGTGTTTAACCAATCAACAAACACGGTTATTTACGAAAGAGAAGGCTTTTCGTTTTTGACACTCCTATAAACATCTCCTGGAAATGTTTTCCCCAAGGCATGTTTAGGAGGCAGTAGCCTAGATCATGAACAGAAAACTCAGAGCTGAAAGGAGCACAGCAATCACAGAGGCCCCCAACACGCAGTACAAGAGCCGTTTCCAATGCTCCGTGCTGTTTTTCATCACGGTCCACACAATTTAAGCTGGACTGGGCCTTGGGGATCCCTTCATCCAGCCCCCTCAGTGCCTTGCACAGAGCTGGGCACACTTACATTCCTGTTGAAAGGTTTTTCCCAGATGAGTCACAGAGGCCATAGAAGGGTTAAGGGGCTCATCCCTGCTCCTCCCCCAAACCCCAGGCCTTGACTATGTGGCCCACGGCTCTGGTCACCTCACCTCCCAGAATCCTCCTCTCTTGTCTCAGAGAGGGAGGCTACTTTAATTATCAAAAGGGTCCTCTGATATAAGCAGAAATGGTGTAACAGTAGTTACAGTGTAAATTCTGGAGCCAGCATGCCTCAGTTTGAATTTCAGCTCCATTACTTACTAGATATGCGACTCTGAGCAAGCCACTTAACCTCTCTGGGCTTTAGTTTTCCCCTTTTGTAACACAGAAATAATAATAATAGCTTCCTGGCAAGGCTGTTGTGGAGAGCAAAGCAAATGAGCTCTTATACATAAGGCACACAGACCAGTACCCAGCTGACCCAGTAAGTGCCATTACTAGTCTCATCTCCATTTCACAGCTGTGGAAACTAAACTTACGAAGATCGGTAACTTGCCCAAGGCTAGAAAGCAGCAGACCAGGAACCAAAGCCGGGTCTGGCTGACTCCAAAGCCTGCTCTGCTGTCTCCATTCGACCGCCACCCTGAATACTGCAGGGTCCCAGCGCCAGCCCCACTGCCCCGTGTACCTGTGAGTTCCCACTTCCAGCCAAAAGCTGGATCATCTGCTGCATGAGCTGCTGCTGAGCACTGGAGGCCCCTGTTGGAGAGGATGTGGCTGGCGGGGCTGGCAAGGAGGTGGGGGCCTCAGGCGCAGACCCAGTGTTGCTGCCTGTAGAGGAGGCTGGGGTCCGGGACATCCCAAAAGAGCCGAGGCTGCAGGCAGGAGAGACCGAGAGGTGGGAGATGGCCTCTGAGAAAGGGATGGCAGTGTGAGATCCAGAAGGAAAAGCAGTTGGAAGGAACAGGAAGAAGACCCTCAGAGACACAAGGGCTGCTCAGAGAGTGGCAGAGAAAGGGGTTGAGGGGGAGGAGTAGCCAGAACCTTGCTGCCCACCTGCCACCGACCCTCACCTGGGTACCAGTCCGGGGGCCTCGGTCTGCAAGGTCTGCAGTCCCTGCTGGATCTGCAGCAGCGCCTGCATGGCTCGGGGATTGGTAAGAATGGAGAGTGACTCCGGGTTCTGCATCTGGTGGGAAACAGCAGAGAAAGGCAACAGGAGGTACCAGGAGACAGGAGGCAGCCTAGACCCTGAGTCCAGAGCCAAGCGCGGCCCCTCCTTTAAGTTCCACCCACTGGGCCTCGGGGTCTACCCCAGCCCTCAACCTCTGCCGATCTAGGCTCCTCACTCACCTGCTGCAGGAAGACTGGGAGCTGCAGGCGGAGCTGCTCCTGCAGCTGGGGGTTCCCCGCGAAGAGCGGCACGTTCACCATCATCTGCCAGGGTGAAGGCAGTAGGGGAGGCCTGGGCCTACCCACCCCCAGAATGCCCCCACGGCCTCATCTCCCTTGGCACCCCCTCCACTGCAGGAAATCTGGCCAGCTTTTCCAAGGCTCTCAAAGTATCCTGAAGGCCTGAGTGGGACAGTGAGAGGAAATGGAACTATACTCTGGACGAGGACGAGAGTCAGGAGCCAGTCTGACGAGGATGATGACAGCTAACATTTCCGAGTACGTAGGGCTTACTACGTGCCATGCCACGTTCTAAACACTTTATGGTATTAACTCAACGCTCACAACTCTCTGAGGCAGGAACTATTGTTATTACCATTTTACAGAGGAGGAAACTGGGGTTAAATAACTTGCTTGGCTCACGCAGCTAGGAAGTGGCAGAGCTCAATACAGAAACCCGGGCGGTCTGGCTCCAGAGCGTTTTGATCATCGCAAGCAACAGCCCCCAACACACTCCCCTCGTGCCAGTTCCATACCTGAGCAGCAAAGTCGGGGTTCTGGGCAAGCGTTTGCATCATGCTGCGCATGTAGGGGGCTGAGATCACATTCTGCATCAGCTGGGGGTTCTCAGAGATCTGCTGGAGGAGGGCCTGCATTTCCGGGCTGTTGAACATCCCTAAGACAAGACGGAAAAAACAAGAGAAAAGGGGTCCAGATGGAAACCAGATGCCTCACTTCCATCTACATTACTTCAGGCACTGAGTGGTTACAAAACTCAGAGAGGCAACGGTCAAATGGGCACCCAAGTACTGGGGCGTGGGTCCAAGTCTCTCTTGACTCCGAGGTCATCTCGCCCGGCTTTGTCCTGGCCCCTTCCCCAACTACTCTGCTAAGGACAAGCCAGTTGCAAACTGGATCTGATTCATGCCCCTCTGGACTGTTCCTGCCACAGGTCGGATGTCAGAGTTGGAAAGGATTTGACTAAAGATCATCCAGTTCAACGGTTTTCAAACTTGTCTTAGCAGCAGAGACCCTTTCCTCAAACCAAATCTCACTTGGAAACCAAGTATGTCAGTGGTCTGGTTGGAGCCGGGGCAGGAGGCCTGGAGCCTTTCGCTTTTGGTCTTCCCTCATCCTGGAGATGGGCCAGAGCCCTCAAGACTCAGAAGTACAATTTTAAAACCATGGATCAGGTTCAAGTACCTTATTTATGAAATAAGCACATAGAGGGGAAGGGACTTTCCCAATCAAGATGCTCCCCAGGGTACAGAGAAATCAGAGCATCTACCACACATCCCTAGAGCCATATGTATAGTCATAGTCCAGACAAATGGGGCATCTCCCAGGGTTGTGCAGTGCATAACCTGCACCTCTGTACAAGGCAGCTCTGCACATCCCTCTCCCCCAGCCCACATCTACCTGCCCCCTGATTCCTCTCCCACACCCCATTCCCAGTCTGACCCATTTACTCTGGATAGTACCAGCAGTGTTGAAAGAGCTTAGGAAGTGGGGCCTGGTTTACTCATAAGCCTTTACTTAGGTCACTCCTAGGGACATCAGGACAGGGCCAGAACCAACCCTTACCCTGAGGGGTCGAGCCACTACTCCAGGCTACAGCGCCCCCTCTGTGGCTTCAATACAGTCTCACCTCTGTCTTCAATATTCTGGAGCAGTGTGAACCCCATTCAGTCCTGGGGCAGAGGGACTGCCCTGGTGACCCCACTAAGCTCCTTCCACCCTAGGACATACCTGACCCCAGGCTAGCCGCATTGATCCCAAAGGGGTTCGAGACTGTCGGGTGCACCTGGCTGGTCCCCGATCCTCCGGTGCCCTCCCCACCGGACCCGGGGGCCTGGGAGGTGGGGGGCGAGGGGCTCCAGGGGTTAGGGAGGGGCTCTCGATTCTCAGTCCGCAGAGGCTGGGAGGATGAGCTGTCGGAGTTCCCGGCCAGGGAAGAGAAGGGATTGTTGCCAAACTGGGAGGAGGGAAAGGTTTTGGGTTAAGGACTGAAACAAATCCTTAAGGGCTAGGCCCTTTCTTTCTTCTCACCTAATAGCCTCCCCTTCCCCGGGAAAGGGAGAGAGATCTAAAACCTTGGAGGTCCTCAGGTCAATTTCTAGCCCCACAATGGGCAACTTCACCCTCATCCTGCAGGGTGGGAGCTGCCTGCTGATGACTGGATAACTGAACCCCTCAGATAACTGGAAACATCACTTCTCCCCTGGTGGCTCTAAATATTTGGTATCTAATCTCCTCTGTGCTCTATAGTATCAATACTTTACACACACCTTTCCCACTGTGTAGTGAGATATTTGTTTTCCTTAGCTCTTAAGGGGCAGAGACGATGTCAGATTCACCTTTGCACCCCTGGCCCCTGACACTAGTAGGTGCTCAATAGGTAATTATTGGCTTGATGGGAGCTGGCTCTCTACTTCGACCCCCATCTGCCTCTAGCTCTCCCTTTTCCAGCCACCTTGGTCTAAGACTAACTCCACTGAACCCTCTCCCTCACCCCCAGGTCCCCCACGTGGCATTCTGTCCACCCAGGCACACCACAATGGAGCCCCTTAGTGGGCACACCTCTGGCTGAGCACACCTCTGGCTGAGCACACCTCTGGCTGAGCACACCTCCCTAGGTCTTCTCCTTCTGTTGCTTCCTCCATGTAATCTCCTCCTTCCCCTCCCTCCCCACAGCCTATCTCCTCAGACTGGCTGCTTCAGCTAAACAGTCCCCCTCAGCACCAGGCCCCCAACTATGTTATCCAGGATCGTCTCAGGGTCTGCACCCCACCATATAGTGGGCTGCCCACGGCAGCACCCACATGTCCTCCCTCTGGACCCACCAACAGCCACGCAGGAGGTACCTGAGCAGCCTCAGCCCCTCCCCACCATGGAGTTTCGTATCCAGTCACTTTTCCTGTTTATTCAAAGTGGGTCGTGGGGACCAGGGTTGACCAAGGACCCTCCTGCTCTGAGCTGTGGTTCCTTCACCCTACCAGATACCTGTTCAGATAACAGGGATTGCAGGCCAGGGTTCATGCACCAGTTTCAGTCTTCGTCAACGTTTCAGATTTCCTGTTCAGGTAACTTGCCTAGCACCCAAACCCACCTAGTTCTGGGTCCTGCTTTGCTCTTCCCCATACACCCTAAGGCCTGAATTTCTTTCCCTGAACTCCCAAAAGTTATAATAGCTGCCATTTATTGAGCACCTACTATGTGCCTGACCCATTTATTCTAATGTTTACAATATCCCTCTAATACACCAGTTCTCAAAGTGTGGTCCTAGGACCCCTGCAAGGTTTACAAACCATTTTTATAATCCTAGGATGTTATTTGCTTTTTTCACTCTCATTCTCTCATAAGTATTCAGTGGAGTTTTCCAAAGGCTATGTAACATGTGACACTGCAACGGACTGAATGCAGAAGCAGATCTGAGAATACAGCTGTCTTGTAGTAAGCCAGACATTCAAGAGATCTGCAAAAAGGTCAAACAAGGCCATTCTTTCCTCTAAAGTTTTGTTTTGGAAAATAAAGTTATTTTTCAAAAGAATATGCTATTTATGTTAATGTATAATTGATTGTTATTTTTAAATGAGTTAATAAATAAATTTTTTTTTACTTCTCAGTTTTAATTTCAGATACAGTGAATATCAATAGCCCTAACCCACAAAAACAAAAGCTTCTGGAGTCCTCAATAATTTTTAAGTGTATAAAGGGGTTCAGAGGGGAATTCCCTAGCGGTCTAGTGGTTAGGACTCTGAGCTTCCACTGCAGGGGGCTCGGGTTCAATCCCTGGTTGGGGAACTAAGACTCCCGCATTACACACGGTGTGGCCAAAAAAAAAAAAAAAAAAATTTTTTTAAAAAAATTAAACAGAAAATAAATAAAGGGGTCCAGAGACCAAAATGATTGAGAATACTGCTATAACACATTGTCTCCATTTTGCAAATGAGGAAGTGAAGACTCAGGGAGGTTAAGCAACTCACTTAAGATCACACCACTGAAGTATGATGGAGCAAGTATTTGAATCCAGGTTTGTTGATGCCAAACGTTATGTTCTTTTAGTTGAACCAGTGGTTCACACACCTTAGAGTACATCAGAATTAGCTGGGTGCTTGTTATAAAGCCTTGCTCAACTACCTGAATTTTTTTTTAACCAGGTACATACATTACTTTGATATACATTTTTAATTAAATACTTATATAAAATTAAACTTAAAATAAATTAATTTCTTTAAAAACTCACAGTTGATCCCTGTAGCACTTTCTAAAATTTGAAAGAGCAATGGCAAGAATAACCAAGAGGATGGTGAAGTATAAGCTGGAAGTGGGGAGGGGAGGTTCACCCTACCTGATGCCCAGACTTAATTAAGACAATGTGGCATCATCGTAGGGACAGGGTCAACAAGGCACGCTCATCTGTGGAGACTTGGTGTAGGGCAGAGACAGCATGAACAAGGAATCTGCTGGGATAGCACGGGCCACTCAGGATATGGTGCTTTTTCCTTTCCACAAGGAAGAAGGAACGTGACGCCCCACTCTCCCACTTGGGTGCTGGTTGGGGATAGTGGGGCGTTCAGTCTGTGAAAGTCCATCAAGCTGTACACTTATGTGCACCTTTCTGCAACTATATTATTCTTCAATAAAACATTTTTAGATTTTTTTTAAAAAACAAGTTTAAAATTATATGAACAGCATGATACCACTTCTATAAGGTTGAAAATATGCAAAACAAGGCCAGAGATTGTTTATGGATTCGTACATAGGTAATTAAAAGAATCGAAATGACAAACACCAACTTCAGGGTGGTAGTTAGCTCCGGAGAGGGAAAGAGAGGTATAAGATGGGGGAGGGGTATGTGAAGGCTGCAATTCTATGTGTAATATCTTATTTGCTAATGTTTAATACGGCTAGGAAAACATACAAAATACTAACAACATTTGTTAACTCTGGGGTGGAAAAGAGGTGGCTGGGAGATGGAAACAGCAGGATCCCTTGTATATACTTTTGTTGAGCCTGTATACCTTTCTATACTTTTTAAATACCCTTTTGTTTACTTTGTGTAACTTTTGAGTTTTGAAACAGGTAAATGTATACTGTATTTAGTGTAAGCTAAACTTTAAAAAAAGAACCCAAAAAGGCACTGAAACTATATATGGCAACATTTTAGGGCCACAAGGATACAAGAGAATGCTATACTTTTTGTATATTTGGAAAGAATTCTTAAAGCCTTTTTTAAAGTGTGTATTCCCAGGACTTGATTCCAGAGATTGACTCAATAAGTAGCTCAAAGGTGGGGACCAGGAATCTCATGGTTAACAAGCTCCCCAGGTGATTCTGATACAGGTGATCTGTGGACCACACTTGAGACACACTGTGCTAGGGCTGGCTGTTTGACCCCAGGCCTGCCCCACAACCTCTGAGCCCTTGGTGCAAGAAGTTTGTCAGAACAATGTCAAATCCCTTGGATACTACCCACTGCCCACTCCCCTAGGGAACTCTGCTATCTTCTGCCCTAGTGCCTCAGTCCCATGCAAGTTGGACCATCCCTGGCTATGCAGCGTGAGAACCACTTTTAAGCCAAGGCCCACCCTCAGGGGGCTAGGGAAGGAAAGAGGAGCAGACAGCACCTCAGTCTTGCCTGGGTCTGGGGTAGGTAATCCTGAGTCCAGACTGCCCTCCCACAGCCCAGCCCCTGGCCCCACCTGTTCCCGGGCAGCACTAAACATGGGCTCCTGGATGTCCGTGTACATGCGGCGGAGGGCATTATACCCTCCAGGGATGCTCTCCAGGTTGCTTAGGGCCCGGTCCTGGTTCCGCATCATCTCCTGCATCATGGCTGGATTCCGAGCAAGCTCCATCGTCTGGTGGAAAAGGGAAAGAGAGAGAATGGCCCTGGAACCAGGGGATCACCAAGCTTGGAAAAGAGTGGGCCCTGATGAGGAGGTCTGCATCAGGACCAGGGTCCAGGGCCTAGGAACTGACCCATAGTGGCAGGGAGTAGGGTGAACTGGACTTCCTTCCTCTACTGTCACCTTGGCTCTAACCCTGTCTCCGTATGGGTATTCTGGTTGACTTTTGGGGGTACAATGATCCCAGATGGGGTGAGGGCAGCAGCTTCCCTCCCTCAGGTTCAGAGGATCCTCAGAAGTGTCAGGGAGCAAAAGGAAGTTGAATAAGAAAGGACATGAGAAAAAAGAAGCAAAAGAGAAAATTAACATCTACTGAGCAGTTACGACATACAGGCACTGGGCTAAGTACTTTACAGAATTCAAATCATTTAATACCCACAATAACCATCCCATGTAGGTATTTCTGTCCCTATTTAGCAGATGAGAAAATAGGCTCAGAGACTCATTGCCTGGGACACACAGCCAGTTAGTGGTGGAGACAGGGTTCAAGGCCAGATTGGTCTGTCTGACCGAGACCAGACTATGGCTTCTGGTAAATGACAAGTTGGGGAGGGAAAGGATTCAAGCTGGGACAATGCTACCAACACGTTCTAGATCTCACCCCAGGTCTTTGGCCTCACTGAATCTTGAGAAACAGGATGGGGGCTTTCTCTTGGGAACCAATGGCTCACTTTCAATAAGGACGGGGTGACCTATGTCAGCTCTAGGGGACAGCAGTACATAACAGATAAAATGAGCATAGCTGCTTCTTGTTCCCATCCAACTTGGAATGCCTTCCCTGTCCTTCTTCCCAAATTTGCTCCACACTTGCCTCTTCGAAGACACTTTTATGTCTATGATAAGATTCTGATCTCTTATCCCACAATTCGTTCATTTAATAAGTACTTATTGAGTGACTACTATATACCAGGCACTGTCCTAGGCAGTGAAAAAAACACTTGCAAATCCTTGCCCTCTGGAACTTATCTTCTGGTGAGTCTAGCACTAGTGTCCACAGCTCTGCTGAGATCGTTTACCCTCGTCCCATCCCCTGGTGGATGGCCACGAGATGGAGCTCCCAAAGACCAACACCAAATCACCCCCCCTGGGTCTCCCTTACCCACCAGGCCCTGTCCAGACACAATGCTCCCCAATCCTCCTATTATCTTTCATTCCCAGGCCTTTGTACTTGCTGTCCCTCAGCCCTGAATACTCTTCTCTTTTTCTTCCTCTGGTACATTCTTCCTCTTTTGGGTCTCTGCTTGGGTGACACTTCCTTTAGGGCCTCCTCTGAGCCCCAGGTAGGATCAGGAGCCCTTCTGTGTGCTTCTAGGGGATACTGTGACTATCTCTATAATAGCACCGACCACACTTTATTATGACAGCCTGCTCACTTGTCCCACTTCCCTTTGAGACCAGAAGTTCCTGGAAAGCTAGGCCTATGTCTTTTCATCACTGTACCCCCAGGGCTCAAAACATGGCTGCTGAATGAATGAATGAATGAACAAGTCAAGGCAAAAGGCCAGGCAGGGCACAGCTGGGCACCAGGTGCCCTCCACAATCCCAACCTTCTCTCAGACCCACCTGCCTCATGAGCTCAGGGTTGTTGAGCATATGGCTGATCTCGGGGTTCCGCTCCATCAGCTGCTGCATCTGGGGGTTGGCCATGATCATGTGGCGCATCAGGTCGGGGTTAGACATCATGTCCTGGACCAGGGGGTTCTCCATGATCTGCGACAGCATCTCAGGATTGGACATCAGCTGCCTCTGCATCTGCTGCTGCAGCTCCATGAAGTTGGCAGAGCCCAGGCCCAGGCTGCCCAGGCCCAGGATGCCCCCAAAGCCAGCTGGGGGGAGGGGGCAGGGTCACGGTCTGTCACAAGACTCTTCCCCTACCTGGCCAGAGCCACTGAAGTCAAGTCTCCAGGATGGGCCCATTCTGCTTCTCACATCTCCCTTTTCCAATCATTTCCACAGCCCCAGCCCTGATCCACTGCTGGCAAAGAGATGTGAGCCTACTAGACTGAGACCTCTTTGATGGCCGAGGCTGACAGGCAGGCACAATACTGAGCACAGAGAGGGTAACCAGTGATGGCCTACTGCATGAGCAAATAAATATTCCCCAACGGGCTACTGTTGGACCCACCTTTTTCCCAAACTCCAATATCTTTACCCAGGGTTCCCCACATGCCCAGCCCCATTTCTCCCCTCACTCTTTTTTTGTTTGTTTGTTTTTTGCGGTACGCGGGCCTCTCACTGCCGTGGCCTCTCCCGCCGCGGAGCACAGGCTCCGGACGCGCAGGCCCAGCGGCCACGGCTCACGGGCCCGGCCGCCCCACGGCGTGTGGGATCCTCCAGGACCGGGGCACGAACCCGCGCCCCCTGCATCGGCAGGCGGACTCCCAACCACTGAGCCACCAGGGAAGCCCCTCTCCCCCTCACTCTTAACATTTTGCCATGCTCTCCTCTTCTGGGAAGCCCTCACAAACTGGTTTCTTCCCCCTCTTGGCTCAAGTACCAATGTCTGGACCCCTATGTCCAGGGGTCCCCAATCCCCATCAAATCAGGAGCAGGGACCATATTTTCCCCTCTTGGCTCTCCCACAATCCACAGCCCAAAACAGGACAGTGCCTTCCACCCTAAAGGCTTACAGAGTATGGATGCAGTGGCACTGGGAGGTCCCTCCCCAGTCCCTGGGGAGGTACCCCCGCCACTGCTCCTTCGGCTTCCACTGCCAGTATCCGAAGTGGCACTGCCAGAAGTGGAGGGCTGGGCAGAAGTGGCGGGTGAAGCAGGCGTGGTGGAGGGCGCTGAGGCTGGGTCTGGAGTGGAAGGGGAAGAAGCAGTGGCAGTAGCCGGATCTTGAACCCTGAGGACAGAAAGAAAAATCCCAGTTGAAGTGAACACAAAAGGGAAGACAATGATTTCTATGCTTGCTGTGCAGGTACAGCCGTAACCCAAGCCACCTCCTAAGCAACCTTGAGGCTGGGGCAGGGTGATGCTGGGGGCAGTCAGTAAATCAGACAGAGGAAGAGAGGAGCGAGTATCCTCTATCTTCAGGGTATTCAGGGAGAGGTAAATCAGGTTCCCTTCCCCTGCAGATGAGATCACAGGGCTTCCTGGCAATCCATCCAAGAGCCACCTTCCTGGGCCTTGGCATAGGCCTTAGATGTACAGTTGAACAATGGGTGAGAAAGTATCAGATGGGGAAAAAAATGCCCAATCCCAAGCTGGACCTGCTCCTCTCCTGAACTTACTTCTGAGGGGTCTTGATGACCAGATGGACAGTGAGCCCATCCTTGATCCCATGCTGGTTCAGTGTGTCCCCATCCTTGAGGATCTTGCCTGCGAAGATCAGGACCAGCTGATCCTGCTGAGCCTTAAATCTCCGGGAGATTTCCTCTTTGAACTGTGATCAAGAGGCAAAGGTCACTGTGGAGGCTGCCTGGGCTCGTCCAACCAGGGACCCTGCCTCTTCTTCAAAGCCTCTGCATTCCCTTGCCCCCATCTCTAGTCGTGGGAAGTCCTTTCAGCAGTCCTGACTGCATCCCTCCAGCTGCAATAAGCAGCTCCTTTCTTAACCAAGGGGTGGACCAGTGAGAAGCTCCTCTCAGCTCTACCCCAGGGTTTCCCACCCTAGAAAGCCCTTGCTTCTATCTGCCACTCCTTCTTCAGTCCATCCACCCAGTTCCCTGTGAGCATACTACCTGGGCAGTTCTCTCCATCCCAACTCCTTCAACAGCCTTGGGCCCAGGCCCTATCTCCCTTCAGCCTTCTCTTTCCTCTCTTTATTCCCAGTGTTCCTGTAACAACTACAACAAATAGATCCCATTTATAACGGCACTAACTATTCACTAGTTAAGAGTCTAAGTCCCATGAGATACATGTTAATTATTATCTCCATTTTAAAGATGAGAAAACTGAGGATCAGAACAGTTAGGTAACTTGCTCTGGGCAGACTGGAACTCAGGTCTTGACATCAAAGCCCAGGCTCTTAACCAAACACATGGGGCCACCCAATTAGGGCTGATTTCAAATTCAGCTTTGCAGGCAAAAATTATTTAAATTCTGGAATGTAGTCATTTTATAAGGTGGGGGGAGGGGCAATGACGGCACTAAAGGCTGGCTTGGGGAGAGTTAGACTCCCCAAATCTATCAGCAACACCCCTATCAACCCAACCAAACCAAACCCACACTCTAAGTAAAAAGAGTGCACTTGTTAAGCAAAGGCAGCTTCCAGATCCCTCCCTTCCAACCAGACGCCTATCTTAAGCCCCGCCTCTGTGAAATTCTGGAGCAGCCACAGGGTGGTGGTGAACACAGGCAATATTCCCTCATTCACTCATTCAACACATTTTTATTGAGCACCTACTGCACACTGTGTAAATCCCAGAGGGGCTGAGAATCAAATGTAACCACCTTGATTGGAAAGAGTAGGAAACATCCGGGCAGAGGGAAATCCTACCCCCTGGCCGGGCGTGAGAATGCTGGGCGTTCTCTGAGGCGCACAGTAGCAGCCCGGAGCTCTCCCCCAACCTGCGCCTCCCGCCCGCTCAGCTCCTTGCCCGGCCCCCACTCTGACTCGGCGCCTCGAACCCCGACCAGTAACTGGGGCGAATACTCCCCTCAAACCCAGGGTCCTTCCCCCTTCCCTGTGCAAGGTGTCCTCTTCGCACTCTCCACCACGCCCCCAGCCCAGGCCACAAGGCAAATCCCCGGCCTCCCTTCCCCAACACGCGCCACG
>NW_020173668.1:1042745-1088900 GCF_003031525.2 Neophocaena asiaeorientalis asiaeorientalis | reverse complement strand
CTTCTCCCCGCCCGGCCGGCCGTCCGGGCTCGGCTCCGGCGCCTCCAACACTCCCCTCTCCCCTCCCCTTCCCAAGGTTTCACCGCCCCCTCCGGACCAGCCTCAGCCACAGCGCCCCGGGCGGACTGGGGGGGCCACTGCAGCGGGGTCCGCCCAGGACTGAGCCCGGGGTCCGGCAGCTTGGACAGGGCCTTGCTGGGCTGCGGCCCCCGAGGGGTTCGGGGCGGAGGCGGGGCGTGTCCGTCACTGCGGGACGGGGGCCGAACTAGCCCGCCCGAGCCGAGTTGAAGTCCACCCGGGCCCAAAGCTGCCCCTGCCCCTCCGCGGGTTAAGTCCCGTTCCGGGACAAAGGACTTTCTGTGTCGCCGCTTTATCTCCGTTCCCTGTGATAACTGGTCTTTCTCGGGAAGCCCGAATGCTTTCTAGGCC
This sequence comes from Neophocaena asiaeorientalis asiaeorientalis, assembly GCF_003031525.2. NCBI lineage: Eukaryota > Metazoa > Chordata > Mammalia > Artiodactyla > Phocoenidae > Neophocaena > Neophocaena asiaeorientalis. The sequence goes on along the minus strand of NW_020173668.1, from coordinate 1,088,471 downwards.
TGAGACCTCTCCCGACTTTGAGGTTGAATTTTCCCACTTCTGGATGTCCACCTAAAACCTTGTCTCTAGGATTGACTTTATTCCCTTGGGAGTAGTGGCCTGCCCGAAGTCTATTAAGTACAGTTCTAGAGACCTGAATTTTGCCTGCGTGGCCCTTCTGAGCCTTGGTTTCCTCAATAGTATCTATCGCCTCATCTCACAGAACTGTGCATAATGTAGAAATTTACTTTGAAAAGTAACCAAAGGTGTGCCCGACAAATATAGGGATTTTATTTTCTTTTAACTACTGAATCGTGAATTGTCAGGCGGATATGACTTTTCTCTGCCCGAGGGGGTTAAATGTCCTTCCAGTACTGCCTCTGTCCTTTTTCTCCCGCTCTTTTCCCCCATAACCGCGTGGTCGCACTGGAAAAGCGAACTGTAGTTCCCAGGGTGCCTCGCGAAATCGCAAAGAACTACAATTCCCAGGGTACTCCGCGGTGGGGCGGGGTTGAGTCAGAACCACACAGCCAGGCCAGAAAACTACAACTCCCAGGGCGTTCCGGAGCAGGGCAGCTGGACTACGGGAAGCGGCAGGCGGAGGGCAGCAGTAGGAAACTCGGGTATCTGGGTGCAAAAGCCTAGGGACAGGAGCCGCAGGCATGCTGCGTCCCAAGGCTTTGACTCAGGTGCTAAGCCAGGCCAATACTGGAGGCGTCCAGAGCACCCTGTGAGTGCGGACCGAGAACCCGAGTGGCGAGCACTGGCGTGGGGCAGCGCGCGACTCTCCGAGGGAGGGGTGGGGAAGGGAGGAGGTGGCAGAGGGAGCAGCAGCTAGGTGAACCGGCCGGAGGGCCCCTCTCGAAAAGAGAAACCGACGTACTGGGTGCTCGGGGCATGTTGTAGCACACACTCAGCCCAGACGCTTGCTTTCTAGAAGGGCCAGTGGAGGGAGTTAGGATGGGAGCCCAGGCGTTTGACTCCCCGTCCTGAGCACGTTGATATCCCTCCTGCTCCTTCGCCAGGCTGCTGAATAACGAGGGATCTCTGTTGGCCTACTCCGGTTACGGGGATACGGACGCCCGGGTCACCGCTGCCATCGCCAGTAACATCTGGGCGGCCTACGACCGGAACGGGAACCAAGCGTTTAATGAAGACAATCTCAAATTCATCCTCATGGACTGCATGGTATGGAGAAGGGAGCCACTTCCTCTTTCTCTAAGGGCATCCCCAAGGGGCGACCTGGACCCCATCCTGGATGGTTGGAGGGGCAGGGACAGGATCTCTGGAAGATTACTAAGAGTCGGTCTGCAGCAGCATTTATAATAGGCAGGACCCTATGCATCAAGTGGTGATGAGAAAGGAGTCCTGGACCTGAGGTCTGGCTGGGGTTCTGGTCTCAGCCAGCCACTTATCATTTGTGGAACCTTGGGTAAGTCACTTAACCTCTCCGGGCTTTCTTACCACACCTCCAAGGTGAAAACAAAATCCCCATCACCACACCATGCACACAGGGTTGTTGTGATCAAATGAAAGGGTGGATATAAACTGTAGAGTGATATGCAGACACAAAGTGTTGTCATCTGAGATTCACAGACTCAGAAGCATGGCAGAATCTCCAGACCCTAGTCCAATCCCTTCAGTTTACAGAGGAACTCGATGCAGTCCAGAAAGGGGAAGTGGCCATTAGACTGTGAACTTCTTGGAAACAGAAGCTGTCTCATTCACCTTTCTATCTGTTCAGTCAACAAATTTTTAGATCCCTGCAGTGTTCTCAGGACTGGGGAAAAAGTAGCAAACAAGACAGACAAAAACTACAGCCCTAATGCAGCTTACAGTCTTACATATGCCTTAAATTAAGTAAAATATGTATATTCATAAAATAAGTTCGTAAATATGTTTTGTAACATATGTATGTAAGTGTAAAAAGTAGTATGTTAGGTATTGAAAATGCTGTGGAGAAAAAGCAAAAAGGAAGTGAGATAGGATGTTTGTGTCAAGGACTGTCTCACTGAAAAGGTGACATCTCATCAAAGATCTAAAAGATCTAAAGGAAGTTGGCAAGCCATGTGGCTCTCTGGGTTAAGAACATTTCTTTCTTTTTTTTAAAATTAATTTATTTATTTTTGGCTGCATCGGATCTTCGTTGCTGCGCATGGGCTTTCTCTAGTTGCAGTGAGAGGGGGCTACTCTTTGTTGAAGTGCACAGGCTTCTCATTGCGGTGGCTTCTCTTGTTGTGGAGCACAGGCTCTAGGCACTCAGGCTTCAGTAGTTGTGGCTCGCGGGCTTTAGAGCGCAGGCTCAGTAGTTGTGGCTCGTGGGCTTAGTTGCTCCGCAGCATGTGGGATCTTCCTGGACCAGGGCCCAAACCTGTGTCCCCTGCATTGGCAGGTGGATCCTTAACAACTGCGCCACCATGGAAATCCAAGAACATTTCTGATAGAGAGAACAGTAAGTGCAAACGCCCTGAGGCAGAATGATGCCTGGTCAGAGATCAACAAAGTTGAAGTGGCTGGAGTAGCATGATAATGGGAGAGGTTAGTAGATGAGGTACCCAGAGAGGCAGGGGGTGCAGCACCTGCTTCCAGGCACACAGTGGATGCTTAGTGAAAGTTTGCTGAACCAAATTGAAAAAGCCCCAAGACTGAACTCTCCAGGAAGGATTTCCACTGTAATTCAGCCACCTACCTCTTCCTCACTCCCTCCTTAACCAAGGATACTAGTTCCACTGATGATTCCTAGGGTGCCTACCCTAGAGCTGGTGCTATAAGGGCAATAGCTTTCAAATGTTCTGACCACAACCCAGCCATAAGAAATATATTTTAAGTCAGAGTCCAGTAAAACGAAAGTTTCATGAAACAGTACTTCCCTTACTATATGCAATATACTTCATTTCTCTTCTTTTTTTTGGCCGCGCCGCACAGCTTGCGGGATCTTAGTTCCCCGACCAGGAATTGAACCTGGGCTCCAGCAGTGATGGCGCCGAGTCCTAACCACTGGACCACGGAATTCCCCTTCTTTTTCTTTTAATGCTGATCAACTTCTTAATTGATCTGGGGTCAGTTAACCCTGGGGCCAAACCTACAGTTTGAAAAACATTACGTTGGGTAGTGAGGAGAAGTATAAGTTGGGTTACTGCTCTCCCCTTACCATAATGATAATAACTGTATAATAAGCCATAATAATAACATCACCCATCTGGACAGCCCTTTGCAGATACAAAACTCCTTCCTGTATATTAGCATCTTCACCAGCTGGAGTGAGGTACGGGTTACAGAAAGAGTAACTGAGCTTCTGGGAGATTGAGTTTCCCAGGGCAACTTGGTTAGTAGGTGGCTGTGCTGAGGCTGGAATGGCCTCAGAACTTCACGTCCAGGTCTGTGGCCAAAGTCCCCCAGCAGAAGCTCCTGCTGTGCCCAGGACATGGAAGGAAGATACAGTCTCTCTCAAGAAGAGCGCATGGGGGAAGCGGGCAAAGGGTGCAAGCAGAGCGTCACATCCCCTGATATCACCCCCACCAGGAGGGCCGTGTAGCCATCACTCGAGTGGCCAACCTTCTACTGTGCATGTATGCCAAGGAGACTGTTGGCTTCGGAATGCTCAAGGCCAAGGTGTGTATGTGCCCATCCCTGTAAAACCCTGGGCCCAGCCTTCATGCTGCGTCATTGTGTCCACTCCCATCCCCACCACCTTCCCGGAGTCGTTCTCGTGTCACCCAATTCAAGTCTGGTGCGGGCTAACACTGGAGGCTGGGGGCTGGGGGCTCGGCATTAGGAGTAGACCTGAATTTAAGATCCCTCCAATGGCAGGCCTTGTGTGGGACTGGTTTCTCCTCCCTTTCTCGCAGGCCCAGGCCTTGGTGCAGTACCTGGAGGAGCCTCTCACCCAAGTAGCAGCATCGTAATGGGTGTTGGTGGAAGCAGGGGTTCAGAAAAGAGAGATGACCATTTGGAGGGGCAGGGCCTCCTGGGGAAGCCTTCCTGGATGTGGAGGGTTGGGGGGACTTTGTTCTTCCCAAGAATAAACTTCAACTCCTGTCTTGTGTCTTGGCTGCTTTCTTGGATGGGGGGGAATCAGAGGAGATAGGAAGGAGCAGGGATTGCTTATAAGGTTCTTCATGTTTTGCAAGTGAGGGGCTTCCCACTCACTCCTTCTCCACGACCTCCAACACCAAAAGGTTATTGGCAGTGATGCCTCAGGTCCCTTGGCCTCTCCAGCGGTGTGACCTCACCAGGCCGCCACCACTCAGAGAAGAATCTTACCCACCTGTTGGCAAAACCTAGGGAGTGGGCTTCCCTGGTGGCGCAGTGGTTGAGAGTCCGCCTGCCAATGCAGGGGACGCGGGTTCGCGCCCTGGTCCGGGAAGATCCCACATGCCGCGGAGCGGCTAGGCCCGTGAGCCATGGCCGCTGAGACTGCGTGTCTGGAGCCTGTGCTCCGCAACGGGAGAGGCCACAACAGTGAGAGGCCTGCATACCGGAAAAAACAAAGCAAAACAAAAAAAACCTTGGGAGTGAGCTGAGAGGAACAAGGGGCTGGTGGGGGTCATGTTGGACAGAGAGAAAACAGGGCGTGGGAGTTCAGTGTCCTTCAGTCCTGAAGTCCCTTGGGGGACACCTTTTCTACTCTTGGTTGGGAGAGTGCCCCCTAGCGGCCTACAAGGGCCACCCCTTCCCTCTTCTCCAGGCATTCACAAGCTCACACAGACCTTCTCCAGATCAGGAAGCCCTTTGCAGACAGGAGGGCTTCACTCTGAAGCCTCAGGTCCTGGGGAAGGAGTAGAAAAAATCCAGAAGTCCTGTCCCTGCACTCAGACCCCTCACCTCATCTGCTGTTTCTGCCCCAGGTCTCCCCCTATCCAGTGTCCTTAGAACAAGGCTGGACGGGGAGCTACCAGCCCCTTTCCTAGTGCTGTAGGAAGGGACCCATCCCAGGCAAGCAGGTAGGTTGCAAGTTCCAGCTCCACCCAGGATGAGAAACTGCCCATCCCAGGCCCTGGGCTGTCAGGGAGCGGCAGAAGTTGCTATATCTAAGATGCACCTCCCAGAGCTCTGCGCTGCAGCAGGGTGACCCCAGCCCCTCCTCACGACAGCCCTTCCTCTTGTGCCCCCAGTTACCCCTCACCGCAGGCTCTGCGGAAAAGCGGGAGGCCGAGTAGCTTCCTGCTCCCCAAGGGACTATTTCTCACTCACTGGTGGCTGGGACCCCCATGGCCACAGGTCCCAGGAACCTAGCAACGCGAATTCTGTCCTCTCAGCTGGTTCTGTGAAGGTCCTGTCCCTGTCCCAGCTGCCTCCGTTGTCACTCCCTTGAGCCTGCCTGCTGCCTGCTTGCAGGAGCCCAGGCTGAGAGCAGACACCCAACCTGTCTAACCTGTCTGACGTCATTGTCTCTCCACCCACCTGGGCCCCAGGTCTCCAGCCACTCACTGTTCCTGTTCTCAGCTTCCGTCCTCTCAGCTTCCTTACAGCACCGCCACCTGCCAGAGCTGAGCCCCCCTAGGCCCTGGCTAGCCTGAAGTCGGCCCTCGATCCCTCTGGCTGCAGAAGTCTCTTTACTCCCGATGAGAGGAAGGCCGGATCCAGGTCTCTTGAGAGCTGAGGGTTGAGGGCATTGAACCAACGCACAGACCCGTCACCTCTGCCCTCGAAGACACTTGTGCCCTCCATGTGGAGCCAAGATGGGGAACAGAAACGAGGAAGATTATAACTTTGTCTTCAAGGGTGAGTCGGGGTCCGTAGAGAAAGAGGAACGCCTGAGAGAGACCCAGGAAGAGCACAACAGAGCCAGAGGCCCCTTCCTGCTTTTTAATCACTTAGCAGGACCTACCTCCTAGGGCTCATCATTCCTTTGGATAAGAAAGAAAGCCTAAGGAGTGGGGGAGGGTCTGTTTACTGGCGCTGCCAGAATGCTCTAGTAAATAATGCTGATCACCCCTTAATGGTACCAAGTTAGGCTCCTCTGCCCTGTTCCTAATGGAAGTCCAAACCCCTAGGAATAGTCAGCCACTGCAGCACCAGAGATGGAGGATTCCCTCCTGAGAAGAAGGGGAAACAAGCCGACTTAAGAGGAAGAAAGTCACCTTTCTAGGCAACTGTACAGGAAAGGAGAGATAGGATAGATCTATCCCGTCGTAGCGCTGGAGAAAGCCATAGGGAAGATGTAATGATTGGGAGAAGGGTCTAATAGAACCTGGAGGACCCCCAGCACCATGGCTTTCCTTGGGCTCGAATACCAGGAACTGGGTTCAACTTGGCTGTCCCTGGAAGCCCGCATGTATCTTTCCTGCTCCTTTATCTCGCCCCTGTGTTTGGTCAGTCTAGTGTTCCCCACCCCCACCTGCACACCTCCTTCAGGGCAGGGTGGACTGGCTGCCCTATGGTTCCCACCCCACCCCACTGCCTCTCCCAGCCACTGCCCCTCCCAGCCACTGCCCCGCCCTCACTTGAGCTGGGACTCTCAGTCGACCAGGGGTTGGGGAACCTGTACTCCCAGCATCTTTCCCAGGAAGGGAGACAGAGTAAGGGTTAGCAGTAGACTGGGGCAATACTACTCCTATCGTTTATTGAACCCTTGCTATGTGCCAGCCAGTGGCTCATTAATCACCATAACAGCCCCAAAATTATCTTTCATTTTGAAAGCATGAGTTCAGATCTCAGCCCTGCCGTTTACGAGTTATTACAGGTTGGGGTCACTAGAAGCAGACACTGAGAAGTTTGGGGCGTAAGATGTTTATTGTGGCTCAACAGCAGTGAAAGGAAGAGGCAGGACGCAGGATTGGGCAGAGGGAGAAGTCACACTACAAGGCAAGATCACAAAGCCTTGGCCGAGGGCAGGCAGCTCTGGGTTCCCCTCGCCTTGCTTGGGCGCTGCGTGCGGACTGCCCAGGAAAGGTATGACCTCAGGTGAGGCTGCCCTCTGCGTCAGAAGCAGATGCTGAAGGAGCCAACAGCTGAAGGCTGTGTGCTGACTGCACTGCCTGCGGCTGGGGGCAAGTCCTTCCTAGAAGGCTCATCTGAGCAGCACAGCTCGTGTTTACCACACTAGCTGTGCCATCTTGTGCAAATCATTTAACCCCCCTGTAAAAATGGGTGATACTAATAATGGTACTTGCCTTATGGCATTGTTGTGAGGATTAAATGAGTTAATATGTGTAAAGCCTTCAGGATGGTGCCTGGCACACAGTAGGCGCTCAATAAATGTTAACCATTAGCATCTCCATTTTACAGATGAGGATGAGACACAGAGCAAATAGCTTACAAAAGGTCACTAAGTCAGTACTCAAACCCAAGTCTGTCTGACTCCAAAGCCCTTGCCCTGAGCCCCTTTGGGGCCTGAGGATAGGGCTCAGAGCACACCCACTGGGAGGGATGAGTTGGGGATGAGGTTCCCAGTAGGGGAGAGGCAGGAACACACACACACACACACACACACACACACACACACGTCCATACAACCTCTTATCCACACACACCCATATAGCTCCCAGCTCTTTCCTGCACTAAACAAATAGGGAATTTTTTAAGTTGGAGGGGGCCTTTATAGGTTTTATAAACAGGGAAACTGAGACCCAGAAAAGGAGAGCCACTTGTTCAGGGTCACACAGCTAGTCAGAGGCTGAGTGGGGACCAGCACCCAGAATATGTGGTGTCCAGTCCTGGGGTGCCTGCCTGCCTTTCCAGAACCACCCTGGGTAGCTCAGGGCCAGTGCGATTATGAGCTGTACTTACAGCAGCCCCACATTCTAACCCCAGTCCCAACTCACCCATGGTGGGTAAGGCTGGGCCCTGGATGCTGCCCTCCAGCCTAAAGGCTCTTCACGGCCCCGCTGGTGGCTCCTTGTCCCTGAAAACATAAAGGTAAAAGCACTGTTCCACCAACAACAATAACGACAGTAACAGTTTTGCACACTCACTATATCCTGGGCAATATCTCATTTACTTCTTGCAACAATCCATAAGATAGATGCTATTGTTATTACCACTTTTTCATAAGAAAAAGGTCAGAGAGGATAATAGCTTGCTGAAGGACACACATAGCTGGTCCCACAGCCAGTCCCATGGTCTTAACTATACAAGACTGCCCCTTCTTGGGGACAACTGGATCCTAACTTCTTGTACACATACGCCCATACCTTTCCCCCACCTACAGATGTGTCACCTGCCAAACTTTCTCCTCACCCACACTTCTGTTCACACCTCTGCTCCCCACGCAGAGACACACAAACCTCCCACTTGTCCTTCCAGCTCATATACATAGAAACACGCACAATGTTCTCATACTCCCCCACCCAGAAATGTGCAACCTCCCCCCAGGCCCCTACCCTCCCTCCTTCCTCACAACCCTGAATGCCAATACCCACAAACAGCCCATAGACGTCACTCCATCACCGTATTCGCAGGTTGACTCTGCAGCCACGTCACAACACACCAGGCCTAGAACTCTTAAACAGCCTGTTTCAAACTCTCAGCCCTTCTGCCCCACGATGGATGCATTCATGTAGAGTTGCAGACCCTAGCCTCTGCCAGGAGACCTGGCTCCCTTCTCAGTTTTCTGAGCTCAGCTCCCCTTTTCGGATGGGCAGACCCTCCAAGCTCAGCCCTTATCTCTCCACTCCTTCAGTGGTGCTGATCGGCGAGTCAGGCGTGGGGAAGACCAATCTGCTATCCCGATTCACTCGCAATGAGTTCAGCCACGACAGCCGTACCACCATCGGGGTTGAGTTCTCCACCCGCACTGTCATGCTGGGCACCGCCGCTGTCAAGGCTCAGATCTGGGACACGGCTGGCCTGGAGCGGTACCGAGCCATCACCTCGGCGTGAGCTGGGGTTGGGGGTCTCCTGGGGCGCGGGGGTGCTGGGGAAGTCAGGGCACACCTCTGGAGGAGAGGTGGAGGAGGAGAAGGAGGCAAGGACACTCAGCAGCAAGTTTCCTGAATGGGACCACAGGCCACTGCACCCGAGTCAGGAGACGTGAGTACTGTGAGCTACAAACAGTCTGAGACAGGCTGCAGTGATACTGACTGCTGGAAGTAAACACAAGGGTCATCGCCACCACTTACTTAAGTCTTTGCTATGTGCCCAGGAAGGTACAAGGCACTTGGGCACATTGGGCACATTGGGCATTTTATGTAATCCTCAAAGTACCACAGGAGTAGGGTGCTATCATTAATTCCTCTTCGAGAAGTTTGAGTCTCAAGCAGATGAGATCAGGGTGCAGCTGGGATGGGGGCAGGTTCCGCGATCAAGAGCACCCCCTCACTTCTCCACAGTGCTTTGCACTTGGCAGCCTTCACTCTCTAACCACAAGGTGAAGGGCTGGACCCCTCAGCTGCATTTTACAAAGACTCAGAGGACATAGAGGAACGTAGGTCTCCTGACACCAGACACAGAGTGTCTCCCAGTCAGTGTCAGCGCAAAGGTGGTGTGTGTGTGCGTGTGCGTGTGCGTGTGTGTGTGTGTGTGTAGTGGGGGACAGCACAGGAGTCAGGGGCTTTGTTTATACATACCCATTACTCTTGGACTGGTCACCTGACTCTTTTTTTAAAACGTTTATTTTATTTATTTTTGGCTGTGTTGTGTCTTCGTTGCTGCACACGGGCTTTCTCTAGTTGCAGTGAGCAGGGTCTACATTTCATTGCGGTGCACGGGCTTCTCATTGCGGTGGCTTCTCTTGTTGAGGAGCACGGGCTCTAGGCGCGAGGGCTTCAGTAGTTGCGGCTCACGGGCTCTAGAGCGCAGGCTCAGTAGCTGTGGCGCACGGGCTTAGTTGATCCGCAGCATGTGGGATCTTCCCAGACCAGGGCTCAAACCCGTGTCTCCTGCATTGGCAGGCGGATTCTTAACCACTGCGCCACCAGGGAAGTCCTGGTCACCTGACTCTTACGAGCCTCAGTTGACTCTTCAATAAAATGGGAGTAATTAGATACCACCAGTCTGAAGAAGCTCCATCTAACTCCAAGAGTGAGACTGGATGCTTGCAAGGATGCCTCAGATGATAGGGGAGATTTAGCTAGTCCTAGGAAGATGGCCATGAGAGAGAAGACACTGTGGGTCAAGATCTTAGAGGTGGGACATCTAGGAGGCTGTCTTACCAGAGCCCTGGTATACATTGGTGAATAGCAGGGGCTAAAATCAGAAAAAAAGACCTGGAGAAGCAGAAGGGCTAGGAAGGAGGAGGGAGCCAGTGGTTTTGGAGAAGGGAGGTGAGTCTTCGGAGGCTCCAAGACCGGTATCCCTGGAGGGTGCTCAGCTTCAGACATGGGAGCTTTGGGCTGCCCTGTGCGGTTTGGGTCTCTGGACTCTAGTTTTCATATTTCCCCATCTCTGGTACTCATCTCTGGCTTTTGGCTTGAGGGCTCTGCTCTGAGGCTGGGCCTGATGGCCCTGACCTTGCCTCTGTCCACCCCACTACCCCTGACCCAGGTACTATCGTGGTGCGGTGGGGGCCCTACTGGTGTTTGACCTAACCAAGCACCAGACCTATGCCGTGGTGGAGCGCTGGCTGAAGGAGCTCTACGACCACGCCGAGGCCACGATCGTCGTCATGCTCGTTGGTAACAAGAGTGACCTCAGCCAGGCCCGAGAGGTACCTACTGACGAGGCCCGCATGTTCGCTGGTGAGAGCCCACCGTGACCCAGCCTGACCCCTCCAGCCCTGCCGATGCAATCCCAGATCCCACCTCCCCAGCCCCTGTTCCCACCGTAGGGCTCCGGCCTGGACGTCCTCCACAGGATCCCCTACCTCTATCCCATCTTCCTCAGAATCTCCTAGACCCTCCCCTCTGTGACCCTGTGTCCCTCTTTATGTCCCACCACTTGCCCTGAGATTGTCTTTATGGGCAATTATTCATAGTAGGTTTTAGGACAGCCCACCCTGCGATGCTCAGAGATCTTAAGTGTAGCAGGTGGGCTCCCATTGACCACCTGCAGTCACACTTTCCCCAGGCTTTCTGGGGTTTAGAGGCAACAAGATACAGTGGTTAAGGGTGTAGGCTGTGGAGTCCCATGGCCTAGCTTCACATCTCTTGGCCAATGACTAGCTGTGGGACACCAAGCAAGTTCTTTATTCATTCTCTCTGTTTCTGGGCTTCAGTTTCCTCTTCTATAAGAAAGGGTTAGTATTCAAACCTACCTCACAGGTTGTTTTCAGTTTTATATGAGCTACACATGCCAAGGGTTTAGTGCATAGCAAATGTACATGGTAAACATGAAGTAAATATTATCGCGTTGGCCCTCCACAGCTAATGGTGTGCTTCCTTTCCTGTCAGAAAACAATGGGCTGCTATTCTTGGAGACCTCGGCCCTGGATTCCACCAACGTTGAGCTGGCCTTTGAGACTGTCCTCAAAGGTAGAGCCTCTGCCATTCGGCAGGCACCCCATCCCATCCGTGAGCCTCTGTGGACAGTGTGAGGAACGCAGACACCCAGCCCTCGCCCGCCCCAGCTGATTCCTCAGCCCCTCTGTCGACCCCCAGCCTTCTTAGAGCCTCCCTAGTATGCCCCCCACCCCCTCAGCTGGAGCTTAGGGAAATAAGCAGAAGGCCACACTTACCAGGGAGCTGAGTCTTAGCCCTTCTCCACCCACGTAAGTAGAAGGGACCCAGGTGCCCAAACTCCTCTTCCTTCTAGCGGAACCCCCCGTGTTCAGAAAGGGGCACGTACAGTGTGTATGCAGAGGGCGGGCTCTAAATCTTCATCTGACCTGACCACTGCCCTCTGCCCTCACAGAGATCTTCGCCAAGGTGTCCAAGCAGAGGCAGAACAGCACCCGGACTAATGCCCTCACCCTGGGCAGTGAGCCGGGCCCTGGTGAGAAGAGGGCCTGTTGCATCAGCCTCTGACCTGCCCCTGCTGGTGCTCTGGTGTCCCCCATTCCCACCCAGAACCAGGAGCTTTCCCTGCCCTGTGGTTCCAGATGTCAGAGTGGCCGGTCCTTGTTCGCAGCCCCGCAGAGCTCTAAGGTCTTCATGCGCTGCCCCTTCTCCCCACATATCTCTATTATCGGTCACCCCCTCACAGACTAGGGCCCCCCAATAAAGCTGTGTTTTGTATCAAGACCTGGACATCCTGCTGCTTCCTTGTGCCTCACCTTCATCTCTGGCCCAGTTCCCCTCCCCCTCCCCCTCCCTCCATCCTCCCCACCATACACTGCCCCCCAGGGCCAGCTGCCTCTGGAGTCCTGGAGTCTGGGGACAGTGCCAAGGGGGTGGGAGGGGCCCGCCCTTCCCTCTGCCAACCCCCAGGGCAGGTAGGGGAGGGAGGACAGCATGGCAGAGAGGGGGTATCTGGAAGGCAAGACAAAAGGAAACCATCGGCGGGTACCATCTGGTGCCCAGGGCCCTGGTGCCAAGAACTGAGGGCACTCCAATGCCAGGGGTGAGGGGAGGAGGCGGGAGTCAGGGCTAGCCCTGTCTGTGTGTGCTGGGGAAGGGGTTTTAAGCCTGGGAGGTGGCAGGTCTAAGTGTTCCTTCCAGGTTTCTGCCTGACCCCGAAGAGGGGGTGTGGTGTGTAGGGATGGATTGAACCTGGTGGGGATGAGTGGGGAGTGTCGGGCTCTCAGCTCTCTGCCCCTTCTCCATCGAGTCCACGAGCTGGCTGTCCGGGGAGCGTCGAGGTCACCCAGCCTCGCCTTCCCCTGTTCTGCAGGGCAGAGCGGAAGGAGGTCTGCTGGCACCCCCAAGGAATAGAAGGCGGTAAATGGGGAGAAAAAAGAGAGGTTGAGCACTTGGGAGACGCAAGTAGGGAACTGTGGAGAGCAGACAGGAGCCGTCCACTTCCTGCAAGGTGAGCAGGGTCACCCAGAATCACACCAGAGAAAACCCCACTCACCCCAAGGTGGTTCAGACTCGCATGCAGAGAAAAGAGGCCAGAGCCTTAAGTAATAATACTTTTAATAAAATTAAGTTCTTAATAGCACATTTAATACATTAACCCTCCCCCTTCTTGGTTTCTCTGTGTTTTGTGCAACATCACTTTGACTTGATTATTCATGGGTCCGTTTTTTTCCCGCCTTTATTTTGCTTTTGAAACGTTTTTCCTTGGTGGATTTGTAACGTGTCTTCACTAGATGCCTCAAATTAAGTCTGACCACAATCCTACTCTACTTTCTACAGTGGAGAGACCGCTCCCCCTGCCCCAGGGCTGTCTCCCCCCACCCACCCTACCCCACCCCCACCCTCGCGCGGGGAAGGGGAAGCCCTCCCCACCCCAGACGCTACCTTCCCAAACTAGCGGGGGTTTCTAGGACAAAAAGAGCAGGGGGGATATCTGTCCCTAGGTGGGGTGAGAAGAGTAAACTGGGGAGAGGGAGATGTGTGTTTGGGGTCTAGGGCCAGGGAGGGGCATGACAGTCATTGGTGTCATGGAGCAGGCTCTTCTTGCCAAGAACCAAGGGGCCTCCACACCCCCTTGGATAGGAGGGAGGGGCCCGACCTGATTGCAAGCTGGGGTTGGTAGAAGGCAAGTGCTTAAAAAACAAGTTGATTTCTCACAAGCGAAAAAGCCAAGCTCCCCAGTTTTCTGTGGGGAGGGCGATGTGCCCTGGGGCCAGGGCACAGTGGATGACCCCTACCTGAACACTTACAGATGGAAGTGGACTAGAACACAGCGTTAGGGTCAGGGTCACCCAAAGTCGCTGCTGCCCTCCCCCTGCCTTTGTACCCTTGGGGACCAGTTCTCCCAGGCCTTTAAGGGCAGCATCTCTGCTCTACCCCAGTGGGTGGGAAGTTCTTCTTGGAATCTAACTTCTATGAGATAATAAAGCACTTTTGCAAACCTGTAAAGCACAGTGCAGCTTTAAAGGAGAACGATTATCGAGTTGGTTCCTCCACCTGCTGCCATGGAGGTCAGAAGCTAAGTAGAATATTGGGTGGGAACAAGGAAGGGAGACAGACCACCCCCTCAGTCCCCTTGAAGCTCTGAGAAGGAAGCATGTGCATGTGTGTCTGTTGGTGAAATGACCTACCAGGCTCTTGAATCAACCTGAGGTGGAGTGGATTGAGGTTATACTTCAAGAAGGACTTCCTCAGGCCCGGGAGAAGTTGCCTCAGGAGGGTTGGAGCTGGGCAGTCTCCATCCTCCCAGAGAACCCCAAGAGGACATATTCGGAGTAAGGGCTGCCCAACAGACAGGGAAGGCCAGGATGGCCAGGCCCTCAGGTACTGGGGTGCAGAGCAGGGGTGCAGGTGAATGTGCTCTCCCTCCTCTGCTGTCCCTAGCCCAGCCCTCCTCTGGTTGAAATGACCACTGTTCATCCTTTCAAAGACCCTGGGAACTGAGCCCCTTATCTATTTGTCCTATAATTTAAAAATCCAAGGATTCTCAGAATCAACCCCAGCAGACTGGAAGGAAGCTCCTAACCTTACCTAGCAACCTGCTCCCACCCTGATACCTGAAGATGGAGCGGCTCAGGGTGGACTCAGCCACTTCCCTCCTCTATTTTCCTTTTCGTTATGACTTTTATACATTCTACTGGACCCAGGGGCCCTCAATGCTACTAAACTTTAAGCTATCTGAATATCATCTACTAAGTAACTAGTAATTCTTTCTCTTTTTCTCTAGGATTATATGAAATAAATTTGAATTATTATTATTATTATAATTATTATTTTGTAGTATTCTTTTCTTTTAAACCCCTCGGTTTCTTTCTTTTTCTTCTCTCTCTCTCATTTTTGGTTAAAAAAACAAACAAACAAAAAAAACTATTTCTCTTAAATCTCACACCTCTCTGAGGGTTCCCGTAGGCCTGCTAGGCCTCAGTTCTGGACTTCCCCTTCTCACTCGCCCCTGGGACAGGGCAGGGGAAGGGGGGGGACACCCCAGGATCCTCAGTCCTCAGTCCTCCAGCTTCTTCCTTTCTCCTTAATCCCTTTCTTTGTTTGGCTCTGCCGGCTCCCCCGAGGGGAGGGGTAGAGGGGAGAGGGAGCCCCGGGAGTGAAATCCAATCTACTTGCAGGGCCCCAGAGGGACCAAGTTCCCCTAGCCCCTGTCTCCACGATCCATCCCAGGATGCTCCCCCGGAAAAGCAAATGACATTCCTCCCCAAAAAAAAAGTGGGGGGAAAAAGGAACGTAAACCCGAACATATATTAAAAACACTTTTTTAAGATTTAACTCTGAATACAAATGTATTTTTTTCTTCTCTCCCTACATATATTCTAAACCTTCTAAAGTTTTTTTATTTTTTTTAAGGATCACTTTATCATAAAATAAAATATCCTTTTCATATAATAAATTACCTAATAAAAAGTCTTTTTTTTCATATTAGCCCAGGTTCTTTGCTACATTTATACGGTAATAAACGCCTTTATTAAAATAGAATATTAAATTATAAAGAACTGCTTTTTTTTTTTTTTTTTTTTTTTTTTTTTTTTTTTTTTTTTTTTTTTTTTTGCTATTTTTGTTTTCTCTCCTCTGTGTTGGTCACCTATCTCGCTCCCTCTCACGCTCTCTTTCTCTCCTCTATCTTGTCTCTCACTATGTGTTTTGCGTTTGTTTCTAGGTTTGGCTCAATTAGTAAGAGTGGGATTGAATTTTCCGAGCCCCCTAGTGTAACAGTCTTCTGCCTTTGTGGGTAGAGTGGAGAGGGGGAGGGGGATCGACAGACAGACATCCCATCTTCCCACCCCCCTCCCCACCCCCCCTCGGCGACCGAGGGGTGCCCATTTGGTTTGGTTTCTATTGTACAGACATCTCAGGATGGCTCACATTGGCGGGAAGGAGGGAAGTTGTCACAGGCCAGTGTTCCTGGCTGTGACCTCCTTCCGCTCCCCTCCCTGGCTGGTGGTCTGGAGGGGAAGGTTGAGGAGAGGTGAGTTAATTCACAACAGGAGGAAGGAGAGGAGGAAATCCCCTCTGTACCCCCATCCCTGCACCCCCTCTCCATCCAGGAAGAATGGGACTCCGGAGCTTAAGTGCTCAGAGATCACTTAGAAGAGTCCCACCCTACTATATACAAGAATCTCCTAGGACCCCCCTGGGACTCCCATCTCCCATCCTCTCCTGGCCCGGCCAGCGGAACCCAGGAGGGCGGGAGGCTGGTGGCTGCCCCAGATGAGCAGTAGGGAAGCAGCAATGGGGGTACAAGGCCTAAAATCATACATGATTCTCAGAGCAGGCCCTGCTATACTGCTATACCCCAGTCCTGCTTGGCTCTGGACTGACCCCTGTCTGAAGACCTGGTCTCTCTCCTCAACCACAATGAGTGAGACACAGACTTCATGATTAGCGTGCTAATAAGGGTTCAGGTCAGGTCCAGAGAGGGGCGCACGAGTGGGGCACTGCAGGGGAGGAGGAGCAGCCCCTCCCCCCAGCAGCCTCTCCTATGGCCTCAGGCCCTTTCCTGCTCAAAACTGCAGACACACTACCCTGGCTCTCCCCTCCCACCACCAGAAAATCCAGCCCAAGAACTGTTCCCTAAATGTAATGCCCCAAGATGATAAAGGTGGAGGTTTGACCCTTTATGTAACCCAGTATTGGTCCCCTCCTCAAATTTTCACTGAGAACGGGGATACATTCCATCAAGAATTTGAGGTGTTTCTTTGGAGGAGTAGGAGAGAGGGCCTCCGGATGCCAGAAGAGGAATTAGGGGGGACCATCAAATTGTTCTTCCCCCTAATTCTCCCCAGGGGGATGGTGTCCCCAAAGCTGGGCTGGAAGGAGCAGGAGGGAGGGGGAAGAAAGGAAGAAAGAGAAAGATCAAGACAGGGCTGGTTGTGACAGCCAGCGAGGGGAAGCCAAGAGGAGAGTTGGGGGAGAGGACAAAGGAGTGAGGAAAACCCAAAGGGAAGAAAGATGGGGAGGAGAGAGTGGAGGGAAAAGCTGCAAGGGGCAGAGAGGGGCACCCCCTCTCCAGATTCCTCTAGCCCAGCTTTGTGGGGATAGATGAGTTCTGAGCCCTTTATTGGTTGACATACTTCCTCCCCTTCCCCCTTAGAAAATCTATCCTGACTTCCAAAAGGGCCCCAACCCCCTTATACTGCTGGAAACCCAGGAACAGATTCCCAAACAGGATATGGCGGTGGAGGGTCTAAAGGGTCGTGGTTGGAGGTCAGAGGTCAGGACCAGAGGGCTTGGGGATTGTTAGAGCACCTCTAGATACAGATGGTAATTCTCCCTCTCCCTCTCCCCATCCCCTCCACAGAGGAAAGGGTAGTGTGACACACATAAGGGTAGGTGGAGAGGGGGTCAGGATACCTTAGCGGCCACCTCTGGCAAAACAAAAGTTTCTCTTAGCTGCTTCCAGACTGAAGGGTGTGTTGAGGTATCAGAGTTGTAACTCTAGTAAAATTTCCGGCCTGGCCCCCTCCCAACCTTTCCAGGACAGGGTGACCAGAGGCTCTGAAAGTGGTCCACCCTCCAACCACCATCGCCTCCCCTCCCCCCTCCCCAGAGAGCGAGTATCTCTAAGCACCTTGCCCCTCAAATCACTGATTTCCAAAAGGCCCTAGTGGAACACAGCTCCAAGAAGGGCCCCTGGGAGGTGGCCCCAGGAGGCATGGGGCAGGGGGCTTAGGAAAATATTCGGATGGCTTGCGTGGCTGTGATGTGGCAGACGGGACACTCCGGGTCCGTCCTCTCGCAGATGCGTACTGCACACTCCATGCAGAACAGGTTGTGTCCGCAGGGCACGAGTGCGGCAGTCACCTCACTCTCGAAGCACACCATGCAATCCCGCCCGCCGCCGGGGCTCCGCAGGCCGCCCCCACCAAGTTTAGAGAAGCCCTGGAGCGGCTCTCCCGGCGGGCGTCTCGGGAGTCCTGCCAGCTCAGGCCCCGCAGAGGCGGCTGGAGAGCGGTGCGCGCCCGGGGGCCCGGCGCGGGCCTTGGCGGAAGAGGAGGAGGAGGAAGAGGCGGAAGAGAAGAGCACCGAGGTGGGCGTGGCGTTCTCCTGGCCCGCCCAGAGAGGGGGGCTAGTCTCCGCCACCCCGTAATACACGTCCTGCTTGCCCACGCCGTAGCCGGGAAACAGGTACCCGCCGTAGCCAAAGTCCCCTCCCTGCTCGCCCAGGCGCGGGGCCTCAAAACCAGAGTCCACTCCACACTCGCCGATGCAGCCCAGACTGTTCTGCCTGAAGGTGGAGAGGGGCTTGCAGCCAGGCGGGTGCACCCGCCAGGCCTCTGAGTAGCGGCTATCAAGCGCGGCGTCGGGGCTCCCAGCCAGGAAGTCGTTTTCATTGTTGTACTCGAGGATCTTGCCCGTGCGGACCGCGATGTGCGTCTCGATCTCCTCGCGCGCACGCTCCACGTTGCCCGGGGCACCGGTGATCTCGAACACCGGGTCTCGGTCTCGGCTTGGTGTGATAATGTACGTGTTGGTCTGCTGCTGGATGCGTTTGATGGTTGCCCCCTTGGGGCCCACCACCAGCCCCACCACGCGGTAGGGCACCCGCACACGAATAGTCACTTGGCCGGGCAGAGCAGGCGCCACGCCAAAGGCGGCGCCCGACTTGTTGCGGGAGGCCCGGATCATGGAGAAGTGCTCAGCTGCTGAGATGATTTCGCGTCGGGCTGTGGCCACGTCCTCCCGCCGCCCGGTCACCATGAACACTGGCTCCTCGCCTCGCACCGGCGTCTTGATGTAGGTGTTGGTCTTGGCCCTCAGAGCCTTAATCTTGCAGCCTGGGATAGGTAGGGAAGGGAAGAGAGACAAAGAAACTCACCGGGCAAGAAGGTTTGTGCTGAGTCCAACAAGCTCCTGCTCAGATACTCAGCCCCCCAGGAACCTCTGTATACCCTTTGAACCCCACCCCCCCAATCCACCCTAACCGGAACAATTCACTCATCGTATCTTAAATCTACCCAACGTCTCTATCAACCACAGATCGCCAAATGTCCCAACATTTCCTTGAATTCCATTCAGGACCTCCAAATTCACGCACTCTATGAAATCCTGAAAAAAATCACTGACCCTCCAGACAAGGTGCTAACCTCAAACCTCCTCACTAACTCCTCTCCAACCACGAGCCGTTCCCACAATTTCTCTACTGATTTCTGGCTACTCAAACTTCCAAATCACTTAATCACCCCACCCTGCCCTGCAACTGCAGTCTACGATCTGTCACTGATCTTGATCTTTCCTCAGAACTGCAATGGACCCAGCAACCCACAATCTACTCCTTACTTGATCTCCATGCCTTAAAAGTGTCCTCCAGTCTACTCTGGGACCACTGACCCCCAGCTGCTCCCATGCCTTCCACCATGAGTGTCTCTCAGTGGGTCCCAAATTCATAGCAAGTTTTCAGCAACTAGTGGAGTGTGGGAGACTGGGAAGGGTCTGAGAATCAGAGTTTCAAGAGGGAAAGGAGGATAATGATGTGTGGTGCCTGACCCCATGGACACTCCTGCCACCCTGTCCCCTGGGGGCAGGAGAGCCAAGATGGGCTGGGAGCTGAGTAGGGTGGGGAAGAAGGTGTTCCGGACCTGTACTCTTGCTTTCAAGGAGTGGGTTCAAGGTAGGAGGTTGGGGAGAGAGGCAGAAAGAGAAATGAGAAAGGCCCAGACAAAGAGAGACAAAGAGGGAGAAGGGGAAAGAGAAAAGTGAGGGAGGCTGGGGTGGCCACACTGCAGTTTAAAGGTGGCAGACCTTGATGGCTGAGTGAACAAGCCTCTCTCCTCCTCTCCCACTTCCCTCTCCCTGCCCCTAGCTTCACACAGAACCTCAGAGACTCACATGCTTTCTCGAAGCACACACACACGGACCTAGGAGCCATGATGCAGTGTGCCTTTATCTAAGTGATACTTGTGGTGCAAACCTAATGTACACTTTCACATACCCCTCTCTCCATACACACAGATTCCCTGCATTTCAACCTTTCATCCACCCCACTCTTCCATCCCCATCATTCCCAGCACACAAGCAGCACATTCCTATACACACCTGCCCACAACTTTGGTCCCCATTCACATTTAGACACGTTCACACCCCTCTCCAGATACACATTCACCATTCCCTTCCTCACTCCCCAACCAACGCCAGTGGTCCTAGTTTTCCGATTCTGCCCCAACCCTCCAACCACAGGCCTGGGGTGAGCTCATCTTTTTTTCCCTCTCCTTCCTCCACTCCAGATGGCTTCTTCTCCAGATTGGCATGTGGGAGGAGAGAGTGGGTTGGGGGCAGCTCTCCTCACCTTCAAGAGACCTCAGGAAGGAGAATTTGCTCCTCCCTTTTTGTCTTCAGACCTCTTGGCAGCTCAGAAGTCCTACCTGTTGTCCAGCCCACATCCTTGCTGCTTTAATGTCAGTCAGTAAATGATTGTTCTATGTGTGAGGCATGGAGGGTTAAGGAACAGTGAAGCCCCTTCTCCTACAACTTCTAATCGCATGGCATCTGATAGGCATCGGGGTTCTGGCTCTAAGTTTTGAGCCCATAAACTTACGCGAGAGCTAGGTGTCTTTAGGGACTGGAGTTAGGGTGAGGAGGACAGGCCGGGTATAAAACTAAGGAGAAAAGCTAGAGGCCTGGAGGTGCAGAACTGGTGGTGGACCTCGTCCTGGGTTTCGCAACCCTGAAGAAGCATCTCTTGAAGGGAAGACCCAGTTGGCTTCACCTTCCTAGAGGTCAAATAGAGGAGCACTGACACTGCAGCAGGAGGAGGGAGGTTAGACAAGAGAAAGGACTTCCATTTACTAAAGGAATTAGGGAGAGGCCTATCTTCTCTGAATAGGAGAAATCCCCCTACTTTTATGAGAGACAGGCCCATCTGATGCGGAGGCAGAAGAGGAAAGAATGACTATGAAATTCCGGGGCCTCCCAAGACCACCCCCGCACCCAAGAAAAGATATCAGTGTCCCCACCCAATTCCAGGGCTCTGGGTCCCTAGTTTCTGGCAACAAGAGGAAATCCAACTTTTAAAACCAGAAATCTCAAGAGATGGAGTGCCCAGGAGGATGAGGGCTATGCCTGGGAGTGGCATCTTCCCCTCCTCCATTCTGGATCTCCCTGCAAAATCCCCCCAACCCCCCACACTTCTGGTAGATGAGGTGAGATGTGGAGTAGGGGCCCTCCTGGCTTGCCTCCCCTCTTCCCCGGCCAGCAGCCGGCCTCCTCCCTCACTCCCAGCCGGAATGCAGCTCCTCTATTGTTCCCCACTGTGGGACAGCTCCTCCCCTGCTTCGCCCAGGGATGCTGGAGCGGAGGAGGGTGTGGTATCAGACATACTACACTGGATTAATTCTACACCCACACCCCCCTCCCCCCAACAACACACCCAGACACATGCCCTCCACCAAATCTCCAGGTGAAGGTTTCTTACCCCCCAGCATGCCCTCACCCACTCCGTCCTACTCTCTCACTACCAGAGACCCCTCTCCAGGCCTCTGGCCCCTTGCCGTGGCCAGCCCAGAACAAAAGCCTGAGAGGGAGGAGGAGAGGTCCACACCAGGACGTGGCACTTCATTGGAGGCGCCCCTTCCAAAACCCCATAGACCATTTAACTTTGGTGTGTGGGTGACCACAGGACTCCCTCCTCCCAGCAGCCCCCCTTTCCCACCTCACCCCCAGGCTGGGACCCTCCCATGAGCCACACCCCCTTCCATTCCTACACTCAGCCCAACAAAGAGATAGATACTCAGTCTAGCTTCCCAGGCCAGGTCTCCCCCAAAGTCTGTAACTCCAGGCGGCTGGGGGTCCCAGGGGTGCCCCCTCCCCAAAACCAGTAGCAAATGCCGGAGTTGGGGCTTCTGAGTAACTCTTTGCACATTCCACCAGTTTTTCTGTCTACGAGTGGACACCCCCTCCGGACAGCCTCCCCGGATTGGAAGACCGATCCCCCTCCCTTTTCCCTCTCTCCACGAGAGGATATTTCTTTGTCTAAGGGCAGAGCCCTGGGGGAGGAAGGATCTGGAGAACAGTCCCAACTGGGGGGGGTGGGGGTAGCAGGGAACTTTGTGGCACTTGGAAATCAGGGTAGGGGGCGGGTCCCCTTTTGTGGGGAAGGGACAGAGCCAGAGGCAGGCAAGAAGGGAGGAAATGAACTTTCCGTGGTAGGGATGGGGTGCCCCCCACTCCAATCCCTCTCCGCGGTCCCGGCGCCCGCTTACCTTGCCTGCCCACGATCTCGGCCACGTGCTCGGAGGTGGGCACGGGTACACACTCGGTGGTGTTGCTGCTGCCCTTCAGGCGCAGCTCGGCCTCTTTGTAGAGAGCGCAGAGCTTGTGGGGGGCTGCGGGATTTCTGCCCCCACCCCTCCCGCCTCGGTCCCGGGAGTCTCTAGACCCCACCGTCCAGACGCCCCCCTTAGGCTCCCGCACCGAGCCCCAGTCCAGGAGCGGCGCTCAGTGGCCCCCAATAGAGCCCAGCCCCTTCCAGCGCTCAAACTCTTTTGTTTTAAATGAACTGGATGGAGCAGCATGGAACTGACGGGAGGGGGGCGCGCCGGGGGCGCCCGGGGCATGCCGGGAGTTGTAGTTTCCCGCCCTCGGGGGCGCGGGGACGAATTCCTTGACCCGAGGAAGATATGGATGTGCCTTCGGTCTTTACTCGCGGCTGGGAGGCGAAGCTGCGGGTGGGATGGAAGTCAAGGTCCCTCATTTTTCCAAGAGGCGGGCACCGGGAGAGGAGTCAGTGTACAGAAACGGAACGTGTTGAAAAAAGGCTAATGGAATGTGCCCCCCTCCCAAGACGGGCTCCTTCCCGATCCGGGCAGGTCTTTGGTCCCTCTTTCTTATGGTAATGAGGGGGGGGGCGAGAGGGCGGGGAGCGGTCCCGGCTGGGTCACTGCGGCTTTCTGTCGCTCTCTCGCTCTCTCGCTCTCGCTCTCTCTCCCCTCTTCCCCCTCCCTGCCGCGCTCCCTCTCCGCTCTCAGCTCCCCCCTCCCGCTCTCCCAGAGTCGATCCCGGCTCTGGGCCGCGGGGAGAGGTTCTCCGCAGAGCAGACAAAGCCCGCAGCCGCGATGCGGGGAGAACACGGCTGGGCGCGCTGGGGGGGCCGGGATCGGGTGCCGGGTTGGAGGGTGGGACCCCTTGGTAAAAGACGGGGTCCCCTCATCTCCAAGCGGCAAGCCATCCCCCCTCGTCCTCTCCCGCTCCCCCAGTCTCGGAGATCTGAGAGGCACCGACTGGGAGGTGAGTTAGTTAACATCCTTCTGATCAGTAGAGGGTAGCTGGGAGGGCTGTGGAGAGATGAAGTGAGGAGGATGAAGGGGTGGAGGAAGAGGAGAGAAGTGGGGGGACAGAGAGTGAGGAGGCAAGGGAAGTCTTAAAGGCATGATGTGACTTAACAGTTTCGGGAGAGAGCCAGGAGCTTTGGGTGCGACAGAAGGAGGAAAGAGAGACTGGATGGAATGGAAACCCAGACTTCTTCAGGCCTGGGCCATATATGTAGCTTGCGGGTGATCTGTTCTTTAGCCTTCACCATCATCCCACCTCTCCCCTACTGAAAACCCATTAATTCAGCTCCTTTGACTCTGGAAATTCGGTGAAACTAAAAATCAGTTTTTAAAGGCATGAATTGGACAGTTGGGCACTTTTAGGGGAGTTTGTGGAAGTTGGAGTGTAATGCAATCTTTTCTCCCCTTACCCCATAGCTTCAACATTTCTTTTGTTACCCTTTTTATGCCTGGGTCTTTCCCAGTAGGAGAAGGGATGGCACTGCAGCTTGAGGGCTTGAGGTCAGACTTTTAAGAACTTCCCAAAAGAGTTTTATAAGAATGGGTGGGTGAGCTACAGTGGTAAGGTGTCCTTTTCTGGAGTGCCTTGGAAACCAAAAATCTGAACTAGTTTGTGAGGTAAAGTCCTGCTTGGAGGCAGGGGAACAGAGGAGATGACCTCATAGACCAGGCACTGTGAGGCCGTGAGGGCTGAGCTGCAAGCCCAGTTCCCTAAACTGATTCTTGGAGAGAGTAAATTTGCACACCAATGGGAGGGTGGGAGCCAGAGTGGAGGATCTCAGGAGGGGTTGGGGGTTGGCACACTGCGGGGCTCTTGCTTCTTTGCCCGGCAGAAAATGCAGGGAAGGGGAGCCATGACTGAGAAACCCCGGAAGCCCCTGGAATTGGAGAAGGGGTGCCCTCTGGATCGAGGATTTAACATAAAGTTAACAACAGACCTTCTTGGATTGGGCGCTCCCGCCTCTAAGCAAGAGTGGGCGAGGAAGAATTGGAGAGACATAGCCCTGTGGGAGTGGCTGTTTCCTGCTCTTGTCCCCTCTCCTTCTGCCCCAGGAACTTGGATTGGGGGAACCAGGCTTGGATTGGGGGAACCAGGGAAAGCGTCCTACTCTGTGGACCAGGTGACTGTTTTTCACATGAACAGAAATCGCAAACGGTTGCATTGGACTGATTGTGTGCCAGGCCTTTTTGTCACCAGCCGGTCTGAGCCTTCCTGTGCCCTCTGAAATGAGATTCCCCCTAGACACTCACTCCTGAATTTGCCCTGCTTCCAGTTTCCTCCCCACTAAGCTAATTAAAGCAGGAGGTTAATGACCAAAGAAGCCTTGGGGGTTTGGCCAGGGAGGAAAACAAAGGACAGAAACAAGTGTGTGCGAGTGGGGAGGGGACAGCTGCTGAATGGGAAGGGACAGACTAAGGGGCAGGGTAGGGGAAGGGGCAGTCCCTGCTGGACCCCCGCTCACTGATCCAACAAGGACTAATCAGCCCCCCGGGTGTGTTCATGTACCATGGGTCCGCCCTCAGGCTCCCACTGACTCCAAATATC
Source organism: Neophocaena asiaeorientalis asiaeorientalis (assembly GCF_003031525.2). NCBI lineage: Eukaryota > Metazoa > Chordata > Mammalia > Artiodactyla > Phocoenidae > Neophocaena > Neophocaena asiaeorientalis. Next base: position 1,063,839 of record NW_020173668.1, on the reverse strand, counting down.
CAAGGTGAGAGAGGCAACCGTGAACCTGGCACCTGGAGGGCAGGATGTGTGTGTGAGCGCCCTTAGGTCTGGGGCTTGGCTGTGCACATAGAGGCATGTGCCTGCAGGTTGTGCGGGGTACGTCCACCCACAGGGGGCCTGCCAGAGTGCCCAGTGGCAGCGGAGCCTGGCGATGGGCACCTTGAGGAGCCAGGTTCTCAGGAGGTTTTTTTTTTTTTTTTTTGGCTGTAGGATCTTAGTTCCCTGGCCAGGGATTGAACCCATGCCCTTGGCAGTGAAAGCTCGAGTCCTAACCACTGGACTGCCAGGGAATTCCCTCGGGAGGGGTTTTGATGAGCCTTTCCCTCACTCCCAGAGGCTGGTGCCCTCCTTTGTTCAGGGGACTCCCCTCCTCCACTGACATTTGTGTTGGCCAAGCTGAGTTTCTGTCCAGGGGCCCTCCTTTTCCTCTCTCCCCCGCCTGCCCATTCTAGAATTAGGCCCATGAGGGCTGAAGGCCTTACTTAAAGAATTTTGCTTGGAAATAGGTAGCTATGCCCGCCCCACCCCAACCCTCACTCTACCCATGACCAGAAAGGTGTGTAGGTGGCATATCTCTCCCCTTCAGGGCCTTGGAGGTCGGGCCTCTCACCATTGTGGCCTCTCCCGTTGTGGAGCACAGGCTCCGGACACACAGGCTCGGTGGCCATGGCTCACGGGCCCAGCTGCTCCGCGGCATGTGGGATCTTCCCGGACCAGGGCACGAACCCGTGTCCCCTGCATCGGTAGGTGGACTCCCAACCACTGCGCCACCAGGGAAGCCCTGTGTGTCTCATCTTTGTCATTGTCTCCTACCCTGGTCCCCCAGTACCTAGCACACGGCCCTGCCCAGAGCAGAAGCTCAGTAAGGGTGTAGTGAGTGTAACTGCGCATTCCAAGCTTCGTGATGTAGGAGGAAGGAGCAGACCTCTGGAGCCAAACATGCTGGGTGTTAATTCTGCCCCTTGAGCAGTCAATTACTGCTGAGCCTCGATTTCCTCATCTCTCAAATGGAAATAATAAGCCAAGTTCCTAGCACAGTGCCTGGCTCATTTAAGGTGTTCAATCAATGTTAGTTTGGGGGCCATGGTTGCTCTCCCCTGGCAATTGACTTTACCTAGACTGTGGTCTTCATTAATTAATTTTAATTCATTCATTCAGCTAACTACTTCCTATTGAGCTCTTAGGATGTGCCAGGCACTGGAGGAGGTCCTGACCCACTGTGAGTCATTTGAAGATAGTTCTAGATCTAGACTTGCAGAAATAAGATCATCCCAAACAAACAGCAGATAAATCCAAAAATAATTCCTGTTGAGCACTGGAGTGCAGGTGAACTCTATATGTCTCTAGCACACACACAGCCTCAGGCCTGAGGAACAAAGGACCCTGTGGAGTCATTGAGTTGGCTGTATGAGCGTGTGTGTCTATGTGCAGGTGTATCTGTGTGTGTGTGTGTGTGTGTGTGTGTGTACACAGGTCTGGCTGCAAGGCAGGAAAGGTGACCCAGTTGAGAGTGGGATGGCCCAGAACTCGAGTGGAGGCTGAAAGACAGGAGTAAGATGGGTGATCCAGACTGTGCTTATCTGTGTGTGGAGCTGTGTCCCTTTTCTTCTTCCAGCAAACCTGGACACCTATTATTGCTGTCGTACCAAGGGATGGGGCACAAACCTAACACCTGCCCCTCCCCTGCCCTATTCTCAGAGCCCCCAGGGAGGGAGGCAGACACAGGAGGCTACCATCAAGGTTGCCCTAGCAAGCTGGCTGGCCCTTCTAGAGGTTATCTCATCCATCTCCCTACTCCTCTCGGGATGCCTTCTCCATCTGTCTTAATCAGCTAGGCCTCCTCTCCTGTACTTTATGGGGTTTATGTTTTCTTTTCTTAATACCCCTCCCTATGGGAAGTCTACCTTGTGATCTAACCACCATTCGTCCTGCTCAGAGTGCAGCCAGTTTTCTCTCTGTTGCTCGAATACACTCAACTCATTAATTTCTTTCCTTCTTTCTTCCTTCCCTCCTTCCCTCCTTTCTTTCTTTCTTTCTTCCTCTCTTTCTTTCTTTCTTTCTCTCCCTCTCTCCCTTTCTCTCTTTCTTTTCTTTCTTTCTTTCTTTCCGGCCACACCACACGGCTTGTAGGATCTTAGTTCCCCAACCAGGGATTGAACCCAGGACATTGGCAGTGAGGCAGTGAGAACAGAGAGTTAACCACTGGACCACCAGGGAATTCCCCTCAACTCATTAATTTCAATCAGTGAGAATGTATTGGGTAAAATTCTCTAGGACACACAAAAGAAGTAACAGACTTGATCTCCGCCCTCAGCAAGACACAGAAACTAGCCTACATGACCCAGAGAACATGGACAAACAGGATTAAATGTGAGGGCAAAACAGTCTTTGGTACTTGGAGGGCTACAGAGATTGGAGAAGAGAGGAGGTCTCTCTGGGTCCTTCCACTGTTGTGGGCCCAATCTCCAAGGGCTTTGGACCTGGACAGACAAACACCTCTCTGCTCCTCCCCTGGGACCACTCCAGCACTCCCCCTAGCAGGTCCCCTGCACTCTCTGATTTCCCTAGGGAGAGCAGCTCCGAGGGGCTGGGGCAAAACTAGGGTCCCCCAGGACAGCTGGCTGGCAGGGCCCCTCTGGGATTCAGGGCTGGACCCAGGTGTCCGGGAGGCAGGTGATACCAGAGCTGTGACAGTTGGTCCCCAGATTCCTCACCCAGTGGCGCCAGCTCTGGTTTCGGGCTGAGGCAAGGGAGGGGGAGGGGCACCTGGTGCCAGGCAGGGCTGGGTGTTCTCTTGGGGCAGGGAGAAGGAGGCAGTAAACATGCCCTTGCTGGGTTGTTGGGGAGGGATTTTTCCAGTCCCCTCTCTGTGCCAGGCACTGTACTGGATACTAACAGGGGATACTGAAGCATAAGACACAATCTGGTACAGGTGAATTAATGGATATAAAAGACTGTATAGAATGTCATAGGTGGACTAGAAACTGAATGAATGAATGAATAGATTCACCAGTTATCTAATGACCTTGTTTTACAGAGAGGAAGATTGAGGCCCAGAGAACTCAGGTCCTGTGACTCTCTTGTGCCTTTTGTTCCATCATGCTTCCTTTTTCAGGAAAGGGAAGAGGAAGTTAGAGAGAGAGGGGTGGGAAGAGGGACTTTCCAATTCCTGAGTTTCCTTATTTCCAGGCTCTCTTCTTGGTGTTTACAGACTTGATCTCATTTAATCCTCTTACAACGCTGTGAGGCTGGAATTGCCATCTCTGCTTAACCTCAGGGACCTAAGGCTCAGAGAGGTTAAGTAACTTGCTCAGGTCACACAGCTGGTAAATGGACACTCCAGTGTTCAAAGACAGATCTGTCTGACTCCGGAGCCTAGGACCCCAGAAGTGAACAGTGATACCCAGTGTGTAGTCTGAAGGCCGAGGAGAGAGTGATCACTGAAGTTGGACCAGGAGAGGCTTCCTGGATCTGGAGTCCCTGAAGGATGAGTGAGGTTCGTGCAAAGGGAGAGGACTGGAGATTGATGTCAGAGGTGCCCAGGAGGCTTGCTGGTTGGGAAAGTGGCCTGCTTGCCTGGATCCTGAGGAGCTCCAGGGACAGGTGGAGGAAAAGCACCTTTGAACTTTGGCCACGAGGTGGCGCTGCAGGCCAGTTACTGGGAGCTGCTCCAGCGTGGGCTTGCACACTAGGACCCAGAGGTTTCTTCCCTGCCAGTTAGGGATCCACGCCCAGTCCTGCCTCCTCAAGTGTCATCTCAAGCTTCCACCTTTCCCTTTTCTGGAGGGGCATCCACCAAGTGGGAGACAAGGAGGCTACCAGTCTATTCCTGACTAAGGACAAAAACCCAGGTGGCCGTGACCTGGGCATCCCCATGGTCTGACCAGCTCTCCAGGTCATCCTGAGCCCCCTCCAGCTGCTTAAGACTGGTTAATGTCCAGTTGCCCTCCTGAGTCCCTGGCAGACACTGATCGGGGCCAGGCTAACTAAACAGACATTTGAGTACAACCGACCTGGGTCTGAAGCAGAATAATAATAAAACCTACCTAATAAGGAGTTAAAAAGTTTTCATCCAATAAACACATATTGAACACTTGCTGTGTCAGGCACTGTTCCAGGCATTGGAGATACATCATTGAACATGACAAAGTCCTTACTCTCATGGACCTGATATTCAGTGGGGGAGGGGAGACAGAGTAAACAAGTAGATCATGTAATTTATGGTAGTGGTAATCGCTGTGAGGAAAAACAAAGCAGGATTTGGGGGTAGAAAGGTGTGAGATGGTTAATTTAGAAAGAATGGTCATGTTGTGAGAATTTAACTGGACATATATAAAGCACAGTGCCTGGCATTGAGTTAGCAATTGTTATGATTATTTTGTTCCCTTTGCTTCCGCCCTTCTCCATCCCCACGTTCCCCTTCCTCTGTCTCACATTCTCCCTGCCTTTTCCCAGTAGTCCCCCCAGGGAAAACAGGTGCTGGCTTGGAACCAGGAGTCCTGAGTTTTTAGTCCTGGCTCTGCCACAACAGTCCAAACTGGCTCTCCCCTCCCCTGCTTCTGGTAAATGACATCACCCTCCACCTGGTTGCTCAAGCCAGAAATCTGGAGCTATCTGTCATCTCTGCCTTTTCCCTAACTTCCTCCCATCTAGTCCATCAACCAATTCTGTCAACTACACCTCAAAACATTTCTCAAATCCATCAACTTCCCACCTCCACTGCTACTCTCCTGATCCAAGCCATCATCCTCTCCTGCCTGCAATAGTCTCTAGCTGGTCTCTCTCCTCCATTCTTGTCTCCCCTGCCCCCTCCAATCCATTCTCCACATGGTGGCCAGAGAGATAAGTTTTAAAAACCAAATATGATCATGAAACTCTCCTTCTTAAAACACTGTATTGGCCCCCCATTGTCATTAGATCCAAGACCAAACTCCTTAGTGTGATTTAGAATATCCTTCACATTCTGGCCCTTGCCCAGCGGTCAGCTGATCCTGCCCTCCCTCTCACCCTCCACTCCAGCTACATGAGCCCTCTTTCAGGGCTTTGAGCACACCATGTTCTGCCCATCATCCAGCTTTGGCCTGCACTGTCCCATCTGCTGTTCCCTCACCCTTCACCTGGCTCATGCTGGTTCATCTTGTGGGACCCAAATTCCATGTCACTTTCCCTGGGAAATCTCTGCCGGTCATTTTTGGAGATCTCTTACCATTCAGCACACTATATTGTAACTGTCCGTTTACATTTCTGTCTCCCCAAGTACCTGGGAGCCCCTTGAGGACAGGGACTGGCTCTAGTCCACTCCTGTATTCCCAGCACCTGCGCCGGCACACAGTAGGTGCTCAATGTTTGCTGCTCGGAAGCTGCGTGTGCGTGTTCATCCATACTTCCCTCTTGAACAGCCTCTTCCCTTGACCCCCACACCCCACCATACCTCCCACCCTCCACACCCAGCTGCATCTCTCCATTCCCAAGCGCCACCCCTGGGCCCTCACAGCCATCCCTCGTCTGATCTCCAGAGGGGTGCCGTTTGCACGATGCTTGGCATATACCTTCACTGGGTTGGAACCAGGAGTCCTCCTCTCGCCAATGCCTAGTCCGGAACACATTCACAGCAGGAACTCCATAATGGTGCTGATTCACTGGTGTGACTTCTGACTGATGGCTCAGAAGGGATCTCTAAGCATGTAAACCCCTCCCCTCAGTCACTGCTGGTAAAAGGAGTCTTGGACCCAGTAGGCCCTTGAGAGTGCAAAGAAGTACACATAGATCATGTGCTCCTGCCAGGTCCTCTCATCCCCCTACGCCTTTGCAGGTGCTATTCTCTCTGCCTCCAACACTCTCTCCCCCATCATCTTGTCTATCTCCCACTCATCCTTCCCACTCACTCCTGAGCTCAGGAGTCATGTCCTCTGAGAGGCCTTCCTGACCGTGCTCATGGACTTCAGTGCTCCTCCTGAGTCTGCTGTGGCCCACAGTGCCATCACAGCCAGTGTACATGTTCTGTGTGCTACTCCAGACTTCAAGCTCCCCCAGGACAAGGGACATGTCTTGCCAAAGCCTAGCGGAGGGGGCACTCAATACAAATTTATTAAGTGAATGATTAATTGAATGAGTAAGAGGAAGAAAATTACTGTGTGATACTGAATAAGTCACTCCCCATCTTTGGGCCTCAGTTTCCTCTTCTGTGAAGTAGGGACAGGAGACGGTAGAACAGAGGTGTGCTTGCACATGTTTAATAACAGGGGTGGGGTGGGGGGGAAGTCCTGGTTTGTGACAGTTGTCGATTTCCAAGGTGTAAATTCTCTCACCATGGCTGATTTCAGTGTGAACAATGGGTTCTTACCAGCAGGCTTAAGCTACCTCCAGCTCAGGACTACAGATGGGGTGGCTTGGGCCAGAGGGACTTCAAGGCACTTTCTCATTCCAACATCCTTGCACAAGGCCCCTTCTCCAGAGCCTGAGGGAGGTCAGGCTGTTTCCCAGTTGTACTTATACCCAGGCTGCCAGTTATACCCTTATTGCCAGTTTTCTAGAGGCACATCCATGCCCATTCCAGGTGGGTAACTATACATGTCTCTCCCAGGCAGCCTTCCCAGACTGCTCCAGGCCTGTTGGTTGGCCCAAGCCCTGACATCAGACCTGTGCAGAGGGATCACCTGCCCTGCTCTCCCGGTGTTTCTGGGTCCCACCTTCCCACACTGATGGGCTCCCTTAGAGAAGGGGCTGAGTCCAGTCTCAGTTTTATCTTGCTGGACCTCTGACCTCTGACCCTGCTGGCCCCTCCTTCCTTCTCTATACCCTTTATTTCCTCCCCTGCTTTTCTCCTACCTCCCTGGGTGCTCCTTTTCAGTTTCCTTTGCCCGTCTCTCCCCCTGTTTCCACAGGGCCAGTGATTTCCAGGCCTGTAGTTTCCTCCACCTGGAACACACTTTCCTCTCCCTTTCTGCCCAGCTATTCAAGCGACAGCCCGTAGTGTCCTCCGCACCTGGGCTACAGGTGGGCAGGTGGCCTATTACTGGTGAGCTCTATGCAAATTAACTAACTGTTTCTGAATTTGTTTTCCCCATCTATAAAATGAAGATAAGGGTAGCAATTACCTCATGGGATTGTTATGTGATAGTGGCAAGAGGCATGTAAAGTACTGACATAGCGTCTAGTACACAGAAAGTGCTTAATAAATGTTGGTGATTATTATTCAGGACTTAGCTTAGTCACCCCTTGCTCGGGGGAACCGCAGCCTGCGTTAGGTGCCTGGTTCTCTGCCCCCGCCAACCCTCGCATCCCGAGCAGCGCCTTTTGAGGCACTCATGACAGTTTAATTGCTTGTTCCACAAGGACAAGAGCTATTTGGGGCACACAGATGGTAAATATCTGTGAATGAATGAATGAACTAATGATGTGAATGACTGTGTCCCCTGGCAGGACACAGAGCCGGGGCCTCCTGCCACTCAGGGCTAGCCTGGACACGCCCACCCTTAAGGAGGAGGTGGGGCTGGTACCCCCGGGCCAGCAGGTGGCGCCAGCGCCCGTCAGTCTCCGTCCGTGGCCACCTCCCTTGCCCTCGCTGGTTTTACAACCCCACGCTGACGGAATTTGAAATGGGCAGGAAAGGTGGGGTCCTGAGGCCCGCGGGGGCAGCCGGGGCTGAAGTTCAGTCATCCCTCACGGGCAGACGTTTTTCCAGGAGGTGCCCAGACTAACTTGGCAGGGAAGGGAGTGGAGGCCGCTGGGGAAGAGGGCCCTGCTGAGGGGCAGTGGGCACAGATCCTGAAGTGGGGACAAGGTTGATGGTATCCTGGGGACATGAAATGAGAAGCTGTTCAATCAGTGAGTCAAAAGCCGAGATCTAGGAACCAGACACAGTGTGGGGAACAATGTGGTGAAATCAGTCAGTGAGAGAGGAAGAGGAGGTCCGGTTTCTATGACAATGGTAGTGTTTGTGGCAAGCTGGGGACTCCTGGGACCCCAGGGCCTGTGAACAGTGATTCTCCACAGGAACGGGAAAGCTGCAGAGGGACTGTATGCTGGGGACCGGATGCCCTGTGATTCCTTCTTGGTGCTCAGCACGTGTTCTCGCAACCACAGTTCCTGAACCTGTGCTCTTTCAGATGCTGCGAGGGGCGCTGAGCCCTGACAAGAGGCAGGCCCTGTGCTCCTCACCGTACATGCACATTTCACTTATTGCTCACAACGGCCCTCTGGAATAAGTGTTACCCCATTTTACAGAAGAGGAAATTGTCAGGCTGGCCAAGGGTGACAAAAGTAGGACATGAGTGGTAGAGCCAGGATTGGAACCTGGGCTAGTCTGACTCTAACCATCCTGTGAAGACCCAGAAAGCAGAAAAAGAAGAACAGGGGCATGGAAGTTAGATCATGTTTGACCCCCTACTCTCCACTCCCAGCCCCTGCTAGAGCCTGGGAATTCCCAGCATCCTCCAGTCATTGTCAGGACGGTTTCATTCTTGTGTAGCTGTGGGGCTGCCACAATTTCAGTATGAAAGGGGGTATCCCTGTCTCATCCCCTAATGACATGCAAGAAGGAACTGTAGCTCTTCACCATCTCTTCCCCTGCAGCAGAAGGGATGGAGGTTGGAAGTGCCTTGGAAATCTTCCAGTCCAGTCCACTTGTTTTGCAGATGAGGAAACCGAGACCCATAGAAAGGAAGCAATTTCTCCAAGGTCACAGAGCAAATTAATGGAAAAGAGAACTAGATCCTCTGTCTTCAAAGTTCTGTGATCCCAGAAAGAACCTTCTTGAATTTGGCACTGGGTTCTTAGATTGGAGTCAGGCAGAGGAACAGGGGGAGGACAGCAGATTAAATGGGAAAACCTAACATAGTATATAGCCCGTGGAAAGAAGGTACACAGCTCATGCCCCACCTGTCTACCACGTTACAACAGCAGTGATAGTGGGGGGATCATCAGAAAGACTTATCACATATGTATGTCAGGGGGTAGAAGATCTTTGGTCAAAGTGGACTGTGTGATCTTTAGCAAATCACTTACCCTCTCTGAGCTCCAGTGATAATGTGGAGTACCCTACCTCCAGGGTTTTAGGGATGATGGCCAGCTCCACCACTGATTGGTTGTGTGACCCTGGACCCACTGTGCTTTGTTTTCTCACCCGTAAAATGGAGCTGATAATAACAGTCCTTCCCATGCAGGGTCATAGTGAGGATCAGGTGAATAATGCACCTGCTCTATTTAGAACAGTGCCTGACATCGTCAGCACTCAGTGTTAGCTGTTATTATAATCCCTACTCCAAACCTCAGCTTCTCCATCTGTTAAATGACAGACTGAAGTAGTGTTTACTGAAAAATGCCAGGGTCCCACCCTAGATGAATTATTGAATCAAAATACCCAAAACGGCGGTTTTGAAAGCCCCCTCCCCCAAGCAATTCTGATGCCCAGTGAGGGTTGAGACCACAGGGCTCCCCCCAGTCATGACCCCTGAAAACCCTCGAATAAATCCCACCCCACCTTCACCCCCGTTCTGGACAGCGGCTCCCTGTCCTGTGCCACACAGGACCCCCTGCATGGCCCTGGAGCTTCTGCCATTTGGTTGAGAGCCACCTGTGTGGCCAGAAACCGGTCTCTCCCCACTCACTTGGACCAAGTCCCCTTCCATAAAATGAGAATAATGACCTTGCCCAGCTCAACTCCCAGTGCTGTCCAGAGGTAGTGTTTCAAGAGTGATAGGACTGGGGCTTCCCTGGTGGCGCAGTGGTTGAAAGTCCGCCTGCCGATACAGGGGACACGGGTTCGTGCCCCGGTCCGGGAAGATCCCACATGCCATGGAGCGGCTGGGCCCATGAGCCATGGCCGCTGAACCTGCGCGTCCAGACTCTGTGCTCCACAACTGGAGAGGCCACAACAGTGAGAGGCCTGCGTACCGCAAAAAAAAAGTGATAGGACCTGCTGTAAAGGTAGGCAATTATATTGTTCCTTCCCTCAGTAGACATTTATTGACGGCCTAGTATATAACCCATCTCCTTTACACACAGTGATGACAGAGTTATAAGCTCCTGGAGAGATTGGTCCTGAACCATCAGACAAGTCAGGTTCTTGGGCCAGTCTCTTTTTTTAGCTCCTGCTGGGTATCAAATGAGCCAATGAGTGGAAAGAACCTAGAACAGGCCCTGTCACATAGAAAGCGCTCTGTAAACAGTAGCCGTTGTTACTACTGGTATTGGGATTATGCCCTGGGCTGGGCGTGGAGAGAGGCCTGGTTGCAGAGCGAGCACACATAGAGCTCCGATACAGGGAGGCAGTGAGGGGCACGTGGGAGGAAGGCAGGGCTAGAATTAGGTGCTGAAGAGCGGGGTGTGCGGACAAAGTACAGGGAGGAGTTGAGCTTAGGGAGTGCTGGTTCAGAGGGAGGTCTGTTGAGATGCTCAGCTCACATGTGAACAGAGAAACTTCTCTGTCCCAGGCACTGTGCTGGGTGCTGGGAATACTGGGGAGGGCCAGACCCACCCAGCCTCTACCCTCAAGGAGTTCCCTTAATGTGGGAAGACAGGCGAACACAGACAGTGTCAATTTCGTGTGACAGGAGATGTTGAGGGCTTAGCGGGACACCTAACCCAGACTTAGTGGCACTTTTTAGCTGAGCCTGGAGGGTGAGTAGGAGTTGGTCAGAGGGCAAAGCATGTGCCAAGTCCAGGAAGGTTAGCTTAGAAGAAACGAGAGAGATCCAGATTGCTGGAATCTAGAGGGCAAGCAGTGAGGCTGGAGATAACAAGCAGAGCCTGGGCCACGGAGGGCTTTACAGGCCAGCTCAAGGAATTTGGACTTTATCCCAAATATAGTTTGGGAAGTGCTGTTAGTTTGAAGTCTTGTGGAAACATGCTGAGGTTTACATTTTGGAAAGATGGCTGCGGTTTAGGGAGGACAAAGGATCAGGGCAGAGGCAAAGGTGGAAGCAGGAAGACTGGCCGGGAGGCTCCTGCAGTTACTCAGGCGAGGGCTGTTGGTACTCAGAGCCACGGAGCTGGGAGTTCCCTTGCGGTCCGGTGGTTAGGACTCCGTGCTCTCACTGCCGAGGGGCTGGGTTCGATCCCCGGTTGGAGAGCTAAATCCCACAGGCCGTGTGGTGTGGCCAAAAAACAAAACAAAACGAAAGGAAAAGAACCACGGAGCTGGAGGCAGAATGGAGAGAGATTCTGGGTCCACAGAATGTGGGGGGTCACTGGCCAGGGGAGACAGAGGGGGGTGAGGCTGAGGAAGGAGGAACAGAGTGGGGCTGGGGTGGTGTTGGGGGAGACATGAAGAACTCCATCTGGGACATCCAAGGAGGGGTGGCAAGTGTGGAAGCTCGGGAATCACCCCTGACCTGGGAATCCTTGGAGGCCTCTTCCAAGAACTCTCTGGAGTGGAAGGGCCCCTCACCTATGGCCCAGTGCCAGGCTCCCCTTTCGCTGGCCTCTCCTGGACAGGCTGGGACTTCCTGGCCCAGAGACACCATGTTGGGGCAGGCCTGCCTGGATCCTCTCCAGCCCAAAGGGAGAGAGGTGCCCATGTGCCAGCTCCAGGACACATGTTTTGGGGAAAGAGCAGTGAAGGCAGTGAGTTCAGGGAGCTCCACTTCCTATCCCCCCTCCCCGGGCCTCTGGCCTCCGTTGTGGCCCTGGGAACAGATTCCAAGGAGGAGGCCAGAAGGTGAGCTCTCTGGGCCTGGGCTCTACAGGGCAGCAGGGTGCAGCGGCCACGCTGTAGTTCCGGCAGTGGTTGTGTGAATGAATTCTCCTTCCTCCCTTCACTTGAGCATCTAAGTGTTTGGAAGCCGAATTCTCCCTGGCCCAAGGTGTTCCCAGTGGATGGATCACCGCACGCTTGTCTGCCCCAGGCCCGGCGCTCATCTCCATTTCTAGACCCCTCCTGCGGCGCCTCTCTGCCTTCTTCAGCCTGCTCTGTGCCCTCCCTCATTAAACGTGGTTTCTGTAGAATGTGATTTGAATTAACTCTTGGGAGAAAAATCACAGAAACCAGGAAAGCGGGGCCATGGGGAGGGGGCAGTGAGTCATGTTTCCGTGTGTATTTTTCAAACTTTCCAGTGGGAGTTTGGAAAGCATCACTCTTTCGGTTGCCAGCTTGGACTTGGCTCTCCAAGGGTCCCTCGGTCTGTTTCTATAGGGCTGTGCCCTGGCCCACCCTTCAGGTCTGCTTTGCTTCCTGGGATCCCAACCCCTTCTCCCTCTGGGCCGGCTCATGCTGTGGACGGGCTCGGGGAAGTCCCTCCTGGTGTGGAGCTTCAGTCTCGCCTCTGTAGTCATTTCACAGTGATGGCCCTCCATCTACCTCCATTTCAGGGTGGACCCATTGGGCCTGCAGCCACTCTGGCCAACCCTTCAGCCCTCAAGAACCTCCATCAGCACCAGGGAGCCTGGGCTCCAAGAACCTCCTCTCTGCTGTGGCAGCTTCCTCTTTGTGTCATTCCCTCCCGTTTCTGCACCCCGATTTCCAGAGGGCCTGTGGCCGAGGGTGAGAACCCACTGACCGCCAGGGAGAAGCTCTGCAAAGACCTCACCCTGAGGAAGTGGGTAAAGAAGAGAACCCCTCTTGTGTGCTGGGCCCTGGGCACATCTTCTGCCCTGGGAAGGGGTGTCAGGATGTCCATTTTGCATATGGAAACCGAGGCTCAGCCAGGGAAATGGATGGGGACCTTAAGGGTGGTGGGGAGGTCATCTCAATCCCTTCTTGCAGGCCCGGAGCCCTTTTACCCTCCCCCAAAGCTCCCATCCGCTGCTTCAGGGGTCCTGGCCTAGCTGTCCGTCTCCCCTGCCCCTCCCAGCTTCTGACTAATACTTCCTGGCGGCAGTTGTATGTCCTGCCCCCACTGTGCCCATGCCAGCGACAGCCCATGTCACATGGGCCACATCTGGCTCCATTTGAGTACACCCTCCCCTCCTTTGTCCCTCCCCCTCCTCTGCCCAGGCACCAGATCAGGAAGGACCCCTGAGAACCTCTCTTCTCTGGATCCATCAGCCTTCCTTGCCTGCCCTTTCACAGCCTCTAAGGGAGTCACTCCTTCCCCTCCTTTCAGCGTCCTCATCCTCTCTTCCAGCCTCCACCCCCTGGACATCTTGACTCCATCCTTCAGCATCCCCTCCCTCACTGTATCCTGACTGCTTGGACCACCTCCTTCTCCAGCCCCCACTGAACAACAGATTGGGAAAGGGAATTTTGCAAGGTTTGAGCCCCCAGAGCTGTCCTAGGGGAAGGGGAAGGCTGGCAGCCCAGGGATTAAGTTGCCTCTAGCCCAGCCCTCTGTCCTGTTACCAGCGTGGGGCTGGGGCGGGGGGGACATTGGTAGAGGTGACTCCAAGAAATGTGTGCATGGAGGGATATAGCCGAGCCTGTGTGGAGTGGGTGGAGGGCTGAGGGGAACTGTATGGCTCACCCTCTCTAAGTTGTCTTTTGTGAGGGACGGGAGGAGCCTGGAAGGCCCTCTAGCTACTGGCTTCCCTCCTCCTTCCTCCCTGCTTAGCAACTGTTGCTAGGTAAATATTTGCCCCACCAGGATCTGTGGCTGGAGAGCTGGCGTCAGCCCGGGCAGCTGCCCCTCTCCTCAGTTCCTGGGCCTCCCCTCTGCCCAGCTCTCCACTCCTCCTGGGCCCCCTGACCTGGACTCCAGATGTGATCTCCCCCACACCTCAAAGCTCAGTTCTTCCTCCCTCACGGTAGACTTCTTCCTCTGCCCACTCTTATCTCTCCCCCATCCCCACTTACCCTCTGTGCTCAGATCTCTCTGGCCCATCCTCCACCGCTGGTCCACTAAAGTGAGGCCCCACCTCTGAGCCAGACAAGTCCCTTGCCTCTACCCCACCACACTCCACTTGGAGCCCAGCCTGGCTATCGCATCTGGTACATCGCTGGTGTTCACTGAGCCCCAGGACCTAACCTCCTCTGCTCTAACAAAAAATATGCCCCCACCCCTAAACCTTACCTGAGCTCCCCGAAGCTCCAGGCAGAGGGAGGAGAGGGAATGCGGGATGTTTTGATGGACACCCTGTCCGTCCTCCATTCCCAGGCCAGGCAGCTCGGCTTCAGGAAGCCAGCGCCATTTTCACCTCCTCTGGGGGTGGCATGGGAATCCTGGAAACAGATGCCCCCTTGGCCCCTCCCTGGGCAGCCTGAGAGCACACCAGCCTCAGCCCATGCATCCTGTCCCTCCCAGCCAGTCCCCTGCTGCCCACCCCTGCTGCAGTGGTTTCCCCATCACCTATCACTGTGATGAAGAGCCCCTCAGGGGTCGATGGCCAAAGTGAGGTGGGCTCTCAGGGTGCCCTGTGAGCTTTGGATTTACTGGACAAAGAGGGCAAATGGGGTGCTACTCTGGGGCAGACCTGTGGGTGGCTTAGGGATAGTGGGAAGGGGGAATCTGGGAAGTTGGACCAAAGCAGGTCTAGAAATGAGGGGGGTTGGTCTGCATGATGTCCTAACTCCTCCCAGCTCTGAAGTTCTGGCTTCTAGGCAATGAATGATGAAGCACTGGCCCAAGGCAGTCCCTCCCCATCCCATGGGCCTCCCTCCAGGAGCTCCTGATCTTGGCAGAGATGCTGCCCATCCACCTGCCCCACCTGGCAGTCCCAGCCACTTCTCCAGAAAGCACCCTTTGCTCCATCCACCCATCAGGAAATCTCTTGCAGATTAACCACCATTCTCCTTTTAAGAGTTCACTTTCCCAGTTGACCCCCCTGGTGTGAGGGCCGGGGCGGGGCGGGGAGGGGTGTTGGGGGGTAGTCTTCAAAGCGGGCCCTAAGGAGCTTAGGAGTGGCAGGGGCTGGAGCCTCAGGGGGGATTTATGGTGAAGGTAACAAAGGTGAAGCTCAGGGACCCTCAGTTGCAGGCCGGGGAGCCTTCCCGGCCTTTCCGGGACCCTCAGAGGAGTCGGCCCATGTTTGCACGTGGTCATATTTCTGTGTAAAATCTGTAAAAGATATTCTCATATTGTAAAAATAAAGCCTCCTCACAAAAATTGGATGAACACTCAGGGAGACCGATTGTCTAGTTTGCCAGGAATTGTCCCGGTTTGAGCACCGCAAGTCCCTTGTCCCTTGTCTTAGGAAACTCCTCAGTGCTCTGCAAACAGGACGGGTGGCCACTCCAGTTTCAGGCCCCACATTTGTTAACGTTTGGTCCCTACGTGGATGAGGGGAGGGGGACGGGGAATCCTTTTCTACCTCACTTTCTGCAAGTGTACGGGTGTGCAGGGCTTGCGGCCCCTTTTCTCCAGCCCCAGTCCTGGAGTTGTGGAGCTTCTGTTTGTTTCCTTGGCAACAGGGAGAGGAAACCCCCATTTAGGAGACCCGGGAGGCCCCAGCAACCACACACACACACACACACACACAGAGACACACAGACTCACAGGCAGCCGCCCACACGCAGGCGCCTGCGTCAGCACTAGCCGTCAGCACTGCACGCCTCCGGGCCGGGGCGGGGCGGGGAGGGAAGAACAACCCAGTCGGAGCCCGAGTCACACTACCGCCCCAACTGATCTGCCGCTCCACATGGCTCCACCCATGTCTCCGGTGCCCCGCCCCTTCTCACTCCTACCTCCCCTCCCCCACCCTCACCAGGTGGGGAGGGGCCATAGCTGGGGGATGGAGAGGAGAAAGGAAGATGTCACTGCCGAATTCCTCTTTGCGCCCTAATCTGGTGTGTACTGTGGCAGTATTGTGTACTGCGGTGTGTACTGTGACAGTTCCGGAAACCTGAGGCTCACAAGGTGGGGCGGCTCTCTTGGCCCAGTTGGGAGGGGGATGGGGTTTGGAATGTTGGGCAGGACCTCCCCAGCAGACTCTCCGGATTTTGCTGTTGGATTGGTCTCCTCGGGGCTTGGGCTGAAGAGAGGTGGGATGTAGTCAACCTGGAGGCAGACACCTGAGGTTTGGGGCCTGCTTCTGACACCTGTCTGCTGTGTGGCCTTGAGCAAATCAGTTAACCTGCCCAAGCCTCAACCTTGGGGGTAATGGTGTTTGCTTTTTGCATCTCTAAGAGGTTGGCGAGGGTTAGGGTAGTAATCTTAATTGTGAAAGGATCACACCTGGGAGACCTGCCCAGCCAGGTATGAGGTGTAAAGGGTTAGTTCTCTGTCCATTATCCTGCAGCCCCTTCTGACCAGGCCGGAGCCCTGAAGGAAAAGAACCGTGCTCTGGCTCAGCAGCCAGCACCCCTACGTCACAGTGACGTTCATGCCGGTCTCTTGAGGTGGATTAGCCCCTCAGATAGATCCGGGGTGCTGTCCTGTCTCCTGTGATAGCATGCGTTGGGGTCAGAGTGCTATTTCGGGGGTTCTGAGTGACCTTGGGCAAATCTTTCCTCCTCTGGCCTTAGAAGCCACTTGTAAAGAGAGGGGCTTATTCCCCAGAGTCCTGGGGGCCTCTCGGGAGAGGCGCAAGGGATCATCAGGCAGGCGTCCCCAAATCTCCCTACTAGAGAGGCTCTGCCTCTGTCATTTAGTATCTTGGGCTTTTGGGGTGAGATTTCATTCGAATGAGGGGTTCTCTGTCTTTCCAAACGGCTGTCAAACACATGCTCCCCTTCTAAGGGCCTTCCTGGCTGAACTAAGCTAAGCTAATTGCCCTGAACCTGCATCATTCCATCTAGCTGAGTCTGGGTAGGAAGAAGGCAGTCTAGTCAGCTGGGCTACCTTAGGTCAATTAGTCAACCTCTCGGAGTTTTGGGGTTTTGGTATATATTGATAAAATGCAGATAATAATACCTCCCTCATAAGGCTAAGGTGAAGATTAAGTGGGATCACCCACACACAGCCCCTAGCCCAGTGCCTGGTACATGGCAGCCACTTAAAGAACAGGCAAGTCCTTCCACTCTCAAGGTTATAATAATCACCTGTGCACAAGTGACTCAGCAGTTCAACAGGTGTTTAGTACCAGACCCTGTGATCAAAGAATGAATAAGACAGGGACCCTCCCTCAAGAACTCACTATAAAGGGATCCTCAAACCATGGCCTTGACTCTCCAAATCAGCCCCCACTCCCTAGACCCTCCTCCAAAGAGTTACCTCTTCCCTCCCCTATGGGGGAATATAACTGTCTCCCCAGTGGCCTAGGACCCATTTGAATCCTCCTCTCTCTCACTCCTACCTGTCCAGGATTATAACCTGGTGGGTAAGTGCTTGGCTTTCAGAGTCAGGTCCACCTGTATTACACCTGTATTACAATCCCAGTTCTGCTACTTACCATATGACCTTAGATAAGTGGTTCTCAACTGGAGGTGATTTTGCCCCACAAGGGACATTGGCACTATCTGAAGACTTAAAAAAAAAAAAAAATTATTTATTTATTTGGCTGTGCCGGGTCGTAGTTGCGGCACGTGGGATCTTCGTTGCTGCGTGGAGGATCTTTAGTTGCGGCATGCGGGCTCTTTTAGTTGCGGCATGCAGGACCTAGTTCCTTGATCAGGGATCGAACCTGGGCCACCTGCATTGGAAGTGTGGAGTCTTAACCACTGTACCTCCAGGGAAGTCCCCCTCTCTCCTTCTTGACCCCAGGCTTATCAAGCAGCAAAAATCCTCTCTTGCAGGCCCCATCCCTGAACCAGGCGGCTGCCTCCATCTCCCCCTTCTCTGGTCCTGGTCCTGACTTTCCTCCCACACTTTCCTGCCTCGCCTCTAGTATCTCCCTGCTCAGCTCAGCTGTGCACCCTGCTCAGCTCTTTCCCGCTTCAGCACCTCTACACGGACTTCCTCCCTGCGCCAGTCCACCCCTGCTCCTCCCACAGTCCTGCCAAAGTGGCCTAAGATAGTGAAGTCCTGGACCTGGCTGCCTGGTCCAAGTTCTGAGCTTGGCCTATTACTGTTTAGTTTTGGGAAAGTCAGCCTCAGCTGTGAAACAGGGAAATAATCTCCAGCCCATAAGGTGGTTTTGTGGAACGAAATTGAGAATGTATGTGAAAACACGCAACTATAAAGAGCGTCAAAGTGTAAGTTACCCAGTGGGTTGAGCATTATCCCACTTTATATTTTATTTTCATAGCACTTAACCACCTTCTAACAAACTATAATTTTGTCTTTTATTTATGGACCATCTCCCCCCACTAGGATGTCAGCTCCATGAAGGTAGGGATTTTTGTCTGTTTTATTCACTGCTGTCTCCCAGTGTCTAGCTCAGTGCCTGGCACACAGTAGGTGTTCAATAAATGTTTGTTGGATGAGTGAATTCACTATCTATGTATAAGGCACTTCTGTAAAGCCTGAAATCTACCTCCTCCAAGGAGCCTCCCTTTAAATGCATGTTACTTAATCATTGCAGCATCCCCATGCTGCAGTGGGGAAACTGAGGCTGAAAGAAAAGAAATAACTTGCCCAAAGTCAGTCACCTGAAAAAGTGGCAGGACCAGATGCACTTGTTCATTTAAGAAACACTGAACACCTCCTGTATGCCAGGCTCTGGGCCAAATGTTAGGGACACAGATGGCCAAGATTTGGTCCCTCCTGTCCCTCACAGCACTTTTGGGAGGCAGGGTCAGAGGAAGGCCCAGGATGCTATG
Organism: Neophocaena asiaeorientalis asiaeorientalis; assembly: GCF_003031525.2. NCBI lineage: Eukaryota > Metazoa > Chordata > Mammalia > Artiodactyla > Phocoenidae > Neophocaena > Neophocaena asiaeorientalis. Next base: position 1,045,307 of record NW_020173668.1, on the reverse strand, counting down.
GGACCAGAGGAGGGTCCCCCTCCAAGGTCATTGGTCTTCAAGACAAGTGCTCCTCCACTGCCCAAACCACCCCTTGGACTCAACAACTATATTCTGATATCACTTATTAACGTTCCAGCTCCCAGCTTCTGGGATCCATTTGGAATTCATTATCCAGTTAAGGGTTCTATGCTGCTCTTTAACCACTTGTGCTTGGTTTTGCCTTTCCCTCTGTTTTCCCTACAAGTGGGCAACTCCCTTGAGAGCAAACATAGTAGCTCAACCCCCATGTCTCTGGTAGCCACACTACCCATGTTACAGATGAGGGAACCGAGGCCCAGAGAATTCAGTAGCAGACCTGTCATCGCATAGCAAGTGGGAGATAAGATTGGAACCTGGTCTCCACCCAGTCACGTCTCCACCCAGTCACAACTCCCCCCAGCCCTCACCCCCAGCAGGCTCCACTCCTCTGGACCTGGCCTTCCCTGCTTTCTCCTGCTTCTTCTGGGACTGGTGATCTACACCTGGCAGCGAGAGAGCAGATGATGACATTTGGGATTCAGAGTTAGGACTGAATATTCAACATAAAGTCCCTTCGAAGTTCACGTTGAGGATTGAGGCCATTGTGGTGGTGGTAAGGTGGGGGGACCCTTTGGAAAGGACCTAGAGTGAAATTTAGGGTTAGTTCCCCCTCTTCTTTCTCCTGCCTCTTTTCTCCAAAGATGGGGAGGTCTGGGCTAGGAAGGGTTAAGTGTGGTTTTGCTTCCCCAGCCTGGAGGGGAAGCCAGGCCAGGCAGGCACTGAGGGGAGGGGGTCGGGGGGACGCTCAGTGGAGTGGGGGCTAAGGCAGTGGGAACAGCCAGTGTCCCGCACGTTTCATTGGCACACCCACCCCGCCTCTGCTTTTGGTTTGGAGAGCACAAGAGGGAGAAACAGAACAAGGCTTTTTGTTTTGTCTGGGAAGCTGAAGGTGAGTGCCATGCCCTGGGGGAGAGGGCTGCAAGGAGGGGAAGCCATGTCCTGAGTCCCTTAACTGGGTGCATCCTGGATACTCACCACACTGCCAGTCACCCCCCTAGAGATGGGAACCTAAGCATCCCCTTCCCGGTTCCTCTCCCTGAATACTCAAGAGTCCCTGCCTTAATCCCACTCCAGCCCCTTGTCCCTCTGAAGCCAGCTCCAGAACCCAGAACAGAGGACCTGTCCAGCTCTGTTTCTCTTGCGCATCCTGATATCCTGGAGCTGTAGGAGTCAGCAACATAATTTAATTTCCCCCGTTGCTCATCAGAGAATAAGCTGTGGAGGCCACAGGGGCAGGGCAGGAAAGCACGTGGGTTCTGGAGCCTCAGCCACCGCCACCTCTTAGGATGAGATGGTTGGTGGGGCCAGGGCCAGGATAAGGGGAGGGGAGTAGAAGGCTGATTAAAGGGGTCTTTGGTGAGTCCTGGGGAATGGAAGCCCCAGAGCCTGGGGTGGGGAAGCCTGGGGACTTGGGTGATCCTGTTTTGTGAGAAGGCCTGGCCCCTCCCCAGAGCCAGTGGCAAAGCAGACCTGGCCAGAGAGGAGTGTAGAGATAAGTGCAGTGCTGGCCCTGCAGCCAGCAAGGTTGTGGGAGTCTTTGCTGTCCCTACCTCCCACCGCCCCTTCTCTGGCTGAAACCGGGATAGAGACCCAACATTGGCTGTCCAGCCCCCAGCCCTGCTCCCCCTTTCAGGCCCCTCTGGGAACCACAAAAATCTGGGACCTGGTGTCCTGGCAATGTGATGAATGCATGTACAGCTCTGGTATCTGTTTTAAATTATCCATTAAAAGAAGTACAGTCCTGGAAAAAAAAAGAAGTACAGTCCTGGAGTTGGTGGGGTGGGGTGAGGAGTAGAAAGGGACTGAAGGGGGAGGAACCCAAGGCAGACTTTTTTTCCAATTGCTTGAATCCAAAGGAAAGGGGCAGGAGATGGGCAGTGCCTGGGTCCAATTCTTGGCCTTCTCTGGGGCCTGTGGCTTGTTCCTTGGGTCTAAGACCCAATGGTTGGTTTTGAAGGCAGGTTAAATTGGGGCAGAAGATAGGAAAAGAGCAACTCCAAACTCCTGGTCCCCACCCCAAGTTTGAGGGTGTAAAAGGCACTCAGGATCCAGAACTTTGCTGCAGCCCTCCCTCCAACCACCCCAGGGAACCCAGGCATTCCTCCCCACCTCACCCTGGCATCCTGAGATGCAACTTTGAATGGACTGCCCACATGTAGGGGGGCGGGCGGGGTAGGGGTGACTCACTATCACTATGGGGAGGAAAGGGGGAGCCAGTGGTGGAAGAAGAGTGAGTCACCCTGATGGGCACCAGCCTTAGCCCTCCCCCTACTTTATCTGCCTGCCTGGCACCCTTCCTTGCTTTACACCCACTTTCCCTCTCTTCCCCGCCCTTTGCCCACCCACCCTCACCCCTTGGCTCTGCCCTCTACCCCCAAAGGCCTGAGGCAGTGGGGGCAAGCTTGCAGCTTGGAGCGCTGAGCAGGCAGGGACCTAGACGCGAGCTTCAGCTAAGCCTCGGGCACGCGCGGGGTGCGCGAGAGAGGGTGGAGCCCTACTCCC
>NW_020173668.1:1034763-1042723 GCF_003031525.2 Neophocaena asiaeorientalis asiaeorientalis | reverse complement strand
ATGCGACGGCCCCTTTAAGAGCAGTGGCCCCTCCTCCAATTCCCTAGACCTATTAGAGCCTTTGCTCGGGCGCCGGTGACTCAGAGTGTTCGCGGGAGCGCCGCATCCATACCGGCCAACCCAGATCCCGAGGTCCGACAGCGCCCGGCCCAGATCCCCACGCCTGCCAGGAGCCAGACGAGAGCCAGCCAGCCGGCCGGCGAGCTCCCACCCCGAGCAGTCTCTGTCCTTCGGCCAGAGCCGCTTGCCCTTACCGGGACCTCTGCCCCGCGGGCAGCGTTGCCACCCTGCCGGCCATGGAGACCCCGTCCCAGCGGCGCGCCACCCGCGGTGGGGCGCAGGGCAGCTCCACCCCGCTGTCGCCCACCCGCATCACCCGGCTGCAGGAGAAGGAGGACCTGCAGGAGCTCAATGACCGCTTGGCGGTCTACATCGACCGTGTGCGCTCGCTGGAGACGGAGAACGCAGGTCTGCGCCTTCGCATCACCGAGTCCGAGGAGGTGGTCAGCCGCGAGGTGTCCGGCATCAAGGCCGCCTACGAGGCAGAGCTCGGGGATGCCCGCAAGACCCTCGACTCGGTGGCCAAGGAGCGCGCCCGCCTGCAGCTGGAGCTGAGCAAAGTGCGCGAGGAGTTCAAGGACCTCAAGGCACGGTGAGTGCGCCCAGGTGGCGGCGTGGGGCCGGGAGAGGTGCAGAGAGGGCGAGCGGACTGTCGCCCTTGCCGAGCTCCAGACGGCTGATAACTTTGCGTTATAGTCTCCTCCCTCACCGGAACCGCCCCCAGCGGGTGACTGGCAGTGCCAAGGGAAATTGTCAAGACAGGACAGAGAAGGGAGGGGTCTCTGGGAGAGGGTGGAATATATAAGGTAACGGCGCGGGCAGCAGGACCAAGTAGGGGCTGGTGGCAGGTCCACATTCTGTCAGGGTGGGATTTGCCAGTCATTTGGGGCCTGGGGGAGAGTCTTGGGCAAAGCGGAACTGGCTCCGCCAGGTCTAAGAAATCTGGGCACCCAGGACACTTTGGAGTGGGTGAAAGGCTCCTGTTAGAACTTTCTTGGCAGGCTTGGCACTGTGCCAACTTTGCCCAGCCTGGCTCTGAACACATGACACCCACTAAGACAGAGCTCCCAACCTGGCAGATGTCCAGTGGTGCTGGAGAGAGGTCACCAAAGCAGGGTGACCCCCTTTTTCCCCTGCAGGGGCATGGTGATGGCCCCCTCAGCACAACCCTTACCCAGGTTCTCTCTAAGAGTTGGGAAGCTCTCCTTCACTCCCTACCTGAGAACTTCCCTGGACTCTGACAGGCCAACCAAAGAGCTCCAGGAGAGCGGCTTCCCCACAGCTCTCACAGCCCTTGGCCTGCTTGGCCCAGGAATGCAAGGGAGGGAGGGAGACAGAGGGCAGAGGCTCCCAGCTCAGGAAGTTGTGCTATGCCCAGGTCTGCCTCCCCGCCTCCCCACCTTCCCCCATCCCACCCTCACCCTCTGCCTGGAGTCTTCGAGGGTTGGGGGCTTGTCGCTCCCTGCCTCCCTCCTTGGGGTGAACCGCTTTCATTTTCCCAGCCAAGCTGAGCAGCCTTTGCTCTGGCCCAGTCCTCGCAGCCGCTGACTTTTTGTTGTTGTTCTTTGCCTTGTTCAACTACCAGAATATAGTGACATTTTTGAAATCCAGCCGTTGGAAGCTTCAGGCCACTCCTACCTTACCCATCCCTGCCCCACTCTACCGCACCCTACTTGGCTCCTCCCTCTTTTCTAAAAAGGCCTTTGGAGCTGGGAAGTTTAGGCCATCTTCAGCTCCCCAAGAATTTGTTTTCTATGAAGACCTCAGCCAAAGAGCACTAAAGGTGCTTGGAGATCCCTGGTTGGGGTGGGGTATGGTTTGACTTTCCTTCTTTTCCTTGGCATCATCTTCTCCAGACTCATGCTCTTCTCAGAACCTCTGTGTATTCTGTGTTCTTTATACCCCTTCGTGAGCCCCTAGCCCCAGGCATGGTGGGTGTGGCAGATCCATCATCCCCTTGTGAAGATTAGATGGAAATTGAAATTGTGTGGAGAGGCAGGGTGCCTTGCCTGCCGCCCCCCACTCTGGCTGTGGCTTGTGGGGATCTCAGTTCTCCGGCCAGACCAGGGATCGAACCCGGGCCATGGCAGTGAAAGCCCAGAATCCTAACCACAAGGCCACCAGGGAACTCAGGTTGACTTTATTTCTGTTGAAAGGGATCACTCCTGTCATTGTCCACTAGTGATAGGAGTAACTTAGTTAGCAGGACAGACAGGAGGCAAGCTAAGGGGAGTCCCAGAGAATTAGCGTTCTAAACTAGTCCACGCAACTACCAAACTACTACCTTGCAGATCCCTGTGAAGGGCATTGTTAGCAGATCTTTTTCTGGGGAAGGCATCGATCAGGGAACAGAACAAGTGGAGTCTATGGTCTCTCGCTAACCCAGCCACGCCAGTCTGTCTCCTCTGCCTCCTGGTGCAGCTGTCGGGCCTGGGACACCAGGCGGGTGTGCACGCATGTGGGGCAGGGCCGGGGGTGGTGTGTGTACTTGTTATATTTAGCCACCTGCCTCTCCTCTCCCCCACTCATCCTGGCTGGGGAGGCTGGACTTCCGGAAAAGGGGGGGCGGGTTTGCACACCTGGATCCTAGGTTGATGGGAGGGCTCAGGTTGGGGTTTCTGTCCTGTTCTATGTCCCCAGTGGGAGGAGCAAGGATTTGTTGCTCCCTTTTGCGTCTGCTGTGCTCAGGGTGAGGTGTGGAGTAGAATGAAGAATTTGGGAGAGGAAGAAAGGCATTGTCCTAACTCCTCCCACTAAAGCCTAGCGAGAAGGTGTTGCCTGGTTTAATGTTTAGTTAGAGCTCAGAGTTCAGGGCCAGGCTTTGGGTTGGGATGCAGAGCTGTCTGTAAGATCTTGTGGGGATTCCTGGCCCAGCCTGGGTATCTTGACCACACCCAGGGGTTTGGGGCACCCTCTCATCAGGCTGGGTTACAGGCTGCAAGCAGAAACACTACCCCCACCCACAAACACATACACACATCCTGTCAATTCTGGAGCCCCAGGGATTTGGACACCTAAGTGCGGGAAGAATGAGGAGGTTAAGAGCATCAGGGAAGGCCTGCCTGGGGTCCAGGCTGGGAACTAGGCCCCACCCCAAGCAGGACAGCTGGGTGGATGACTCAGATGCTGCCCTCCTCTCTCCCACCCTTGTGGCTTTACAAGAGACAGGGTGGAGACAGCAGATGTCTTAAAGGGAGGGATGGGGGCCTGAATGTCTGCATCTTCTGCTCCCCGCTCCCCACTGCATCCTGGGATCCTTTTCTACCTCCTTCCTAAGGTTCTGGTGGTGGTCTGGAACCGGGACTCCTGACAGGCAGTATGCACAAGCGGTTCTAGAGTTGAGGTGTAGAGTTATGGGCTTGGGCTACGGGATGGTGCCAGGGTCTGTGTCTTCCCATGCGGAACTGGTGGAGGAAGGCTGAGTCAGAAGTGGGGAGATCCCAGCCCCACAAAGCAGAAGCGTCTCTTCCTCCCCAGACAAGGCCTGGGTGCTCAACGACTTCCTGAATTGCCCACCTTTTGCGGCCCTGGTTGGGACAGGCAGGGACCTGCCAGGCCCAGGTTCATCCAAGCTCTCATCAGGATAAGAAAAGCAAAAGCCAGAGAAGTGTAGAGGCTTGTGCCATGTCACACAGCAGGGGAGTGACGGGTCAGGACTTGAGCACAGGCCTTCTGCTTCTTAGTTATGTGCTCGTACCATTAAACCGTACTTCTCTAGCTTAGGGGACAGGCTGGAGGATCTGGAAGGCGGGTTGGGATGACTGAGGCGCACTCCTGCAGTCTGGAGATTCTGCTCTGGGACCAGTGTTGTCTTAATGTTCTGCTGTTCCGCAGGGCCTGTTAACACTTGATCGATAGCCTTTGCCACATCCCATACCTGGAAAGACCCAGGACCCTGCCAGGCCATGGATCATGAGACAGAGCTCAGGGAGGCTGGTGATTCCTGTCTTGAGACTGTCTTGGGACTTGTCATGGGAATTGTCTACCTGGATCTGCAGGAGGCTGTGCCCTTTGGCAGATACATAAGGATAACAGGGATGGAGGCCTTCGAGGGTACCTGGGCCCCAGTCCTCACCTGAGGGAGCTCCTGGTGTCATCTCTTCCCCCACCCCACACCCTGAAGTCCACATTCTTATTCAAACGGAAAGAAGAAGGTACAGCTAACCCTGGGGGCTGAGCAGTAAGTACTTAAGGAGCTCAAGAGAAATAAGAAAGACAGTAATTCCTGCCAGGGCCCCTGATTGCCTTTCCACGATTGATGCCCCCGGCCGGCACATCCCCTGGCCTCCAGGAATCTGAGACTTACTCTTGCATGGGATGTGCCCATTGTCCCCACTCCCAGTCCCACCCCCAGTGATTCAGTAGCTCAGTGTCAGGGCTGAAGGCAGGGACAGCTGTGGGGACAACTGGTAGGAGATGCCTTTACCTACCAACTGTGCCCTCTGCTCCCCCTCCCTTGCCTGCCTCCTCCCCAGCCCCTGACCACCTCTAGCAGCTGCAGCAGGCAAGACCAGGTCTGGCTCAGAGGCCCAGGGCAGTTCATTCTATCCTCACCTCCCTGAGCCCCACCCTGTGTACTGAAGATGACACAGGCCAAGCTCGAATATTCTTGGAGATAGCAGGAAAGAGGTTCTTTGGGGAAGGTTGCAGCATCTCCTACTGCTTAACAAGAGGCAAGGTGGTCCACCAACAAAATGACAGGTAGCAGGAGGTAGCGGAAACAGCCCTGGCCCTTGGTGTCCTTAGTTCTAGGCTTGGCCCTGCCGATAAATTGCTGTGTGACCTTGAGCAAATCACCCCCCATCTCTGGATTTCCCTAGCTATAAAAGAAAGGGGTTAGAGCAGAAGGTCTCCAGAGATCCCTCTGGTTCCAGAGTAGTACAATGACCCACAAAGTGAGAAAACAGTCCTCTAAAATACCACGCTGTAAGTATGAAAATCGAATATAATTAATAACCAATGCTATTCACAATAGAAATATTTCCCACAAGCTTGGAATTAAAAGTACTAACACCCTCCTCTCTTTCTCAGAGAAAGTTTGTGAGAAACGGTTAACTATTATGGCATCATATCCTTGGCTTATGCTTTGTTTTTACTGCTAGTAGGAAAGGACACTATGTTTTTAATGCGGCTCCCTTCAGGACATGTCATGTAGGCTGTATCATGCAGAAGAGGGAGAGTCCCATGGATCTGTGTTGGGGAAGAAGGGAGGCTCTGGGGCAGGCAGGACTGTTACCTTAGTGCTGGCCAGGATTAGACAGCATGAACCCGGAATAAGAGGGAGGTGCAGGGGTGACCTTGAACTGCCCCCCTTCTATCCTTCCTGCACCTGCAACCTGAGGCTGGGCTGTGAGGAAGTCTTGGCCCTTAACAATCTCTCAAGGAAGGGGACAGTTTGGCAAGGAGGTGGGGCAGGGTGGGGGGACAGGAGCTCCCCCTGCCCGTTTGTGGGAGAGGAAGCTTGAATCCTGCCTGTCGAAACCAGGAATAATTCTGGCTGGAATCCCAGGCCCAGCAGACGAGCTGAGTCACGGTAGAGGGCAGAGTAGAGAGTGGACGGGAGACCCTGAACTTGTCCGGTCAGAGAAGAAAAGGCAGAGGGATGGCCTTTTATTGAAAACTAGGATGGGTGTTCTTGTTCAGTGGCAGCAAGAGGGATGAGGGCCTGAATCACATGAGGGACAGATGGAGGGGAGCAGAACACAGGAGTCCCTTTAGGGACTGGCTCAGGGGAGTTAGAGACCCTTAATTTCAAGGGTCCCAGACCTGGGCAGTTGAGAGGGGGCTGTTTGGGATTGCCAAGGCACCCCCTTCCTCCTCCTGAAGCTCCAACGCTGCCACCCTCTGCTGGCTGGGAGAGAGCATTGCATCTTCCCAGGCTGGAGTTGGAATGCAGTGGTACCAGAACTCCTCGGCCCTCCCCCCACTTCCTCTCTTCATCTTGGGGTGCGGCTCCCACCCCCTTCCCGCTGTTGTCAGGGTTAATAACCATGAGCCACCAGGCGGAGGGTTAATACGTCCTAAGAAGGGACTGCTAAGTCACCTTCTTGTAGGGATCCCCTAAATGTCCCACCTTATGGCCAGTGGCCTCCCTCCCTCCCACCCCCAGGACGTCCTACCTCTTCCCAGGCCTTCCGTCTCCCCTCCATGCCCCCACTTCTTTTGGTCTGTTCCCAGGCCTCAGCCCTGCATTTTTATGACAACACAGGAATAATTTCTGGAGAAACAGGCCAGGAAGAAGGAAAGTGGAGTTTGGCATGGGACCTGGAGGGAGCGGTTGGTCAGGAAGCCCGCTGCCTGTTGTCCAGGACCCCAGCACCCTGGCCTCTGGCCGCAGGCCTCTCCTGCCCCTGCACAATGCCACGTTGATACACCCAGCAGCTGTGACTCAGGCCTGGCCCCCTGCCAGTCCCAGCGCCTCTGCTGGAGTTGCGTCTGAACGTGTCAACAGGCCCCCTGTCCCCCTCTCAGCCCCAGTTCCCCCATCCCAACCCTCCCTCTGCTTGGAATTAGACCTGGCTTTGTCTGGGGCGAAGACAGCTGGGAGCCTGGTGGCTCTGGAAGGGGACCTGAGGACCCTCAGACCCCGAGCATATGTGGCAGGTGTCACACCCAAGGGAGGCGTGCAGAAGCAGAGCCATGCCTGCTGTGGGCGCATGTGCCTGTATGGGGAGGCCCATGCACCCACATACTGGGGGTCGACCTCTACCATGTGCTTTCCAGGCGCAAGACATTCAGAACTTCACAGGGTGGCGTTTGGGGGAGGCTCAAGGGGCTTCTAAGTCCCTGAAGCACCTGCCCCTCTCAGTTCCTCTCTTCAAGGTCTCCTTTCCAGAAAGGGCTGGTGCCTTGAATGCCAGAGTGGGGAACCAGATGTCCCAGCCTATCCACGTCCTACCCATACCTGAAAGTGATGGCAGACCCACAGACCAGCCAAGAACCCAAGCAGTGGTTACTTTTGTGGGTGGGGGACCGTCGAACTTCATGGCTCTACACACAGCTGTGGGAGTAGCTGATGTTTGAGGGCTGTTTCACTAAGTCTCTGTGTCATCACTCTCAGACTGGGGTGGCTCCCAGCAATTGAGCAGAAGCCGAAGTGTCTTCCAGGCTCTCTCCCTGGGTGTCTCTGTCTACTTTCTGCACCCTCTGTGTGTGTCATGCCATTTTCTGTGTCTGTCTCCATCTGTTGTGAGTGTCCTCAGGTGACTGGGTGGGCAGGGTTTTAGGGTCTGAGGCTGCTCTTCTCCAGGCCTCGGTTTCCCTATCTGTAAAAGGGCAGGAGTTGGTCCAGGAAGAGGTCCCCCTAGAAGCCTTGAGCTCCTCCTAGTCTCAGGGCATTTGGGGACATACAGAAAAAGCCCGGAGACACACTTATTACTGGAAAGAGAATAAACCAGCAGATAAAACAACAGCTGAACGCACTTGGAAGAGGAGAGAGGGCTGGGACTGGATCTGGAGGCGCTGGGCTGAGGCGGGGCTCAAACAGAGGTGGGGGCGTGGATTTGGATAGGTGGAGGGAGGGAAGGATACATTTCAGTGGGGGGAGTTGCTGGAACAAAAGGAGGAACGTGCGGCCGGCTTGGGGTGGCCGTTGGAGACGCCCCATCACCTGGCAGGGAGTCAGCCTGGGCAGAGGTCTAGACCCCTGGGAAAAGAGGGGAGAACTCTCGCCGAGCCAGGAGGGCTGGGAGTCACTGCTCTGCCCCCAGCCCTGCTCTGCCCTGCCCAGCCACAGGGGGCTCCCTTTCCTGTGAGGCAGGAGACGCTGGGTGGGGGGGGTGGTTAAGGGCCCTTTGTGCGCCTGCCTCCCCTCCCCCTCCTCCCGTCTCTGACCCGCGGCGATGGGGAACACGGAGGGCCGGTGAGGCTGGGGCGGGGCCAGTGAGGGGACAGGGGCGGG
>NW_020173668.1:1032673-1034612 GCF_003031525.2 Neophocaena asiaeorientalis asiaeorientalis | reverse complement strand
GGCTGGGCTGGCCCGGCTCCTCCCCCGCCCCCTTGGCCATCTGCCCCTCCCACTTATTATTTTTAGCCCCAGCCCGTTGTCGTTGCTCCCCTTGTCTCTTCCTCAGCTCAGCGGAGGAAATGGGGGCCTCTCCCTCGGGGCCTAGCAAGTTGCTCCCGGCAAGCGGGCCCAAACAGGCCTGCGGCCGGCCCTGGCTTCCATATCTGGCATCTGAGCTGGGCTGAGGAGGGTGACTCAGCGGGCGGGTCAGCGCCTGGCCCAGTGCCCACCTCAGCCCCTTTGCCGTGCTGCTCCCACCCCAGGCAGCCTCCAGAGTCCTGGCCTGCAGTGGCCCTGGAGCCTGGCTTCCCTATCCCACCAGCCAGGCTCAGCGTAACAGAGCCCCAGCCTGGGGCCACACGCGCCAGCTCCCAGGTCTCATTTCTACTTTATTCTTTTCCTCTCTGCTCCCCTGCCCTCCCCACCCCACTCGTCCCTCCTTCTGAGATCAGATATGCCAGACGTGGGAAGAGTTAGAAACAGGATGCCCAGCCCTTCTTGCCTCATGAGCCGTCTGGGATGGAGCCACTCCTGTGTGGGAGGAGCCTGGCGGATGGGAGGGAGAAGCCGGCAACCCACTGGCATGGCACGGGGCCTGGGGCAGGACGTGGGTAAAGCCAGGGTCTCTCCTGTGAGCACCAGAGGATTTCCCGACCCCTGCCAGAGTATTGTGTGCTTGAGGATGAGTCACCTGTGGAGCCCCTGGTTCCCACCCTTCCAGCTCCCCTTGCCTGCCTCACCCTCTCCTCCCTGCCAGCCCAGTCCTCCCTGCCCTAGCTGTGGGGCAGCAGTCAGCATGTGCCCGGCTTTCCCACCGCCAACCCCCAGTGGACTCAGGCACGGGCAGCAGCACCACTCTGGGGCTGAACGCCTGGCCAGTGTCTGCTTGGGGTCCCTGCTAGGGCTGAAGACCCCAACTAGGGAAGAAATGGCATTTGGACCTGGTGGTCAGGCAAGACTGGGGAGGAGGTTGGAGAGGCACTGGTTTCCGTACTGCCACCCGCAGCGGTCTCTTGGGGAGTGCTTGTGGCTCCCTGGCCACAGAGCTCCTGAGGTCTGAGTCATGAGCCCATGGGTGACAGCAGCTGCTTCCCCACAGAGGGGAGCTCCCCAAACACAGCTGAGAAAACCACAAAGGCTCTTCCTTGCTTCCCTCTCTTTGCTTGGGGTTTCCCTCACCTGCAGGGTGTGCCTTAGTCCTTTCATCGCATGTCTTTTAAGCGCTAATCAAAGCCTCCAGGAGGGGAAGGAAAATCACCCCCTTAATTTCTCTGGAGGCCATTAGAGCACGGGAGGTGGAGCAGTACATCAGTGATTTCCAGCTCTGCTCCCGACTTGCTGTAGGACCCTGGAGGGACCCTGGACGTAGCTCTCTGTGCCTGTTTCCTCACTCACGTAGTATTAGCACCTATCTCAGTAGGGAAGCTGTGGAGATTAAGTGAGTTAATATTATAATATTTAGAGCAGTGTCTTGTATGCAATTAGGTGTGTTTGCTGTCATTATATGATCATTAGTATTAGTCTGAGTATCAGTATTAATATTAGTATTACTACCACCCCACCTTTGGGAGCAGAAGGAACTGAAGAGGTTATACTGAAGGACAATATCCTGCAGTTGTCAGGCTGTGTGAGCCTCCGAGGACAGGGACCGAGCAGCTCCGTTGTTTTCCTCTGTCAGTGCTGCGTTGCACTGCCACAGGAAAAGTATTTCCAAGGAGAACTTCTGAAGTTCCTCTTCTGGTGTCTGAGGAGGCCAGGGAGGCGGGACTAGGGAAGAGACACCCTTGAGATGCCTTCTGAAAGCATCACGGCGCTCCTTCCTGCTTCTCCCAGCTCAGGCTGGCTGGATCTGGGAGCCCTCTTTCTCCTGCTGGCTTCTCTGCTCTCTCTCTACCTGTGG
>NW_020173668.1:991805-1032616 GCF_003031525.2 Neophocaena asiaeorientalis asiaeorientalis | reverse complement strand
ACCCCCACCCCCACCCCCCCCTCAGTCCCCATAGCAGCTTGCTGTGCTTGACACTGGGTCACTCACCTTCCTCCTCTGTGCCTCAGTTTCCTCATCTGTACAAGGAGGGGATTAAGCTGAACGTATGCTCAGCTCCTTCTAGTTCTCTAAATTCTGAGAGCCTCCCAGGATGGCCAGCTGCAGCCGTTAGCCTGCAGGGTAGAGAGGCCTCTTGGCTGGGAAGTCCCTGCCAACCTTGGAGTCAGCCCAAGGGGCTCGGAATCTATGTCTGCTGCGTCGCTTCGCTTTACCAGCAGTTTTTCTTCTTTTTCCCTCCTCGCCCTGCAGCTGCCTCAGCTTCGGAAAAGTTCTGAAGTCATGGAAAGTTGGGGCTATGCTCCCAGCCAGGGGCTGGGCCGGATGGCAGCCAAAACCTGAGCTGGGTTTTGACTTTATTTTTAGCTTTTCTGGCTGAGACGGAGGAGGGGAGACATCCTCCAGATCTGGAAGGGCCTCTTTTCACAGGAGACAGACACTGTTGCATTAAACAGCTTGTTCTGAGATGTGGCCAGAGGCCTGGACAGAGCAAGTGTGCAGGCTGGGGGTGCTCCCCCCAGGTCTTCGGGTCCTTCCCTTGCCTGTCTGGGTGTTGCTCTGTCCCCCCTCCCAGTGGAGCCCAGTTGGAGGGGAGGTGGCTCCTGTTTGAAATCTAAGCTGGTGGCAGGAGAACACCATCTCAGTCTCGGGCCCTCCCTCCAGAGCTGCCTCCAGTCTAGCCTTCTCCGTCCTGCTTCACAGTGAATTGTTGGGTCTGCTGGAGCTGAGGGCTTTGGTGGCAGGAGAAAAATGTTGGCAGGGCCACTTTTCTCCTTTCCAGGATAGAATTTTTTCCCCCTGCCCACGTTTGGTTTTCCTTTTTTCCATCTGCCATGGTGGGTTCATGCTTGAAGTCTGATGAGTTGCAGATGGCAACTGGGCCCAGGCCCCTTGTCTCTTTCCTTCCACTCCCTGGGTCTAGTGGTTTCTCTCACCACGCATTGCTGAAGGGATCATTACAACTGAAAAGTTCTTGGGTTCCCCAGAGGTCTTTAAGAAAATAGGATCCCTCTATTTCTCTAGGTCACTCTCCAGCAAAAATCATCAGCGGCCCAGAAAGGGAAGGGAGGTGGCAGAGGCAACCCCTGTTTGGTTGGTTCTAGCTAAAGCTTTACCCAGTTTGAGGAGTGGGGAGGTTCAAGGCTGGAACCCAGATGGACCTGGAGGCCTGGGGGTCGCATCTGGAGCCAGATGCTGAGGCCTGTGGTCGATGTGTCAGGCTCAGCATTCTCAGGCTCTGATGAGGCCCAGAGGGAGGGAGGCTGGAACCCCTGTGCTCTGCCCAGATCAGGGGACCCAGACTGGGTCCGAGAAAGGGAAGGGTCAGTACCATGCCTGGCCGTCCTCATCCCAGGTCTCCCTGAGCTTTAACCAGACTTTCCCTCCCAGCAGTTCCCGGTGTGTAAAAGGGACTAGGGGAGGTGACAGACACCTTTAGGTCTCAAACTGATAAGTGTTAGGGACACACAGACCCAAGGCCTAGGAGCCTGGCTGTCTGGGTACCCGCAGGGAAGGAGGCTTGGCTGAATGGAAGGTGGGTGGAGTCGGGGGAGAAGGTTAAGGCCCTCTGTGGGAAGGGGCAGGAGACAAAGGTGGCTCTGTCTCTTTGGGAAGGAATGGGAGGGGAGAGAGGGAAAAGCATTCATCTCACGGGATCGAGCTTTGCCCTTGGCCCCAGGCACGTTCCTGAGTACTGAGTCATGGGAAGGGTGGAGAAGCAGGAAGGGGGTTTTGGGGACCTTGGGGGAAGTGGGAGTCCAGCCCCAGAAGCAGGCAGATGCAAACAAACCAAAGTCAAGGATGCCCTCCCCTGGCAGTTTGAAGGATAGCAGAGCCAGGCCCCACAGCTGACCTCCCAGAACCTGACTTCTCTCTCTCCCTGGGGGACCTGGCTCTCTCTAGGAACACAGACTCCTCCTCTTAAACCCACTCTTCCCTGGCTTCTTTAGCAATACCAAGAAGGAGGGAGACTTGATGGCTGCCCAGGCCCGGCTCAAGGACCTGGAGGCTCTGCTCAACTCCAAGGAGGCCGCACTGAGCACTGCTCTCAGTGAGAAACGCACGCTGGAGGGCGAGCTGCATGACCTGCGGGGGCAAGTGGCCAAGGTGAGGCCCGCCCGTGATGCCACCTGACACCTGTCCCCCCTCCCCTGCCAAATGCACACTCACTCATCCACCCCAGGCCCCCTCAGGAGGTGCCCAGTCTGACCTGTCACATGGCATCAGAGCCGTTCCCATGTCCTGCCATCGTTGCACCCATCCAGACCATATTGCATCCTCTGCTGCCCATGGTGTCTAGCACGGTGAATTTAAAAGAATCCACAAGCCATTTCCATTTAACTTTGCAATGAATTGTGCCTGGCCCTGGATCCCTCCCGGTTTGACCCTGCTAGAGAGAGCCATGACCTCTCTGGGAGGCAGGAGAGGATGTAGACTGTCCACAGAGCCCTGATCGGGAGCTGATGGTCGATCACATATGGATGCATGTTCTCAGTGCTCAGCATGTGTACGATGGTCTTTACTTTCAAAACACTTTGCTATGTATTCTAGCCTCTAATCTCTCATGTTACAAGCTAAGGAACAGACTCAAAGAAGCTGGCTTGTTCCCAATCTCACAGCCACATCTGCTCAGAGCAGGACCAGGACTAGAGACAGTCACCAAGCTTCTGTCCTGGGCTGTCTTCCCTCCCAGGCCCTGCCGCCACGGTACACCGTGGAGAGACCAGGAGAAGCCAGCATGTTGACAAGAAAACCAAGGCTGGGCCATTCTCCTCCCAGTTCCTGCCCCCAGCCCTTCCCAGCTTCACTTCCCAGCTTGTGCTTTCTAAGATGAAGATCTAAGACAGGTGCACCCCTACTTGAGGTTTAGAGGATTGTTTTGTGGCAGATAAGGGCGCGTCTCTCCGTGATCAAACCCCTGCCTTCCAGTCTGGCCGCCTCTGCTGTCACTCTACCCGCTGAGCCCTGTCCTTCAGACTTCAGCAGTACTGACTAGTGCACATGTGTGCCTTCTTCCCTCTGTGCCTTTGCACTTGGCTCCTGTCTGCCCCACTCACCTGTCCTTCAGATCTCAGCCTCTTGGAGGCCTTCCCGGAAGCCCCCTCTACCACCCCAGGCACACTTTGGTTCCTTCCGTCATGTTCCTTCTGTATTCTGGACATACTTCCTTTATAGCAATTGCTGTGTTGTGCCAGAGAAAGGAGGCACTGTCTTTTTTTTTCTTAGCACAGTACCTACCCAGAGTCATTACTGTGAGGGAATAAATATATTATTACCTCTATGGGTATCCAAGGCTCTCACTCCCCTAGACCTGTTTCTGCACATATAAAGGGATGTGCTGGACGCAGCCCACTTCTCAGCTTCCTTCCAGCTCTGATGTCCTATGATCCCTCTCCCTGACCTCTGCCCCCTTCCTCTCAGCTCGAGGCAGCCCTGAGTGAGGCCAAGAAGCAACTTCAGGATGAGATGCTGCGGCGGGTAGATGCTGAGAACAGGCTGCAGACCCTGAAGGAGGAGCTGGACTTCCAGAAGAACATCTACAGCGAGGTGGGAACTGTGCCCTGCAGACCGGAAGACCAGGGCTGGGTGGTGACAGGCGTCAGAGCTGGGGCTGGGGGATCAGCTGTGTGCAGAGCTCCCTGCCTGACTCCCTTGTACTAGTGGATGGGGAGTTGGGGGGTGGCCAGCCCCCAGGTTAAAGTGGGGCTTTATAGTGACTTCATTCAGGGTTAGGACTGGGCCGGGAACTTGGGTTTCATCCTTGAAGGACTAGTTCTGATTTTGGTTTCTGGGTCCAACCCTTCCAGGAGCTTCGTGAGACCAAGCGCCGCCATGAGACGCGACTGGTGGAGATTGATAATGGGAAGCAGCGTGAGTTTGAGAGCCGGCTGGCGGATGCCCTGCAGGAGCTGCGGGCCCAGCACGAGGACCAGGTGGAACAGTACAAGAAGGAACTGGAGAAGACCTATTCTGCCAAGGTGCTCATTATCCCGGGGCTCCCTTGCTGCCTCTGCCCCCAGCAACCCTCCACCCGCCCACCCTGAGATGTCCTGTGGGAGATCGGGAGGATGGTGGCAGGAGCTCAGGGTACCCGGCACCTGACGCTGCAGCAGTGATGCCCTTCTGAGGTCCCTCCTGCCTTTGGTCGCTGCAGCCCTAACCCTGTGTCCTCCCCTCCAGCTGGATAATGCCAGGCAGTCAGCCGAGAGGAACAGCAACCTGATGGGGGCCGCCCACGAGGAGCTGCAGCAGTCCCGCGTCCGCATCGACAGCCTCTCCGCCCAGCTCAGCCAGCTCCAGAAGCAGGTGATGCCCCCACCCCGCCCCTCCCCCATCAGCCAATAGTCTGGGCAGGATGTCAGGATGTCAAGTGGAAGTCCTGAGGAGGGGAGGGTAGTGGACAGAACATGCCCCAGGACCACAGGCTGAGTAAGAAGCCTAGGATTTGGAGTCAGGTGACCTGTTTGCTGTTCCAGGACTACCTCTTATCTCGCCTGTAAGACCTTCCCTTCTCAGAGCCTTGGTTTTCCCATTTGAATATGGAGATCATTCTTATCCTCCCTAACTCATAGATCTGCCAGGAGACCCAGTGTGAGGTGTTAAAAGCATCAATGTTCTTCTAGCTGGCTGTGCCACTTGTGGCAGAGGAAATAGGTTCTAGCCTCAGATTAAGAGATTTCAGTTGGATATTGAGAAGGCCTCCCCAGTCGTCACCAGCCAGCCGAGGCCACATTAGAGCCATAAAAGGCTCTGATGGGAGCCTGGAGATCCTGGGGAGGATAGCTGGGTGTCCCCTGCCCCTTACGTCTCCATACTTGGGGCCCTTGGGAGCTCATCAGACCCCTGCCCCCCGTCACCCAGCTGGCAGCCAAGGAAGCAAAGCTGAGGGACCTGGAGGACTCGCTGGCCCGTGAGCGGGACACCAGCCGGCGGCTGCTGGCAGACAAGGAGCGGGAGATGGCGGAAATGCGGGCAAGGATGCAACAGCAGCTGGACGAGTACCAGGAGCTGCTGGACATCAAGCTGGCCCTGGACATGGAGATCCACGCCTACCGCAAGCTCCTGGAGGGCGAGGAGGAGAGGTGGGCTGTGCGGGAGTCGGGGAGGTGCTAGCGGCCGCCTCCGGCCTGCCACCGGCCTTGACTAGGCCCCCCACCCTGTCTTCCCCTCCGCAGGCTACGCCTTTCCCCCAGCCCCACCTCACAGCGCAGCCGCGGCCGGGCCTCCTCCCACTCGTCCCAGACACAGAGTGGGGGCAGCATCACCAAAAAGCGCAAGCTGGAGTCCACAGAGAGCCGCAGCAGCTTCTCCCAGCACGCTCGCACCAGCGGGCGCGTGGCCGTGGAGGAGGTGGACGAGGAGGGCAAGTTCGTACGCCTGCGCAACAAGTCAAATGAGGTAGTCCCCCAGGTTGGGTCTAAGAGAATACATCCGGGTTAGGGAGAAAACCTGGAAAGTGAAGGGATGGAGTTTGCGGGGAGGGCTGTTCCTCCCATCAGAGGCAGACCAGGGCAGTGTGGCTATCTCCTCCACACTCTGGTTCCAGTCCTGGCTCCGGGACTCGTCGGTGGCAGCGAGACCTTCGGCAATTTATTTAACCTCTCAGAGCATCGGTTTCCTCATCTGTAAAATGGGCATAATAATAGTCCCTAACCCTTTGAATTCTTGGGAAAATGAAAGTACTGAGTATGTTTGGCACAGCATAAGAGCCCATAGATGTAGCTATTATTTATCCTTGAGGGGGAGGCAGCGAGGGGCAGAATAGAGTGAGATAGACCCAAGAGCCTGAACGAGCCTCCCCCAACCTTCCCCTTCTCTCCCTGGCAGGACCAGTCCATGGGCAACTGGCAGATCAAGCGCCAGAATGGAGATGATCCCCTACTGACCTACCGCTTCCCGCCAAAGTTCACTCTGAAGGCTGGTCAGGTGGTGACGGTGAGTGGCAGGGTGTTTGGGACTCTGGGGTGGCCTCGGGTGGGGATGGGTTGGCCCGAGGATGGGAGTGCTGGAGTGAGCACCCTTCTCTAATTCTCCCTCTCCCAGATCTGGGCTGCAGGAGCTGGGGCCACCCACAGCCCCCCTACCGACTTGGTGTGGAAGGCACAGAACACCTGGGGCTGTGGAAACAGCCTGCGCACGGCTCTCATCAACTCCACTGGGGAAGTGAGTATGCCGCAGGCTGGCCTCTCACTGGACAAAGTTCCCCTGACGGCCAAAGTAGGAGCCAGCTGTCCCCAACCCAAAGGGGCCAATTCAGGGCCACTTTCTCCCAGCTCTCCTGTGCAGTCCCAGGCCCCAAACTCTCTACCCAGTGTACAGACCCAAAGCTGCCTCCCCCAGCAGCAGGAGGAGTGGAGGTTAGACAGTGAGGATTGTTAAGGCAGACGATGCTCCTACCCAGAGAGTTTGACGGTGTCACCCTGGGGTAGAAACAAGTTCCTTAGCTCCAGTACCACAGAGGACAGAGTAAGCAGCAGGTTGGACAAAGGGCAGGCCACTCGAAGGTTCTTGGGTGGTCACTGGGTTGGGTATGCTGCACACCTCCTCCCCTGGCCCTGAGCCCCTAACCCCTGGGGCTCTCGTATCCCCGGCAGGAGGTGGCCATGCGCAAGCTGGTGCGCTCAGTGACTATGGTTGAGGATGACGAAGATGAGGATGGAGATGACCTGCTCCATCACCACCACGTGAGTGGCAGCCGCCGCTGAGGCCAAGCCCACGCTGGGGCACCCAGCCAGGCCTAGGGACAGCCTCTCCCTGGCCTTCCCGTGCCCCAAAAATCTTTTCATTAAAGAATGTTTTGGAACTTCACTTGCTGCCCTGGCTTTTCTTCTCTCTCCTCCCTATACCTTGAACAGGGAACCCAGGTGTCTGGGTTCCCTACTCTGGTAAGGAAGGGAGTGGAACTTTCTGATGCCATGGAGTCTTCCCATGGGAGCAGTGGACAAGGGTCTGGATTTGTCTCCTGGGACAGGGATGGGAGGACAGATGTGGGGCACCCAGCCCTGCCTCTCTCCCCCAATTTCTGTCGCATGCATCTCCTTTCTTGTCTCCTCCCCATTCCTGTCACCTGCATGGCCTCTCATCTCCCCCATTTTTCCTGGGAGAACGGTCTCTCTCACCCGCGCCACTTCCCAACTAATTTTGCATGCCTGCTGCTCTACAAGCTTGCCCACTCTCTCTCCTTTCCCTCTTAAGCTCAGCGTAGCTAGGACAGAGTCAAAGCCACAACTCCCATTCCCTGTCTTCTATCCCCAAGTCTTCATGACCCTGCCCCCTTTCGTGTCCTCCCTTCCCAGCCCCGGGCCCCCTAAGCCCTATCGCTCACCCGCCATTAGGTTAGGTTAGGTTAGGTTAGGTTAGGTTAGGTTACTTGAGCGCAGAACCCCACCTTCCCACCTGGCAACTGGGAACCTGCAGGAGCGCGGAGCCTGGGTGTTGGGCCTGAGCAGTCAGTCTCAGACTCGCCGTCAGGCCTGAGCCTTGTCTCCCTCCTCAGGGCTCCCACGGCAGCAGCTCGGGGGACCCCGCCGAGTACAACCTGCGCTCGCGCACCGTGCTGTGCGGGACGTGCGGGCAGCCTGCAGACAAGGCGTCTGCCAGCAGCTCGGCAGCCCAGGTGGGCGGATCCATCTCCTCTGGCTCCTCCGCCTCCAGTGTCGCAGTCACTCGCAGCTACCGCGGTGTGGGGGGCAGTGGGGGTGGCAGCTTCGGGGACAGCCTGGTCACCCGCTCCTACCTCCTGGGCAACTCCAGACTCCGAACCCAGGTGAGTTGTCCCTCTGCCTCTACACCCCCACAGGCAGCGGGGGCCCTGGTCCCTGAGGGTTAGGGTGGCCCTGTGGGGGGAGAGCCTTCTCTTCCGCAGCCCGGGGGAGTGGGAGCCTCCTCCCCGAAGCCCAAGATCCTAGATGGTCGCTCCCGCATCCTGCCCCTCCTGTCTGAGCCCCAGATTGGAGGGCAGGGGTGGGGCGGGGGGTAAGGGAGGGAGGGTACAGGCCAGGTGCTGCGGCTCACACCTCTCCCCTTCTCTCTTCTCTCTTAGAGCCCCCAGAACTGCAGCATCATGTAATCTGGGACCTGCCAGGCAGGGATGGGGGCGGAGGCCTCCTGCTTCCTCCTCACCTCGTGCCCACCCCTGCCCTGCCCCTCCTGGGAAGGGGCTTGAAGCCAAAGAAAAATACCCCTTTGTTTTTTCTTCTATGTTTTTGTTTTTTTCTAAGAGAAGTTATTTTCTACAGTGGTTTTATACTGAAGGAAAAACATAAGCCCCCACCAAAAGCGCATCTATCTCAATCCCCCCCTTTTCTTCCCTGCTTCTGGGGAACTCTGTATCTGCCTTAAAACCAAAGAGGGAGCCAAGGGAAAGGGATGCTTTTTACAGAGCCTAGTTTCTGCTTTTCTGCCCTGCCTGCTGCCCCCATCCTGGGGACCCTGTGACATGGTGCCTGAGAGGCAGGTGTGGAGTCTTCTCCGCCAGGCCCCTGGGCCATCCCCCATCGTTCCACTACACCTGGCTGAGGCTCCTCCGCCTGCCCCGCCCCCAGTTCCCCCCTGTCCCCAGCCCCGGGATGACTTGATTCTCCCAGGTACCAGCTGCGCTTGCTTTTTCTGTATGTTATTTAGACAAGAGATGGGAATGAGGTGGGAGGTAGAAGGAGGGTGAAGAAAGGTTAGAATGAGCCTGCTGTCACCCAGCTTCAGAGCCAGGGGTGGGCTGTGCCCAGTCACTGGAGATCGAGGTCAGGTGGGTGTAGCGGAGGAGGGAGAGGGAGGCTGACTAGAATGGGGGAGAGCCTGCTGGGGCCCCACCACAGAGGAGGAAGATGAGGAAGGGTGGAGGGTGTGTGGCAGTGGATTTTGGCAAACACTTAAGGAGCCCCTTGCCTCCCATTTCCCATCTGCACCCCTTCTCTCCTCCCCAAATCAATACACTAGTTGTTTCTACCCCTGGCTGCTGTGGTGTCTGTCTTTGTTGGTGGGTGTCACTGTGTGTTCTGAGGGGCAGACAGACAGACAGACACACACACACACACACACACATAAATGTCGCTCAGTCACCGCATCCTCACGCCGCCCAGCCTTGCCCCTGCTCTAAGGGAGATGCGACAAGGCCCTCAGAGCTTCAGATGCACATCTGGGCACCCAGCGGTGGTTGATGGGGAGAGGCTCTGACCTGAGCATTGCCCACCCAGTGCAGGGCTCTCTCTGCATAAGTCCCTCAGAGAAGCAGAGCCTGAAGGAGAGCATTTCCTTCCAAACTTTCTTCAACCAGCCAGCACTTAGCGAGCACCTTCTTCGTGCTGCACCCTGAACTCAGCGTGAATACTGAGACTTGATGATATGGACCCAGTCTGAGGGTGGTGACATCTCAGGACCTGGGGCAAGGACAGATGGGGAGGAGGGAATAGAAGCCAGTGAGAGCAGCAGGAAAGGGGCAGGACTGACTTTGCAAACAAGCAGTTAATGTCCCTCTGCGCCACACTCCATGCTCAGCTCAGGGACAGGGAAATGGACAAGACAGTGTGTTCCGTGTCCTCAGGGACCTTACATTCCACTGGGAGCCAGAAAACGTGGACTGCTGTGGACAAAGGGACGTGTCAGGCGGAGTAGGAGCCTCAGAGAGGGAGCCTGTCATCTGGGGGAATGAGGAGCCCAGACTGAGGGAAAGGGCCCCAACCAGGGAAAATGAGCTATAGGAACCAAACTTTCTCTGGCCCTTTATAAATTCCAAAGCATCTCTGCGCTATTTCATTGGACCCTCATACTGTCTTGACAGGTGGATATTGTCCCCTTTGCCCCTGGAAATGGGGACTCAGAGTTAACTCGACAAGACCACACAGCTAGTAGATGGCAGAGAACCCAGGGTCCTGGCTGTAGACCCCTACTTCTGTGACACTATGCTCCCCGTCTGAAAAGAAAATAGTGATGATAAAATATAAGTTTATATTCCCTGGGACAGAGGAGTTGAGCCTGCAGTCAAAAGTCAGTGGTGGCGCAGTGGTTGAGAATCTGCCTGCCAATGTAGGAGACACGGGTTCAAGCCCTGGTCTGGGAAGATCCCACATGCTGCGGAGCAGTGAAGCCCATGCGCCACAACTACTGAGCTGGCGTTCTAGAGCCCGTGTGCCACAACTACTGAAGCCCACGCGCCTAGAGCCCGTGCTCCACAGCAAGAGAAGCCACCGCAGTACAGCAAGAGAAGCCACCGCAATGAGAAGCCCATGCACCGCAAGTAAGAGTAGCCCCTGCCCGCTCGATGCAACTAAAGAAAGCCCGCGTGCAGCAACGAAGACCCAACGCAGCCAAAAAAAAAGTCAGTGACAAAAAGAGCATGTCTGGGTTTGTGGGAAAACGAATTGGAGAAAGCAAAATGAATGAGAGGAGAAAAGTCTCTTAAGTCCTGCTGGAAAGTTCTGGTTCCCCATGGGCTTGAAACCAGGTGTCTCTGGGAAAGGGATGCTGAGAGGATGAGGCGTGGGCTTGAGGAAGTGGTCCCTTTCTGAGGTGGGCAGCTTCGAAGAAGGAAACCCTTTCTCAGTCCCAGGCGAAGGCCTCAGGCGTCCCAAGTGGGTATGGGGTCTTGGGCATCATTGGAGTCCTGTGTCTCTTCTTTTTTATTTATTTATTTATTTTTGCGGAACGCGGGCCTCTCACTGCTGTGGCCTCTCCCGTTGCGGAGCACAGGCTCCGGACGCGCAGGCTCAGCGGCCATGGCTCACGGGCCCAGCCGCTCCGCGGCATGTGGGATCTTCCCGGACCGGTGCACGAACCTGCAGAACCTTCCCGGACCGGGGAACCTGTTCCCTGCAACGGCAGGCGGACTCTCAACCACTGCGCCACCACGGAAGCCCCTGTGTCTCTTCTAAATGAGGACTTCCTGGGATGGACACGTGGGGGCGCCAGAGCCCCACCCACGCCGTTGCTTCCCCCTGAGCCCAGCAGGACCCCGATGGATGGCGCGGGCTCTGAACATGGAAGGCTACGTGCGCACTGTGGGCTGGGAAGCACCAGGACCAGCCGGCGAGGTCCTGGCTCTTGAGGAGGGCAGAGCGATAAGGCAAACCCGCAAAAGCTGCGGCAAGCCGACCATGCAGTCGAATTGGTAGCTACCACTCAGCCCAGCGGGTGCGTCGCACACGTGGTTACTTCACATGACACTCAGCGGACCACAAATGACTATTAAGAATTTTGTTGCTGTTAATAACATGTAACACATACTCTGTAGTAAAACGGAAAACACAGGTAATTACAAAGAAGAAAAAAGAAGTCATCCCTTTCAATCACCCAGAGGCAACCCCGGGTGGATTTCCTTCCAGATTTTTTTTTTTCCTGAACATATATTTATTGATAGTTTACATAGTTAAGGTCTCACCGTGGTTTAAACTTTGATTCTGCTATTCTCAGTTAACGTGCATAAGCACTTTCCAATGTTATTTCAAAATAACATTGACTTGGGACTTCCCTGGTGGCGCAATGGTTAAGAATCCACCTGCCTAATGCAAGGCACATGGGTTCAAGCCCTGGTCGGGGAAGATCCCACATGCCGCGGAGCAACTAAACCCGTGCCCCACAACTACTGAGCCTGCGCTCTAGAGCCCAAGAGCCACAACTACTGAGCCCTCGTGCCACAACTACTGAAGCCCGCACACCTAGAGCCCATGCTCTGCAGCAAGAGAAGCCACTGTGAGAAGCCACTGCAAGGAGAAGCCTGTGCACTGCAACGAAGAGTAGCCCCTGCTCGCCATAGCTAGAGAAAGCCTGCATGCAGCAACGAAGACCCAACACAGCCAAAAATAAATAAATAAGTAAATTTGTTAAAAACAATAATAACAACATTGACTCTTTTCCTATCATGTAAGTAATACTTGGCCATTACAGAGAGGGTAGAACAAGAGAAAGAAAAATATTATAATCATCTGTGCTGCCACTACTCAGGGGTGAACACTATGAACATTATGGGGGAAGGCCTTCAAGCATTTTGTTTGCAATTTTCAAATATATACATATATTTACAATTTTCTCCTGGCTCTTGTAAATAAATGTGTCCTGGAACAGACATCTTTGCACACATCTCTGGGCATTTCCAAGAAGTAAATTCCAAGAAGGGGACTAGCTGAGACAAAGGTATATACATATTATAAAGGCCGTTGATAATATTGTTAAGTGTCATCCAGAGAAACTGGGTCATTACCATTCTCACCTGCAGCAGAGCCCACTTTTTCCCAAACTCTTCCCAACACCAGGATTTTTGTCAGTTTTAATCTTGTTAGGAAAACAATTATAGTTCATTAGTGTTTCAAATTGCATTTCTTTGAAGAGAAGTTGAAACTTTTTTCCATCCACATATATTGGTTTTTTGCATTTCTTCTGGTGTGAATAACATGTTTCTAACCCTTTTGCTCATCTTTCTACTGGCAAGATTACCTTTTTCATATTGGTTCTTAAGATAAGGGAGAAATGGGGCTTCTCTGGTGGCGTAGTGGTTGAGAGTCCGCCTGCCGATGCAGGGGACACGGGTTCGTGTCCCGGTCCGGGAAGATCCCACATGCTGTGGAGCGGCTGGGCCCGGAGCCACGTGAGCCACGTGAGCCATGGCCGCCGAGCCTACGCGTCCGGAGCCTGTGCTCCGCAACGGGAGGGGCCAGAACAGTGAGAGGCCCACGTACGGAAAAAAAAAAAAAAAAAAGAAGAAGATAAGGGAGAAAGCTTTTCCTCTCAATTTTATCTATCTATAGCTATTAAGTCATATGTTTTGCAAATATATTGTGTTTTGCAGCCATTTTTAATGGCTGAATGAATATACAACACTTCATTTAACCACCCCCTCTGGACATTTAGATTAATTCTCAACTTTATGATTGTAAATAATGCTGCAGTGAATGTCTTGTCTTTAAAGATTTCAGGTAGTTTCTTCGGATGGAATTCTGATGATTCCCCTGCTGACTGGTCTTTAAAGTCATGACCACGCACCCCTGGGACTCCCTCCCCTGCTACTCCTGTCCCTAGCCCAGTCATCCCTTTTCTCCAGATGACTATTTCATACCTGTCCTCTCTCTTCAGACTTCCCCTCTTCACTCTCAGCTGCTGATCTGCTTCCTCCTTCATTCCCAAAAGACTGCTTTTGCAAGGTCCCCATGACCTGCACGTTGCTAACCCAGCTGCCACTTCTCAGTCTTCATCTCCCTTGACCTTGTTTGTCACTGCTCAGCTGACATTGCTGAATCTTCCTCTTCTCCCTGACCTCTGATGGATGGAGTGACCCAGGGCTCAATTCTTCTCTCCTCTGTCTACACTTAGGCCCTGAGAGACTTCCTCCAGGTACATGGCTTTAAATACCATCCATATATTGGTGACTCTCAAGTTTATACCTTTAGCTCATTCCTTTGCCCTGAACTCCAGACCTGAATACCCACTTGACAGTCTAATGGCTCTCAAAGTTAACATGTCCAGAACCGATACGCTGATTTCTACACCTCCACTCCACTCTAATCTGCTCTGTCTATAATCTTCTCCACCTCAGCCAATGACCACTCTTCTTTCCGGTTGCTCAGGCCAAACACCCTGGAGTTTGTCTCTAACTCCTCTTGTCCTCTCATACCCCACGTTCAGTCCATTAGTAAATCTTGCCAACTCCATCTTTAAGATATATCTGGAATCCAGTTTATTCTCACCACCACTACCATCTCTTGTCTGGGTTATGGCATTAGTTTCCTGCCCTTGCTCCATACACTTTATTCTCCACACAGCAGTGGAGTGGTCCTGTAATTGTTGGGTCACTCCTCTGCTCAGAACTCTCCAGAGCCTTCCCAAAGCACTCAGTGTAAAAGCCAAAGTCCTCTAAATGGCATGCAAAGCCAGGCATGACGACCCTTCCAGCTCGTCTCTCACGGCTCTCACTCGTGCTTACTCTACTTAAGCTGCAGTGACTGCCCATGTAATTCCTAGAACACACCAAGCACACGACTGCCTCAGGACATTTGCACTAGTGGTTCCCTCTGCCTGGACCCCTTTTCCCATCAAATATCTGCTTGCTTGTTCCCTCACTTTCTTCAGGTCTCTATTCAAATGTCACCACCTAATAAAGCCTTCCCGGACCAAATTTAATAAAATAGCATCCTCCTCCTCATTCTGAGCCACCTTCCCTGGTTTGTTTTTCTCCAGAGCACTTATCATCACTGGACATATTTTGTTTGTATATTTGTTCATTTTCTGTCTTCCATACTGGAATACATACACCTGAGAAGAGGTGTTTTTGTCTTTTTGAATCCCCATTACCTGGTGCAGTGTCTGACAATATAGTAGGTGATTTATAAGTATTTGTAAATGCATAGACTCAGAAATAGACTCAGTGGGAGCACTTTTGCAGAACCTGAGACCTTTAGCCAAATTACTTCCAAAACAATAGGGGGCAGACTGTTAGTATTCCCATTTTAAGTGAGGCAGCTGAGACCCAGAGAGAAGAGAGGTTTACCTGAAATCACCCAGCTCACTCCAGGACTCCTGATTCCCAGAAAACACTGTGGCAACTCAGAATACTGTGGGAGGACCCAGGAGGGCTTTACAGAGGAAGGGGTCCTTTTGTGGGGAGGGCATGGAACATTTCTATCAGGTAGAAATGAGGAGAAATACCATCCCAGGTAGGGCATAGAGTCTAAACTGAAAGTTGAGGAAAGGCAGGGTCCAAGTGGACCGGGCGGAGCCTTCCCAGGCTGAAGGGATGAGAGGAGGTCTAGAACACCAGTCAGGGAGTTTGAAATTAATTCCACAGGCACTGGGGAGCCAGGGGGGATTTTTGAGCAGAGCAGTGATATGAGAACTGAGATTTTCTGCTGGTTCACTGCTGTCTTTCAGTTTCCACTTCTCTTTCCCTCTACTTATATGTATCTCTCAGCTGCCCCCTGTCCCTCCAGGGCCAGAGGTAACTGGTTAAGTCATTTTCCTTTTCTATGTCGCCACCCTGACAGCTGATCAGGGAGTAGGAGGGGGAGGGGCTGAGCCAGGACCCTTTGTCTCTTAGCCTCCCCAGCACCTCAGTGACCCCTACCCAGGGAGGGGCGGAGGAAACAAGACTTAGAAGGTAGTTGAGAGCGGAAGGTGCCTCCCGCCCTCCCCCACCCTAAATTGACTCTGAGGTGCTGGCCTCCCCTCCCCCTCTGGGGCCAGGCCTCAGTCCCTTACAATCCTTGGGCTGATTCTCCGTGCTTAGTACCAGTCAGTGCCAGCTGGCAGCTCTCACCGGAGACTGAGGTGGCACGAATATGGGGAAGGGGGGAGGAAGTGGGCAAGGGCCCAAGGGGAATAGGGGCCAGGATTCGAAGAGGTGGTAGTCATAAGCGGGGTGGCCAAAATGGGGGTCGTATGGGAGGAAGAAAGGGCTAGACTGAGGAGTCTGGGGGTTTCCAGGGGAATAGAGGATGTGTCAGGCCCCCTACTCTGGCCCTCCTGTCCCTGGCAAACCTAATCCTCTCCCCACCACCTACTTTCCTCTACACCTACCCCCTTAAGCTGCCCCTAGCTAATTCTCCTTGGTCCCTTTAAGAGCTGCCTGGGAACTGGGGCACTGGAGGGGGCTGGCAGGGCCCCCACCCCTCCCCCTGCCCTGCCTGCCTCTGCTCCGCCCCCTGCCTGGTACAGACTCTGCTGGAAGTCTTGGACGCCTGGGTTAGGGTCTCCACTGCTGGGCTGGGGGTAAGGCTTGAAAGTGGTGGGGAAGGGGGACCGTGGTCCCTGGGGTGGGATGGGGTGGCGTGGGATGTCAGTTTCCTAGCCCTATGGACACGGAATATCTGTGTGCCAACTTCAATGGATAATGTAGGGGGCCCTCTGAGTGGTCCTCCAGCCTCGGACTGGGGGAAGGGTAGCCCCAGGTATCTTGAGGGACAGAGCCTAGGGGGCAGGATGCCTGCGTATCCTCACCCTTCACTCCCCCATCTTATTTTCCTGGGACCCTCATTTGCTAACCTCCATCCAGCCATTTCCTGCTCTTCCTGAAATTAAAGACATAGGGCCCTGACGCCGTCCTCCCACAGATGGAGAAACTGAGGCTAAGCAAACCAGAGTAAATAGAATTGTGTGTACCTCAGCAGGAGAAATGGAGATTAGGCTGTAGAAAGGTTCTCCTTTCTCTACCCCAGTGAGCTAGATACAGGGGACTTGGGAGTCCAGCGTACCCCAGCAAACTTCTAACTACAGCCACAGTCCCCACCGGAGACTAAGCCCCTGCTCCCTCGTCAAGACAACTTAGCTCCTGCCTGCAAGTTTTGATTTCCATATGTCAAAGCCAGGAGAGGTTCCCCGAAGCCCAGCTGGGTAACCTGGAATGAAGTGGAGCTGGGGGCGGGGGCTGTAGACTCCCCCTACTTTACTCCCTTTTCAGAAATGGAAATGTAGTCCCTTCCAGTTCTGCCACAGAGACTGTGACCAGTTCCCCTAAAAGGGAAAGAGATGGGGGCCAAGGACACCCCCGGGTGTAAAGTCGTTCTGCAGTCCAACCTGCCTGTTACAGCCCTAGCCCAGTTTCCTCTAATCCCTGCCACCTTGATTCCAAATCATTTCTTCCCCTCCTGCCGTGTGTCCCAGTCCTGGGGAAGAAGAGCCTGTAGGCACCCTCTGAGTTCCCAAGGGCCTCGGGCTGAGGGCACACAGGATGGCATGTCAGGAAGTGGGGGGAAGTGGTAGCAGCTCTGCTCAGTCCACTTCTGCTTTCACCACAGACCCTTCTTGCCCTGCCCTGGACAGAAATGCTCAACCATCATCCCAACGCAGACCTAATCTAAAGGGGAACCAGGTTTGGCCTGTGAAACTCCCTGCCCTGGGCCGGCACCAGCACACTCACTTCCTTCTTCCTAAAAATACTAAGTCTAGAGATAAGCCAAGCTGCTCCCAGGTAAGCTGGAAAGCCATCGTTTTACCTATGTGAATCAGAGAGGGCAAGTGCCCTGCCTATGATCACACAGCAAGTTACAGGTATGCAGGCCTGGGATACAGGGCTCTATTTTTGTTTTAATTTTTAAAAATTTTATTTATTTATTTATGCGGTACACGGGCCTCTCACTGTTGTGGCCTCTCCAATTGCAGAGCACAGTCTCCGGAAGCACACGCTCAGAGGCCATGGCTCATGGGCCCAGCCGCTCCACGGCATGTGGGATCTTCCCAGACCAGGGCACGAACCCACGTCCCCTGCATCGGCAGGCAGACTCTCAACCACTGCACCACAAGGGAAGCCCCGGATCCAGGGCTCTTGCTCCCCAGTCCCATGGTACCTTTTCTCACAATCTTCCCACAGGCGAAGAGAGGCCAACCTGGAAGGGGCTTTTTGTTTTCCATTTCTTTTTTCCTTTTTGTTTTTTTTTTGGCCACAGGGCATGTGGGATCTTAGTTCCCCGGCCAGGAATCGAGTCCACACCCCCTGCAGTGGAAGCATGGAGTCTTAACCACTGGACCACCAGGGAAGTCCCCTGGAAGGGGCTTTTTCAACTCCTCATTTTAGCAGTGAAGAAGTTGAGGCCCAGGGGGAACAGGAGGGAACTCTGGTAAACAGTGGCTCAGGATGAGGGCTGGAAGAGGACACCAGGCCCAGCTCCCAAAGCTTCCACCCAGACCCCTGCTTGCCTCACAGATGGGAAAGAATCCAGCTCAAGCTTGTCTCTTTTTAGCCCTATCTCATCTGGACCTCTAGAAAGTCCTTTCTGAAGTCTTCCCTCAATCCCTCCTCTTATAGCACAAACTTTCTCCTAATAGGTCTCAGGGGGTTAGCCAAAGAAGGCTTCTGGCATCTTCTTGGTAAAGTGGTTTAGTAAGAAATGGCAGAACCTGAACCTGGCAATGGAGCCTTTGCCATGCAAGCCAGGATAATATTAATAGAAGAGGGCTTCTTGGGCTTCTTGACAGAGACCCTGTCTCTTGGCTTCTTTGCATAGATATTTGTGAGTTCATTTGCATCCTCATTGGCAAACTCAAAAATTTGCCTGGGGTCAGGCAGACCAGCATCCAGGTGTGACCCCCTTACTTATACACAGTTCCCGAGAGAATGGGGAAAACACAGAGAAACCAACCATAAAGGAGAAATGGCCCCAACTGACCCCCTGAACCCAACTGGGGAACATCTGCACTGTGGTGCCTGCCTGACAGTGGACAAGGGAGCTGAGCAAGGACCCTCAGGGGTTAGTGTGCCCCCTCCTGCCTCCCCCCACATCCGGAGCCCTGCCTCCTCCACACATGTGGATCCAGGAGCCGCAGAAGGTGGGGCGCAGGGAGACACTGGGTAGGAGGAGGAAGAATATGGGGAGATTCTAGTCCCTCCCACTTAGAGATGCAGTTGCCATGGTGACTGAGGACGAGTGAGGCGGGATGGGGTTGGGGATGGGGGGGTGGGGGTGTGGCAGGGCCGAAGGCACTGGGAGACAGGAAGCCTGGCATTCCAGGGGGAGGGAAACACGGAGGCCGCTCCAAGCTCCAGGTAAGGGAGCGGGAGAGCTGACAGTTCAGAAAGGAGGGGGCGGGCCATTGTCTGGCGCTCGCTCTGCCCTGAGGAGGGGACAGAGAGAGGGGGTCGGGCCATTGTGTTCAGTACTCAGCTCAGTCTTCCAGCACTAGTCAGACGGAAGGAGGAAACCTAGCAGGCACTGGGTAAGGGGTTAGGGGGGACTGGGCTGGGTGGGCGGCAAGAAGGCTGGGAGACTGGGGATGGGAAGAGGTGGGGGGGATGCTGGGGGGGTAGAGGTTTGGCGATATCGCTAGTGCCTTAGACACAGTAGGCACTTAATAACTATAAGTTGATTTGACTTGCTTGTGATTGTAACAAGAGGGTAACGAAGGGCAGGGCAGGTGGGGCTAAGAAGGAGAGCCAGGAAGCTGATGTTCCCTAGGACTGTGCCCTTCTGGGGCTGTCCCTGAAGCCAGACGGGAGAGGTGGTGGGGGAAACTGGACCAGCTGGGTCATTGGCAAAGCCAGGAGTGGCTTCTCTCCTGGCTTCAGGAGCCCCTCCCTCAGTGAGGTATCCATGCTCGCTCAGGGTGCAGAAGAGACGGAGTCCCTGGGGTGAGCATGGGGTAAGTGTGGGAGTGACATCCCCATCTCCCTTCCCAACTCCATCCCCACATCTACATCTCTATCCTGGGCTAAAAGCTGGCCAGAAAGGGGCTAGTATTTGATGTAGTCTAGGGGCCGTGGGGGAGGAGTCCCCACTGGGGCGGTCAGGGTTGAACTCAGCATTGTTGTCATGGGGGTCCCCTGGCTGGGCCCCAGGGCTGGGAGAGAAAGGAGTTGGGGAGCTCCCACACTGGAGCTGTGAAATGGCACGGCCCCTACAGCCTGGTCCTTGAACCTCTGACCCCTTCCTACCACCACCCCACCTGAACTGCTGCCTGACTCCAACCTCAGCCAAGACACTTCGCCTCCCTGGCCTTGGTTTCCTGGTTTGTACAGTGAGGGCGTGGGACCCTGTCAGCTCTGAGCATTCTTGATATTTTGGGCAGGACCTGCTACACCATTTGCAGGGCCCAGTGCGAAATGAAAGTGTGGAGCTCCTGGAACAAGATCAAGACTTTCAAGACGGCAGCAGCTGGGCGTTAGACCGAGCGTGGGGACCTGCGTGACTGCGCAGGTCACATGCCCAGGAAGCCAGCCCTGGCTGTGGGCTCTG
This sequence comes from Neophocaena asiaeorientalis asiaeorientalis, assembly GCF_003031525.2. Lineage (NCBI taxonomy): Eukaryota > Metazoa > Chordata > Mammalia > Artiodactyla > Phocoenidae > Neophocaena > Neophocaena asiaeorientalis. The sequence continues at coordinate 1,012,898 of NW_020173668.1, read as the reverse complement.
CAGGCTGCAGCAAGGGAGATGGCAGTGTAACTTGGGATCTAACTCCTGAGGCTCTGGTGCAAGACAAGCAGTGGTAGCGGCAGGGTGCCTTTCCTCCCCACCAGGCTCCTCCAGGGAACTAGACCAGAAAGCCCTTGTGGAGACAGGGGGTGGGACCTGTACCTGATGGCCTTTCTTCAGAGAGGTTTCTGTTTCCTCTTGAGTCAGGAATCACCCTAGAGGCACTGTTTCTTAGCCCATCGGAGCTAGAACTTGCCACCCCCCACCCTACACACTTGCCTTCTCCATGCAAGTGGCTCAGAGCTGAGTTTCCCCGACTAGGGCAGGAGTAGGACTCCTGAGAGACAGTGTAGCTAAGGGAGTCACTCTGGTATGAGGCAGATATGAGTTTAACTTGGCTTCTGGCTGTGTAACCTCCTTTGCCTCACTTTCTGTCATCTCTAAAATGGGATTATGGTGGTACCTAGCTAAAATTGTTGGGTAGACCAAAGCCTGATAATGCAGACTTCATATTCACTGGAGAGGCTGGGGAAAGGGAGACTTGTTGCCAGAAGGAGAATTCCTGGGTCTCTGGAGAAGGAGGAACTCGGCTCAGGGCATTGAATCTAACAGTTCCAGAGAGGTGGGAATAGGGCAAGGACTGGGAGGGTGGGGCTGGAACCTCCTTCCCCAAGCCCCACCTACCCTATCAGAGCTCCTCCCAGAGACCCAGAAAAGACGATCTGTTCAAGCAGAGAGGTCCCAGAGCAGGTTAGGCTCTGAGGCGGGGTCTGGGTGGGAGTTTCCCTTGATTCTGAGAGTCTACAAAATGTTCTCTGTGTGGCTTAGACCATGGCTTCTCCCAAGGATCTGGCAACAAGACTCCATGAGAGTCTGGAGAAGTCTTAGGTAAGTCTTGATAGAAACAGTTGTCAGGAGGGGTTTGGCTGAGGCCAGCCCTCAGGGAAATTGAGGGAAAATGGGAGCAGAGGGAAAGGAAAGAAGGCTGAGCAGACTGATAAGGAATTCTTCTAAGGAGGAGCCTAGGCTGTCCCAACACCCTGTAGGCTTTGCTGTGGCAAGAGGGACGGAAGTTACCCTACAGGAAGGACTTTCTGACCATGAGGAATGTGCATTTAAGAAGGAGGTGGGTTATTTATTGGAGTTGGATTAGCCGTGGGGTGTCTGTGCTCTTTAACCAGCCGTCAGCTGGGCTCAGGCTGAGTGGGCAGGAAACTACCCACTTTATAGGTCATGAAGCCCTTGGTGTTAGATGCCTTATTAACCCTGGATTATGAGGTTCCCCCTGGAGCCTTCAGGGAGGGGGTGAGCAGCCACCATCAGGCGTTTGGGTACCCCAGAAGTAAGTTCAAGCTCAGATGGGAAATTTTCTGGGTTTCCCACTGGCCTGATGCTGCCATAAGAGTGTTGGAGATAAGACTACAGAAGGAATTTCCACAGCAAAGCCATGGATAAGAGCTTAATGCAATTGTTTTATTTATTTGTTAGATTTTTAGAGCCATTTTAAAAAATTGAAGTGTAGTTAATTTACAGTGTCGTATTAGTTTCAAGTGTACAGCAAAGTGATACATATATATATATTCTTTTTCAGATTCTTTTCCATTATAGGTTATTACGAGATAATGAATATAGTTCCCTGTGCTATACAGTAGGTCCCTGTTGTTTGCAATTGTTTTATTTTTTAAAGACTATGGCCCAGTTGGAAGTGGGAGGTTTGAAAGTTTAGATCACTGCAGGGACTTCCCAGTAGGTAAGAGTAGAGAGACCGCACCTTGTGGGTAAGTGGAAAGAGGAATATGAAAGACTGTGTCATGTCTCCTAGCTGGGAAGTCTTGAGCAAGAGGAGAAACCACTGCTAGTCTGGTTAGACTGGATGTGATGAGATATAGGGACAGGGGAATGGCTGAAATGACCCAGAAACTTTCTGGATAGATGAGGTGAAAGACAGAGGTGTGCCTCCTTTTAGTCCCCTCCCAATCCACCAACTTCCGCCCAAGCCAGGGATCTGTCACAACTCGAGGTGGAAATTCTAGTTTCCCTTGCCCAGAGCTCCCAGTGCTGGCTTTGCCGCTATGGGTACCTGGAGCGCCGCACGCCTGGCCCAGCCAGGCTGAGCCTCCCGTCCCCTGCCTCTGGGGCCTGGGAACCCCCCTTCTTTATTCTCTTGGATGGCACCCACGCCCAAGAGTCTGGACATCTAGGTTCTGCACTGTGTCTGGCTCAAGGGTGAGATGAGATGGGTGGCTGGGGGGTGGCAGTTCCAGGGGAGGATTATGCAGAGGCCCAGGGAGATAGACAGCAGCAGCACAAGGACCAGGGAGAGAGGGGGCAGCTGCAGAGGCTGGGAGACAGCCAGCCAGTCCCTGCCCTGGGCCACTTTCCGCACGATGCTTGTAGCCAGCCCTCCAGGCTGGACTCCCATCTCCTCCCTGCAAGAAGAGGCTTGTAGGCCTGAGAGTCAGCGACCTAAGCCCAGCTGGGGAGAGATCAGAGCAGGCTGATTCAGACCTGGTCTGCTTTTTTGGGTCATCAGAGGGTAGGGCTGTGTACGAGGCCATGAGTATCAACAGATCTGAAAGTGCCAGGAGAGTCACGTCTGAAGAATCTATATTGTGAGTGCAGGAATCTGCTCCCCAGAAAGTTCCCTGCCCAGGACCAGGCATTGGTTTGGGCTCTGGGCTATAGGAGGAGGGAAGGCAAAGAGGAAACAGCAAGAAAGACTTCCCTGAGAGTAAGGTGAGAAAAGGCAAAGTGGGGCTATTGGTGCAAAGAGATCAGAAGGGCGGGATGGGGAACAGCTGGACTCCTACCCAGAGGGGAGAGTGAGGCAGGATAAGGCCTGTGGGATGATGGAAGTGAGACTCTCTAAGGGCACTCTGGAGAGGAAACTGGCCCGTCTCTCTAGCATCACCCCCACAATACACACTTCTGCTGCCTGGGGCTATCTGATTGGTTCCCAGGGAGGATGTGGTAAAGACTGCTCACCCAGAGAGTGGCGGGTGCCTGTTTCCCCAGAGCCTTCTGGTGACAGCCTCTGGCTGAGCATGGCCCTTCCAGCCCTGGGCCTGGACTCCTGGAGCCTCCTGGGCCTTTTCCTCTTCCAGCTGCTTCTGCTGCTCCTGCCACCACCGACGACTGCACGGGGTGACGGACAGGGGCCCACACCCAGGGTCAAATACTACGCAGGTAAGTGTCTGATGATCAGGAAGTGTGGGGACGGCAACACCGGGCTGACTGAGAAAGGAGTGAATGATGAAACTCACCTGGGGCAGAGATTGAGGAAAGGGAAGTGACGGGACCAGGGGGCCAGGGGCGTTGTGCCTTCTTGTTCACCAGAGTTGGTGATTTTTCTTTCCCTCCTTAAATGTCACTGTTATCAAACTGGCCACCTCAAACCCATAACTGCTTTCATGCCCTCAAGTGCCCCAAAGCCAAGGCCCCTGCCAGAAGAGCATCTGTGGGCCTGGTGACCCAGGACACACAACTGCACACATGATGCTGGACCACGTCATGCCCAGTACTGTGGACACCAAGAATACAAGAACTCCGCGTGGCCTGGCTGGGATACGGACCCTGGGACCCTTTAGGCACAGCTTGGCTGGTTTCTTACTGAGGCTGTGGTGACTGCTGGTCTTGCACCTCCAGGGAAAAGATTCAGGAGGGAACATGGGCCCTGTAGGAGTTGTAGGGGCAGTCTCCTGGGCACAGCTGTGTCTTTAGCATCTTTCTGGGGCAACGTGGTAAAGGAAATGCATGTTGCCCGTTGATGGAGGGGCCTCTGTATTGGGTGCTGGGATTACAACATAAACAGGGCTCAGCCCCTGTCCTCAAAGTGCTAATGGTCCCAAGGGGGAGGCAGATGAACTGACAACCACACTTCGGGGCAGTCAGTTCAGTAACAGAGGGGTGTATACAGTTCTGGGGAGGCAGGCCTCTCCAGCACCTTGCCACATGTTTCCCCAGCTCCTCCTCTTGGTTGGTCCTAAGAGTCTCTGAGCCTCCAAAGGTAACAGTTAGCTAGTCAGTCCTCTAACTAATGCAAAAGTACAAATGTGCTCATGAGAGAGGATTTCAGAAGCTCCTCACCCCTTGCTGATGTGCCAGGGGACCAGGCACACACGCCCCACCTCTGCCACACCACGGTGATGGGGAGACCTCAGGGAACTTCCCACAACCAGATGGAATCCCATGCCCAGGTGACATCTAGGCGCTTGCAGGAAACTTTGGAGAAAAACATTTCCTTTCTGTTCAGCCTATGGCAGTGATTCTTGTGGTGGAAATTTCCTGCAATAGAGGCGGGGAGGAAAGTGGGGCTGGTGAGTGGGTCCCCTACAACCCACAGCTACTTTGACACATAGTCCTATCTACATCTAGCTTTCCTGTCTGTGGCCGCCAACACCTTCCTGTCGTCTCTCTGCCTTCTGCTCTCCCCACGAGTGAGGCCCAACGTGTCCTCCCCCACCGCAGCCCCCAGGCCTGGAAGAGTATCCACTGTACCTCACTTTATTTCCTGTCCCTTTGTCTGTCTCTTGGGTACGGGCCACCCTCCCCCAGCCCCAGTCTGTCATTACCCTGTCTCTGGCTGCCTTTCCTCTCTACTATGAGCTCAACACACAAAGCTCCTATGGCTGCCAGCAGGGTGGGAAGAAGCAGGGAGCTGCCGATGAAGAGTGGGTCCAGTTGCCAAGGTCTGGGGAACACACTCTGCCAGCCCTTTTCTTCCCCTGATTTTATCTCAGAAATCAGCTGCTTGCCCAATGACTTTTTTTTTTTTTTAACTTTTTGTTTTTCTTTTTTTTTTTTGCGGTACGCGGGCCTCTCACTGTTGTGGCCTCTCCCGTTGCGGAGCACAGGCTCCAGATGCGCAGGCTCAGCGGCCATGGCTCACGGGCCCAGCCGCTCCGCGGCATGTGGGATCTTCCCGGACCGGGGCACGAACCCGTGTCCCCTGCATCGGCAGGCGGACTCTCAACCACTGCGCCACCAGGGAAGCCCTGACCACTGACTTCTCATCACTGTCTCCTTCTCCCCACCTCTCAACAGGGGATGGACGCAGAGCTCTTAGCTTCTTCCACCAGAAGGGCCTCCAGGATTTTGACACTCTGCTCCTGAGTGGTGATGGAGACACTCTCTATGTGGGGGCTCGAGAGGCCATTCTGGCTTTGAATATCCAGGATCCAGGGGTACCAAGGCTGAAGAACATGGTGAGAGGCCAGGGGAAGGGCGTGGGCTGGGAGTGAGGAGGGGACCGACAGCTGCCCTGTGCTTGGGCTGCTTACGCATGAATAACCACCCAATTTGCTGTTACCTATAATCAGCAACAATCAGCAATTCTTTTTTTTGTTAATATTTATTTATTTTATTCTTTGGCTGTATTGGGTCTTCGTTACAGCGTGCGGGCTTCTCTCTAGTTGTGGCCCGTGGGCTCCAGAGCGCATGGGCTCTGTAGTTGCAGCACGTGGGCTCTCTGCTTGTGGCTCGCGTGCTTAGTAGTTGTGGTGTGCAGGCTTAGTTAGCCGGCGGCATGTGGGATCTTAGTTCCCTGACCAGGGATTGAACCTGAGTCCCTGCATTGGAAGGTGGATTCTTAACCACTGGACCACCAGGAAAGTCCCCAACAATCAGCAATTCTTCGTATAAACATATATATATGATTGGTATAACAGACAAGAAACACTATAGTGGCCTCACTATTCATTGGTACCATGAATACTGGTTGAATACTATTAATTACTAAAATGGCTGATATGGAAATCATTGACATATGAGAGAAACATTGACTCAAATTATATCAATAATATGATATCCACCCACATCACTGAAGCTTCTGTGTTAAATTACAGCCACCCTACTCATGGGAACAACGTGCGGGAGAAAGGGAGAGGGAAGGATAAAAGGGAGGGAGGGAGCTAGCAATTACTGAGCATCTCCACGGTTTGTTTTTCTCAATGTGTGGTCTGTGGGCCACCTGCACACATGGGATGCCAATTAAAAATACAGATTCTGGGCTTCCCTGGTGGCACAGTGGTTAAGAATCTGCCTGCCAATGCAGGAGACACGGGTTTGAGCCCTGGTCCGGGAAGATCCCACGTGCCGTGGAGCAACTAAGCCTGTGCGCCACAACTACTGAGCCTGCGCTCTAGAGCCTGCGAGCCACACCTACTGAAGCCCATGTGCCTAGAGCCCGTGCTCCGCAACAAGAGAAGCCACCGCGATGAGAAGCCTGTGCACCGCAAGGAAGAGTAGCCCCCACTCACCACAACTAGCTCCGCAACAAGAGAAGCCACCGCGATGAGAAGCCTGTGCACCGCAAGGAAGAGTAGCCCCCACTCACCACAACTAGAAAAAGCCCGCATGCAGCAACGAAGACCCAACGCAGCCAAAAATAATAAATAAATAAATAAATATAATTAAAAAAAAATACAGATTCTCTGAGGTGTGAGGAACTGACATTTTTAACAATTTCCCCAGGAAATGTGGTGGTTTTCTTTGCCAACTGCTGCTTTTATTACTGTGCGTGGCATTAGGCGCTTTACATATGCTACCTAGTTGTGCCCTCCAGAAGCCCGTGCAGTTGACCAAGATCACTCAACCAGTAAGTGGCTGAGTCTAGATTCAAACTCAGGTCTGATTCCACAGGCCATGTTCTACCATGGAGCTGTGTCCTAATGAATAACAGTATCATCAGAGTAATAGCCAGGGTCACAAAGTGAGGTTATTATAGCCCACTAGCGTGTAACTAACCAATATGCCTGCTGGTGATTTCACATCAGAGCCAAGCGGGGGATGGTAGGTCAGAGCTAGAGCTGAAGACCTCATTCCCTTTATCTCCCCTTTCCCAATGTCCCACTTCAGATACCCTGGCCAGCCAGTGACCGAAAAAAGAGTGAATGTGCCTTTAAGAAGAAGAGCAATGAGGTAAGTAGGGGTGGAGATACTGGGGCTCTGGTAGAGAACCCTGGTGTCCCTAGACCATCACTGGATGATAGGGCAGGCAGCAGAGGATGCTTGTTTGCATGATAATTGCCTGCATCAAGTTCTATAAAGACAGAATGGGACTGCCTCAGCATTGCCCAGCCCTTCTCCCTACTAGGGAGTGAAGGAGCAGCCTCTGGGGGCCCAGGAGTTAGGGGCAAGCGCCCTGGAGGCCTGAATTCTCTATCTCCCCCAGACACAGTGTTTCAACTTTATTCGTGTCCTGGTCTCCTTCAATGCCACCCATCTCTACGCCTGTGGCACCTTCGCCTTCAGCCCTGCTTGTACCTTCATTGTGAGTTATCTGGCACCAGCTCTCAGGCCCCAAGCATCCCTCCTCACGTCTACTCCCAGCTCATCCTCTGCAGCTCTGGAAAACTCTGGTTTTCCAGACGCAGGATCCTTGTGAGCTTCCGGGCCTAGACCAATTTTCCTCTACATCCCCTCCCCTCCCTCCCTCACGCCCCTCCTTTCCCAGACATGAGACTCTGGCGTTCTGGCCCCCCAGCCACTCCCCTTCTCTAGGAACTCCAAGATTCCAACCTGTTGCCCATCTCGGAGGACAAGGTTGTAGAGGGGAAAGGCCAAAGCCCCTTCGACCCCGCCCATAAGCACACGGCTGTCCTGGCAGGTGAGTATGAGGTTCCCTGGTCCACCCCAGCAACTGCTTTCCCTGGTCACCCTGTGACATATGGAATCTGACAATTTCCTGAAAAGCAGGGGACGGAGGGAGGAGAAGCCAGGAGCCTCGGAACACAAAATCAGAGGGAGAATCAGGTATCCCAAACATCAGCTCCTGCTGAAACTGCCACAAAGGAGGTGGAGCAAAATGGATATGGAGAGAGGCACAGAGGTGGGACGGTCCAGGAAGGGTCTCAGGCAGGGAAGAGGTCTGAGATTCAGTCATTTGTTCAACAAGTATGCTCTGTATGAATGCCCCCTCTGGTGTGCCAGGCATTGTGCTAGGAACTGTAGGGATTACAAAGAAGAAATCATGGTGCTGTGCCCTCCCAGACACAAACCATTACAGACTTCCCACCCTGGCTTCCTGAAGGCGGTGGACTTTGACTGAGTGGGACCTTGAAAGATAGGTAGATGGGCAGGGAAGGTGTTCCATGAAGAAAAGGGTAGGACTTAAGGTATGGAAACAAAACAAAGCCATCTTCGGGCAACAATGAGTGATTCTAACTGGCAAGTGGTTTAGCTGGGCATGGGAGGGAGGAGCCAGAGAAAAGTGCCAAAACACTGAAGGCCATAAGGTTGGCCATTCCCTGTGGGCAGAAGGACCTAAGAATGGTGCTCAGTGGGGGGCTGTGAGCTGGGCTTTGGGATTCCATAGGAAGGTGTAGAACACATGAAGGAGGCCAGAGACTGATGTGAATGCTGACAGGTCTGAGGAGGGCAGGGGCACCCTCCAACTGATGAGGTCTCCCCACCTCTCCCCACACTAGATGGGATGCTCTATTCCGGCACCATGAACAACTTCCTGGGCAGTGAGCCCATTCTGATGCGCACACTGGGATCCCAGCCTGTCCTCAAGACGGACAATTTCCTCCGCTGGCTGCAACGTAAGGACCTGAGCCCCACTCAGCACAGGTCTGGCCCCCTTCCCCAAGTCCCGGAGACCTGGCACTGTGAACTGCTGTTAATTCACTCAACACTCGTTTGTTGAGGCATAACAGTGTGCAAGGCAGTACTGTTAGGCATTGGCGGTACTGCAGGGAAGAAGACAAAACTCCCGTCCTCTTGAAACTTGCATCTTACATAAATAATTAAAGAAGTACCAGTCGCTCCCCGCCCCCACCCCCCACCCATGGCTACGTCTCGACCAGCTGTGGGACCCGAGAGGTCATGTCTCCTGTCCTCCAGAGCCAAGGGTTTTCACAAAGGGGAAGCCAGGGCATCCAGGTGCTCCATCTCTTAGCCCATCTGCCCCGCCCCTGCAGCGGACGCCTCCTTCGTGGCAGCCATCCCTTCGACCCACGTGGTCTACTTCTTCTTCGAGGAGACAGCCAGCGAGTTTGAGTTCTTCGAGAAGCTCCACACATCCCGGGTGGCCAGAGTCTGCAAGGTCTGCAACCTGGGCGCGAGACGGGGCTGGCTGTGGAGAAGCCAATGGGGAGATGGCAGAGGCGGGGCTGAGCACTTAGGGACCAATGGGAGTGAGGGGCGGGGAAGAGGGCGAGGTCACGTGGGGCAGGGGTCGTCCCCTGACTCCTCTGGTGCCCCTAGAACGACGTGGGCGGCGAAAAGCTGCTGCAGAAGAAGTGGACCACCTTCTTGAAGGCCCAGCTACTCTGCGCCCAGCCGGGGCAGCTGCCCTTCAACATCATCCGTCACGCTGTCCTGCTGGCAGACAATTCCTCCACCGATCCCTATGTCTACGCTGTCTTCACCTCTCAGTGGTGAGCAGCCAGGCGGGAACGTGGGGGCTGGAAGCGGGATTACGGGTCAGCACCCTTGTTGCCCTGGCCCGCCAGGGAGGGTAGGAACTGATGTGAGCCGAGCACGTACTCCACACTTAACATACGAAGGCATTTGATCGTCACCATCTCCCAGGAATTTGACTCATGCCCTTAATGTAGATGGGAAAAATAAAGCTCAGAAAGGTTCTTATTAGTTTATATCCTGCCTGGTTCCAAAACGGATAGGAGGCAGCTTACAAAAGGCAAACATTAAAATAAAATCAAATCCATGAGGAAATGGAAATAAAAGGAGAATAAGAGAACCCAGGGATCCGGTCAGCACATTACACATGTGCTTTACAAATGTGCATTACAAATGTGCAGTCCTGGGATGCTGGCACAGATTTAGCTCTGAGCTTCCTAATGGTCAGAGCAAAGAGTGAAACACCACCAGCGACATAAGATAAAAATACAGTCATTGCTTGGAGGCTGAGAAAGTTTAACTTACTTGCTGTGGTCTGGGATCTGCTGACAATATGTCAGGTATCAAAGATATCTGTTGTAAGCAGGGTCTGGTATCTATGGCATCCAGAACTGAGAATATGGTGTATGTCACAGGTTAAAGAGAACAGGAGAGACCTTTTGTCTCCACAGACCAAGGCTGAAAAATAGTTGTAGTTAGGCTCTGTTTGGTTATCTGAGGACCAGGAATACATGGGCTCCCCAAGGAGGAACACTTCATCTGGAGCCTGTTGGGTGGCTGGTTATACTGCTCCTCCCATAGGGGCCCAGTCTGGGCAGGCCAGGCAGGAGACACCCCAGGGCATGAGCCCCATTTAATTCTCATTAAAGATAATCACACCTCAGATCCTAAGATGGGCTAGAGTCTGGGGCTCTCCTAGCCCTTATCACCACAGCTGGGGGCTGACCCAGCCCTTCATCCTCCTGCCCTTCTGGGGTTTCTCACCAAGGGTGGGCCAGGGTTGGAAGGGGAGCTTCCTGGTATAGCAGAGGAGGTTACAGACAATGTCCCCTCTGGCTTTCTCCAGGCAGGTTGGTGGGACCAGGAGCTCTGCTGTCTGTGCTTTCTCACTCAAGGACATCAAGCATGTCTTTGAGGGGAAGTATAAGGAATTGAACAAAGAGACTTCACGCTGGACTACTTACGGGTTCTCTGATATCAGTCCTCGGCCAGGCAGCGTGAGTACTACCCATCCCACTGAGCAAACCCTGCCTCCCCAGATGCATAATATGCATGTCAAAGTACCTATCACGGCATAATAAATGCCCAATAAATGCTAGTGTTCCCCGCACCCCCAGGTCCTGTCGGCTCAGATATTCACCCATTCTGGCTGCCCACATTCCACATGTGTCCAACCCCATCCTAAACACAGAGCAGCACCTCTTCACCCCAGCTGAGTGCACCCCAAATACCTGGGTATATCACTAAGGAAACAAGGGAGCACGGGCTGTGCCAAGGACTGTCTTGGGCATCTTCACCTGCATTTCTTATTTAACTTTTGTTTTTTGATCAGAGTATATATGTACAGCATTTAAACAATCATATAGTTGTACATGGTTAGTTACAAAAAACAGCCCTGTTTCCTATCCTCAGCACTTTTTCCTCTCTAGAGACAACCACCTTCAACTCTTTTAGCTGATTCTTTTGATATTTATCTCTAAATCTTGAAATACTTTTCTTGCTACTTCTTGATGTTTCAGTGTCAGGCAGTGTCTATTGAATTCCCATTCTGGATGGTGAGGATTTAACCATGTCCCCCACCCGCACTCAGCGATGTGCTAAAACTGGCTTGCAGCAACTAGCAAGAACCCTTTGTGCATCTCTTTACAAATCCGAATTCAGTGACAATACATTGATAGCTTGAAATCAGCCGTGGTGGGAATCATACATCATGGAAATCAGCAAGCACTTCAAATCAGAAGTCCCCCCACTCGTCGTTCCCCAGAGCTGCCTTATCAACACACCACTGCACCCACTCCTCATCTCCAAACATTGTTTTATAGTAATTTTGGTTAAATCAATATTTGTATTATGATTCATTATTCACAACTGAGCCAGGTAGTAAGACATGATTATTTTTCCTTTTTGCATAATTTAAAATTTTTCCCTGGGGTTAGTAATTATCTTGATTATTATTATTATTTTTTTGCTTTGTTTTCTAAGCTCTTATCTTTAATTCAACCCCAAACTCTTCCTCAGTTATCTGAATCTCTTTTAAAAACAGATCCATTATGTATTCTAGAGTTTCATCTTCCTGGAGATCTTTCCTATCTGTTGTAGTCTGTACTACATCTACATCTTAACTACATCTGGGACACAGCTGCCATCCTGGAATCTCCCTTCCTCATCATTCTGGACATTCCCTTTGCCTCTTCCTTGTGACAATCTGGTGTTTCTTGCATCCCACAACTTCCTCTCTTTCCTTTTTTTTCACTGTCTTATTTTAGTGGAGATTCCTGGAAAGGGATACATGACAGGTAAATTTTTCTGAGACCTTGAATGTCTGAATATGTCTTTATTCTACATTCACGTTTGATAGTTTGCCTAGGTGTATCTAATTCGAGACTAAAAATGATTTTCCTTCCAAACTTTGAAGGCTTCCTCTATTATCTTCTAGCTTCCAATGCTGCTGTTGAGAAGTCTAAAGCTATTCTGATCCCCAACTCTTTGAATGTCACCTGTTTTTCTTTTTCTCACTGGAATCTTGTAGTACCTTTTTTGTGTCGCTGGTTGTTTTGAAATTTCATGATTGTGCCTTGATGATATCTGTTTATTCATTGTCTGGACATTCAATTTGCCCCTTAAGCCTGGAATTTTAGTTCTTTCAGTTCTAAGAAGTTTTCTTGAACTATTTCCTCCTGTTCCCTTTTCATTCAACAAATATTTTTTGAGGCCACCTGTCACTGTTCTAGGCACTGGGGATATAGCAGTGAACAAAATAGACAAAAGTCTCTTTCCTCATGGAGCTGACATTCTAATGTCAGAAGGTTTTTTCACTTCTTTCTGGACCTCCTGGACTAGTCCTCTACCTTTTAAAATCCTTTAAAAGATTTTTTCCATGTCTTTGGTTTTGTTCTACTTTCTGAGAGAGTATCTCAATTTTATCTTCTGATCCTTCTATCAGATTTTTAATTTCTGCTATCAGATATTTAATTTACTAGATTTTTTGAGCTTTGAATATGTCTTTTATAAACATGTTCCATTATAGAGAATTTTAAATATATAAAAAGTGAACAGAATAGTGTAATGGACCTCCGTACAACCGTCAGCCAGCTTCAACTCATAGCCAATCAAACTGTTTCATCTATACCCCACCCACTTCTCCTCTTATTATTTTGAAGCAAATTCTGGTCATTGTATCATTTCATCTGTATTAGTTTCCCGTGGCTGCCATAACAAATTACCACAAACATGGTGGTGTGAAACAGAAGTTTATTCTTTCACAGTTCTGAAGGCCAGGTGTTTGAAATCAAAGTGTCAGCAGGGTTGGTTCCTTCTGGAGGCTCTGAGGGAGAATCTATTCTATGCCTCGCTCTGAGCTTCTGGTTGGCTGCTGGAAACCTTTGGTGTTCCTTGGCTTGTAGGCACATCACTCCAGTCTCTGCCTCTGTCATCGCTTTGCCTTATCTCTGTATGTCTCCTCCACTTCTCTTATACAGACACTTGTCATTGGATTTAGAGCCCATTGTAATCCAGAATGAGTCATCTTTTTAAAAAAAATATTTTATTTATTTATTTGGCTGCGTTGGGTCTTAGTTGCTGCATGCAGGATCTTTCATCGCATTGCACGGGCTTCTCTCTAGTCGTGGCATGCGGGTTTTCTCTTCTCTAGTTGTAGTGCACAGGCCCCAGGGCGTGTGGGCTCTGTAGTTGTGGCACGTGGGCTTAGCTGCCCCGTGGCATGTGGGAACCTAGTTCCCTGACCAGGGATCAAACCCACGTCCCTTGCATTAGAAGGCGGATTCTTTACCACTGGACCACTAGGAAAGTCCCCAGAATGAGTCATCTTAAGATTTTTAATTATGTATACAAAGACCCTTTCTGCAAATAAAGTCACATTCACAGGTTTTAGATGGACATGGCTTTTGGGGGGCTACCATTCATCCCATTACCTCATCCATAAATATTTTAGTATGTATCTTCAAAGGATAAGGGCTTTGAAAACAACAACAACATAGCCATAGTACCATTGTCACACCAAAAAATTAATAATAGTTCCTTAATCTAATATGCATTTAGTGTTCAAATTTCTAATGGTCTCACAGATATCATAAGGGTTTTTAAAAACTATGGCTTGTTTATTGGAATCAAAATCCAAATAAGATCTGTAAATTTGAATTGGTTGTTCTTTTCAGTCTCTTTTAGTCTGTATGTTCCCTTTCCAACTTCTTTTTTTCTCTCGCAATTTATTTGTTATGTAGAATTTTCCACAGTCTGGATCTTGATTTTGCATCTCTGTGATGGAGTTTAAGTATTTTCTGTAAATTGGTTGGTGTTTGGATCTAGAGATGTAATCAGATTAAAGTTTGATTTTTGGGAACAAAACTACCTCATAATGGTAGTGTGGTCTTCTTTCAGGAAGTATGTAACCTCTGGCCACACTCTTTGAAATAACAACTCCTCTTTTGTAGCATTATGTTCTTGTTTCATGGGTATATTATCTTCATACTTATCTCTCTTAAGATAGTAATGATATTTTGCTGGGGTTTTCTTTTCTCTGAATCATTTCTGTTTCTTCTTAGATTTTTGTTTATTCATTTTTTCCATTTCCTTGTTTTGATCTCTTTCATGTTCATGGTTTCACTCACATATCTGGTAATCCTTGGCTATCTACTCATATTTAAGAGGGAGGGGACCATGAAGCTGTTTGGAAACTCTGCACCCTGGGCATAACTTGGCAACTTGAGCTCTGTGATAGCTCCACTGAGGATGGTCTGGCTGGACTGCTTTGTTGGGGACCTTCAATGTCAATATCTTTAAGTCTTTCCTCTTGGACCTCTAGTCAGTTTTCCTGGAGTAGATTCTTCCAGTCTTCTGCCTGGAGGGAGATGGTCTGGCTCCTGGTGTCTGGGAGCCATGGGGAAAGAGGGCTGGGTGTGGGGGAAGAGTCTCAGCAGGTACTGTGTCTACTTGGATTTAATTCCCTGCTTTCATGGTGGTGTCACCCATCTCTGCTGTACTCCATTCAGAGTCCCTCTGTCTTACCCTCTCCAGAGAATAAGCCTCCAGTTTGGGGCTAGGGTATGGAAGGGTCAGTCACTCAGTGGCATGGAGCTGGGAGGAAATCTGCCTACTTCTTAAAGAGACTTTCAAATAATCTTCTTTATTCAGCCCCTCCTTTGCCCCATTTCCAGAGGTGTCTGGGGCCACTAATCCATGAACTTCAGGAATTCTGCCTTATAAATCAGATAGTTTGGGGTTATCCCTGGGCTGGATTAGGAAGATTCTTTTATCCTGCTAAGTCTTTTCCTATTTGTTCATTTGCTTTCCAGCTTCCAAAATGTGGCTGCTTTTGCCTCCTCTCCTGTTCTCCCCATCCCTGTAGGTTTGTGTCTTTAAAAAAATAAAATCCCTTTGGGAGGAAGTGAGAGTAAGTGCCTATGCTCATTCTGGCATCAAAATGAAATACAGATGTTATTACATCACTTTACAGATGAGGAAGTTGCAACTCATAGAGGTGGGGTAACTTGTCTGAGGACATATCTTGTAGGTGACAGAGCTGGGGCTGGTGTTAAGACAGTGCTCTTGGAAACGGAGGACAAGAATCGTGACCAAAGATCAGGACACAGGTGTCCCAAAGCCACAGTATGCTGGTGTTGGCAGGGCCTTTCGAGAACAGCTGGTCCAACCCCCTCATTTTATGAGTAAGAAAAAGAAGGCCCAGAATGGAGAAGGGATTCTCCCAGAGTCACGCATCAAATTCATGCCACACCATGATGAGAAACACTCCCTGTTCACCACCCCTTTCTGTGACATCATTCATTCAATTACTGACTCAGCGAACATTTTTTGGGCACCAACTGTGTGCCAGGTCCTGTGTTAAGCCTGGACTTAACAGATATGAGTTCAAGCTGGTCCTTGTCTGCAAGGGACCCTCGCTCTACTTCCTGCTGGTGGCCAGGCATCCTTGGTGAAGGTGATGGTGGAGGAAAATAATGACAGCTAATGTTTATGAAATACTTACTTTATGCCAAGCACTGTTCTATTTACTTTTCATGTGTTGGTGCATTGCATCCTCACAGCAAGCCTGTGATGTGTTGGTAATAGGCCCATTACACTGTTAAGGAACCTCAGGCACGCTCAATTCAGAGGCTGGAATTCAAAGCCAGGCAGTTCCCAGTCCAGCTTTAATCCCCATCCTGAAATGAGGACTGCCAAGAGGAAAGGAGGCAAAGGATATTAGCCAAGGGGGAGGGAGGGAGGGAAGAGGCAATGGGTGAGTTGAAGGAAGGAGAAAGCTGACCTGATCTGCCTCCTTCCCCTTCAGTGCTTGGAGGGCCCCTCCTCTGATAAAGCCTTGACCTTCATGAAGGACCATTTCCTGATGGATGAGCCGGTGGTGGGGACACCCCTGCTGGTGAAGTCTGGTGTGGAGTACACACGGCTTGCGGTGGAGACAGCCCAGGGCATCGACGGGAATAGCCATCTGGTCATGTACCTGGGCACCAGTGAGTAAAGGGCTGAAGGCCCTCAGGGATTCATTCAACAAATGTTTTCTGAGCACCTGCTTTGTGCCTGGCACCCTGCTAGGCTCTGAAAATACAGTGGGAGAACAAAACAGTCCTGTCCCTACCTTCTCTGAGCTTTAAGTCTGGTGGGGGAGAGAAACATGGAGGGCTTTGGTGGCCTCATCAAGAACTGTTTATCTTATGGGGAAGACATGCTAGAGAGGTGAAGAGTGAGGGAGGATAGAGGGGGAGCTGGAAACAGCGAGAGTAGAGATCACAGATCATGCTTCAGGAAGCTTGGCTGTGAAGGGGAAGAGGGGAAGGAGAGGCGACTGGAGGAGGGCGTGGGATCCAGCCAGCAAGCTTTTTAAAGATGGGGAAGATCGTCAGGATCCGGTAGAGAGGGGGATGGCGAAGAGGTGGGCAGGTGAGGGGCTAAATGGCAGGTTAAGTTGCAGAGGCAGCAGGAAGCCTGGTTCTAGAACCAGGGGGAGGTACTGGTCGTGAGTGGGGGAGGTACAGACCTCTGCTGGGATGGGAGTGAAGGAGTAGAAGAGGGGATAAGACAGGAAGGGGGCATGTATAGACTTGATGGGGGAAATGGGCAAGACATAGAGGGAGCTCTTTTGTGAAGGCTTTTGTGTTTTCTACGAAGTAGGAGGACACAGGGTCGTGAGTGAGGGGCGGGGTGGGGGGAGATTGAGGGGTAGAAAAGGTGGGAGGTTTGAGGAGAGAGGCAAAGATTCAAATATTCATCGTAGAAAGAAGGAGAGGGACTTCGCTAGTGGCACAGTGGTTAACAATCCGCCTGCCAATGCGGGGGACACGGGTTCAATCCCTGGTCCGGGAAGATCCCACATGCCACGGAGCACCTAAGCCCGCGCACCACAGCTACTGAGCCTGCACTCTAGAGCCCGCGAGCCACAACTACTGAGCCCGTGCTCCTAGAGCCCGCGCTCCGCAACAAGAGAAGCTACCACAATGAGAAGCCCGCACACCACAATGAAGTGTAGCCCCCGCTCGCTGCAACTGGAGAAAGCCTGCGTGCAGCAATGAAGACCCAACGCAGCCAAAAATAAATACATTTATTTAAAAAAAAAAAAGAAAAAAGGAGAGACAGTCTGCGGGGGAGATGGGGAAGATTGCCAAGCATATATTATATTGAGGGCCTGGCTGAGGTGGATGACCTTGAGCTTTAGTGGAAGAAACCCATCAGGTTCATTCATTCTTTTAGGACATCAGCTGTGCATATATTGGGTATACAATAGAGAACAAAACAGACAAAAATCTAGCTCCTTTTTGGAGTGCGTGGGGACAGACAATAAACATACTGAAGAGTCAATTACTGGGTGCATTATGAGATTAGAAAATAAATGGAGCAGTGTGTGGTCAGGAATGCCAGTTGGGGTGGTAGTAATTTTTAAAAGGGTGGTCAGGGTAGAACTCACTGAAGTGCCTTTGAGTAGAGACACTTGATGGAGGTGAGGGAGGCTGGTGATGTGATTTTCTACAGAAGTGCTCAGCAGTCCACTTCCCCATGTCCATGGAGAAAGGGGACGGTTGGGTTCCTCCAGGCATGGAGTTCTATCAGGCAGTTGCAAAGGAAGGGCCGAGAGGCAAGGGATTTCCAGACATTTACAAGCAAGCTCCATCTCCGTGGCATAGAGGGAAACGGTCTGACAGACCTGTGTCCAGTGCACACTTCAGAAGGAACTTTCTGACAGCTGGGGAAGCCATCTGGAGTCAGAGAGGGAGCACGAGAGGGGTGTGTAGATGGGGTCAGACAATTTCAGCTCTCTCTGTCTCTTCACAGGCACAGGGTCCCTCCACAAGGCTGTGGTGAGTGGGGACAACAACGCTTATCTGGTGGAGGAGATCCAGCTGTTCCCTGACCCTGAGCCTGTTCGCAACCTGCAGCTGGCCCCCACCCAGGTGGGAAGGGGCCTGACCCTCAGATGGCCTTCTAGTGGGGCAGACCTTGGGTGCTGGGTTCTTCCTAGGTGTGGCGAGGACGCCCTGACACTCTCCATCTTTCTTCCAGGGCGCAGTGTTTGCAGGCTTCTCAGGAGGCATCTGGAGGGTTCCCCGAGCCAACTGTAGTGTCTACGACAGCTGTGTGGACTGTGTCCTTGCCCGGGACCCTCACTGTGCTTGGGACCCAGAGTCCCAAATCTGCCGCCTCCTGCCCACCCCCATCCCGTGAGTGCCAGTTACCCAGCTTATGGTCTTCCTCTTTCCAGGTGCTACTAACACATTCCCTGCAAGATTCCCCCGGCCTGTGGGGGGCTCCTTCAGGGATGGAGTTGCATCAGGCAGTCCACTCTGGGCTTCTCTTCCCCTCCTCTCTGTTCTACCTAGTCTCCCAGACCCACCTTCTTCCCGCCTGCACTTCGCTCTCTTGCTCCCGCCTCCTCCCACTCTTGGCTGTTTCAAGGGATAATTTTTGCTTTCCCTGCCTTCTCAGGAAGTCCTGGAAGCAGGACATGGAGCGTGGGAACCCAGAGTGGGCATGTGCCAGTGGCCCCATGGGCAGGAGCGGAAGGCCTCGGAGCCGCCCCCAAATCAGTGAGTGTGGGACCAGGGGAGGCACAAAGGCTCGGGAGGACTTCTGGGAGGGGATGGGCGTTTCTGCCTCAGTTTCTTCCCCAGCACCTGCCTGGCTTGAGACCTGAATACCCAGAGTTGGAATGGATTGGGATGTAGGCTGTAGGGAGGAGGGATAGGAATTCTAAGCTGGGATTCAGGGTTGGGGTTGAAGTTGCTTCTGGTGTCAGAGTTGCAGTCAGATGGACTGGGGAGGTTAGTATGGGGCCCAGACTGGAGATAGGAAAGGGGTCAGAGTTGAGTTTAGGAGTTGAAATAGAAGTTGGAGGTGGGAGTTGGGGCCCACATGTCGGGTAGAGACTCCCTCCTGCCTGCTCTCTCCTTAACCTTTGGCCCCTTTCCCTTACCTACAGTTAAAGAAGTCCTGGCTGTCCCCAACTCTATCCTGGAGCTCCCCTGCCCCCACCTCTCAGCTCTGGCCTCTTACCACTGGAGTCACGGCACAGCAGCGATCCCGGACATCTCTTCCACAGTCTACCATGGCTCCCTCTTGCTGCTACTGCGAGATGGGGTGGGGGGTCTCTATCAGTGCTGGGCCACTGAGAATGACTTCTCATACCCTGTGGTCTCCTACTGGGTGGACAGTCAGGACCAACCCCTGGCCCTGGATCCTGAACTGGCGGGCATTCCCCGGGAACGCATGGAGGCCTCGCTGACCGGAGTCGGTGGTGGGGCTGCCCTGGCTGCCCCGCGGTCCTACTGGCCCCACTTCCTCACCGTCACTGTACTCCTTGCCTTAGTGCTTTCAGGAGCCCTCATCCTCCTCCTCGCCTCCCCTTTGGGGGCACTCCGAGCCCGGGGCAAGGTCCAAGGCTGTGGGACCCTGCCCCTCGGGGAGAAGGCCCCATTGAGCAGGGAGCAGTGCCTCCAATCCCCCAAGGAATTCAGGACCTCTGCCAGTGATGTGGACGCTGACAGCAACCTCCAGGGCACTGAGGTGGCTTAAACTCTGGGTACAAGCTGGAGCTGTCGGGTAGGGCAGGGCGCCTGGCCGTGCTGGCTGGGGGTACCGGGAGCAGTGCAGCCCTGACTAGGGTGGGCGTAGCACAAAAGACCACCTTCCTCCCACAAGAGGACCTTCTCTGCCATTCTGTGCCACCGATAGCACTCAGTGGGGCTGGGCACAGCGGTCTGACTCCCCTATGGGACTCCCTTCTGCCAAGCACGTGGCCTCTCTAATGGGGGCTGCCCCAGACCTGGACCTAGGCTATGATAGGAGGACCTAGAGAGGATCCTTTAGTTCTGGCCATTCCGGGATCTTCCAGAAACATACTGCTACAAGAGACCCTAAAACACCAAACACCTAAGCAACTATAAGATAGCACACCACACCTGGAGACTCCACTCTAAAAGCAGCTGCCACCTTGGACACCAACACTCCCCTCTCCCAAGGCTCTCCAGGACTCTGCAGGGGGCTGCTCCCTTCCTGCTCCCCTTATCAACTCAACCAGGGAGGTCTTTCCTGAAGTCTCACCTCCTTCCATCTTGCTTCAGTTGCGGCAGATTTAACCCCTTCTGGCCTGGCTAGAACACAGGGGTAATCTGAGCCTTGTTCACTCCTTTTCCCTGACTGACCCCTGGACCCCTTTCCTCTCCCCTCTCCTTTGTTTTGGGATTCAAAAATGACCTGTCACAGACAGTTTATTTTTTATTAAAAAGACAAAGCTTATGACTGGTGCTATTTTTGTCAGAGCAGAGCGCTCCAGCCGAGGACCGGGGGAGGTAAGGGGAGCAAGCAGTCCGAGGACATTAGTAGGTTTGTAGGGTGATTGTTCTCTCCAGCTCCAAACCACCTTTTTTGCCCTGCCAGCTGCCTCCCAGCCCCCAGCCAGCCCCACAGCCCTTTCTTCCACTCCAGGCACTGCTAGAGAGTGCCTGCAACTCTGCCTTTGGGGCCAACACACGTCTGTGTGTCTGCCGGCCAGGCAGCACCTCATCCATCACGGACTCTGTGCTGCAGTCCCACAGTTGCTGTCCCCAGCTGTCCCACACTTCTCTTGACTCCTCCTCAGCCCCCCTTTCCCACTGCAAGCTGTTGGTTTCAACCCTTGGTGGATTGAATTTATAGCAAGACTGTGCAGTCACCCCCATCCTGGCCACATCCTTCCCAATATCTGACAAACACTCTGTCCACGCCCCCTTATCACCTTCCCCCTCTCCCTCCTGTCACGAAGGCACATGTCCCTCCTCCAACGAAGGCTAACAGGTGCATTTGCCCCTTCCGCTGTGCCAAGACCCCCTGCATCGCCCTCCCCACTTTATTACTCCCTCATCGTTAACCTCCCTTCTTCCACCCACAAGTGTGCTCTCTGTACCGAAAAAAAAAAACAAAGCAATAATCCTTCCCACAGCTCCACCCTTTCAGTCTAGCCCCTCCACCCTCACTAACTCTTGCCTGTTACCACCAATCACCAGGCAG
>NW_020173668.1:902785-991702 GCF_003031525.2 Neophocaena asiaeorientalis asiaeorientalis | reverse complement strand
CACCCCCAGTGTCGCCCTCACCCTCTTTAATGCCCTGTGGTCCGTCTGGCTTTTCCCCCACCTCTCTGCTCAGATGACTCTCCACGATTTCCCAGAAGCCCCCCCACTGGCCTTGACTTCTGTGCAGTCTTTACACCTTGGCCACACTATTCTTCTTACAACTCTCTTCCACTATGGCTTTTTCTTCAAAAAAAAAATTTTATTTTTAAAAAATTTTCAATTGTGGTAAAAAGCACATGGTGCTATAACATTTGTCTCCTTAACCATACAGTTTAAGCATACAGTTCAGTGTGTTAGCGATATTCACATCGTTGTATAACAGATCTCTAGAACTTTTTCATCTTGCGAACCGGAAAGTTGATGTCCATCAAACACCATTCCTCCTCCTCCCAACCCCTGGCAACCTTCTGTCTATTAGTCTGACTATACTTTAGGTGCCTCATATAATCATATAGTATTTGGCCTTTTGTGACTGGCTCATTTGACTCACCATACTGTCCTCAAGGTTCATCCATGTTGCTGTATATGACAGGATTTTCTTCCTTTTTTGAGGCTGATTAATATTCCATTGTATCTATAGACTACAATTTCTTTATCCATTTGTCTGCTGATGGACGTATGGGTGGTTTTCACTTCTTCACCATTGTGAATAATGCTGCAATGAACATGGGCGTGCAAATATCTCAAGATCCTGTCTGCTAGGGCTCCTTTATTGGCGTTATTTGGCTTCTCTTGGTATTTCTCCCCTTCTGGTTCCTTTTCTTCCTCCCATTACCCAATGCACTTTTACCCTGAGGCCTGGCTTTCACTGTTCCAAGCACCCTTTCCAGACCTTCTCTCTTGTGGCTCCCCATGACCTCTAGGCCAACGGCTGTGGGGTAGTGGAAAGGGAATGAGGCCAGGGTTGAGCTCCTGGGGCCTTCGTCTGCTGTTAATAGACTTGGACAGCTCTTCCTGTCTGCACCTCAATTTCTTCACCTCTTAGAGGGAAAGGATGCACAGGAAACTTCCTGCTTTAAGCATTATGGATCCCTCACTGTCAAATACGTAGCTCCAGAGCTGAGCTTTCTCCTGTCCTCCAGCCAGTTCAAGGACAAGCCTGCTGGACATCTTTATCCAGGTGACCCAAAGGCTCCCAGAACACCTTTTCTCTGTTTCCCTTCTCAGCCTCCCACCAGCATCACTCTGGAATGTACTCTTTCCTCATCTCCCTCCAAGGTGTAATTTAGAGGCTATCTCCTCCGTGCCATCTTCCCAGCCTGCCCCAGTCCTGGCTGATTACTCTTCTCTAAGATTTCCCCAGCACTCACTCTCTACATCATTCATGAGGTACTTAGGCCCAACCATAAGAATGTAAAACACAACTTTTCACGAAGATGGCGCTGAAGGCGAAGAAGGAAGCCCCTGCCCCTCCCAAAGCCGAAGCCAAAGCAAAGTCTTTAAAGGCCAAGAAAGCAGTGTTGAAAGGCATCCACAGCCACAAAAAAAGAATGTCTGACGTACTCTACCTTCCAACGGACCAAAACACTGAGGCTCAGGAGGCATTCCAAATATCCTCGGAAGAGCGCCTTTCAGAGAAACAAGCTTGACCATTACGCCATCATCAAGCTCCTAGTCAGCCATGAGGAAGAGTGAAGACAACAACACATTGGTGTTCAGTACGGATGTCAAAGCCAACAAATACCAGATTAAACAGGCTGTGAAGAAGCTCTATGACATTGACGTGACCAAGGTCAACACCCTGATCAGGCCTGATGGAGAGAAAGAGGCATATGTTCGACTGACTATGATGCTTTGGATGTTGCCAACAAAATTGGGATCATCTAAGCTGAGTCCAGCTGGCTAATTCTAAATATAAAAGTTTTCAGTATATATAAAAGAAAGAATATAAAACACAGAAGGGGATGGCACACGCAGTTACCCCTGCTGGACTCTCAACACCCTGGGGGCAGGAGGTATCTCAACCCCATCTCCACAGCCTAAAGCGTGAGGCACTATGCTCTAGTGAGAGGAGGTACCTGGGAAATGCTTACTGTTTATGAGAGCAAAACCTTGTCAGTCTCATCCTACCTGACTTCTCTGCAGCCTTTGACACTGGTGACAATTCCTTCTTGTAACACTTATGCTTTGGTCTCTGGCTGCAGTGCTCTTGCTTACCTTCCTAGCTCTCTGACCACTGCTCCTCAGGTCTTTTAAGCACTTCTCTTTTCTTATTTCCCTTGAAAATTCCCCTTGGACAATATCTTCTGTGTCTATTGCTTCCACTCTCACCTCTCAACCGAGGATGCCCATTTATTCATTCAGCAAACATGCACAAAGTACTTGCTATGGTTCAGAATCTGGCCTAGGGACTTCCCCGGCGGTCCAGTGGTTGGGACTCTGTGCTTCCACTGCACGGGGCTCAGGTTTGATCCCTGGTCAGGGAACT
This sequence comes from Neophocaena asiaeorientalis asiaeorientalis, assembly GCF_003031525.2. Classification (NCBI taxonomy): domain Eukaryota; kingdom Metazoa; phylum Chordata; class Mammalia; order Artiodactyla; family Phocoenidae; genus Neophocaena; species Neophocaena asiaeorientalis. Next base: position 989,274 of record NW_020173668.1, on the reverse strand, counting down.
AAGATCCTGCATGCCAGCGCAGCATGCCCACCCCCGCCCCGACCAAAAATAAAAAAGAATCTGGCCTAGACAGCTGGGGAGAAACCTGAATCAGACCTGCTTCCTACCCTCACAATCTGGCAGTAGGGACAGACTAGCAACAGTCAGAGCCCAGGGTGGGGTGGGGAAGAGCTATCGTGGGGGACAGAGTACTGCAAGCTCAGGCTTCCTGTCTCCCCCTCTAGCTACTGGTTACAGCCACCTGGATACACCACAAACATCTCTGATGTAACGTGTCCCCAGCTGAATTTATCAACCCTTTCAAACCTACTTGCCCTCCCTTGTTCCCCATGCTAGTTAACCTCACTGCGATGGAGAAGCTTGGGACCTCTTCTCTCTCACCCCTCCACATTTAGTGGGCCACCAGTCTCATCTCCTCTTCCTCCTCTCTCTCCCTGGAATTCCTCAGCACCTCTCCATTCCCACAGGCCCAGATCACTGACCATGACGGCCAGAGCTGACCCCTGACCAGCCTCTGCCACCTTCTGCTCCCATCCTGCATTCCACTCTCCGATAAAGGGTAGTTTACTTAAAAAAAAAAAAAAAGGCTTCCCTGGGGGCGCAGTGGTTGAGAGTCCGCCTGCCGATGCAGGGGACACGGGTTCGTGCCCCGGTCTGGGAGGATCCCATATTCTGCGGAGCGGCTGGGCCCATGAGCCATGACCGCTGGGCCTGCACGTCCGGAGCCTGTGCTCCGCGGCGGGAGAGGCCATAGCGGTGAGAGGCCTGCGTACAGCCAAAAAAAAAAAAGAAAAAAAAAAAACCTGCCTAAAACTCCAAATGGCTTTTCATTAAATCTAGAATTAAAAAAATGAAAACCCCTTGGTATGGCATGGCTTGCCTCCAGCTCCTCCATCCACATCTAGGCACTACTTGTAAATCCTGAGCCCCTCTATACAGCTTTCTGGAAAGCTTTATTGAGTGCCTAGCACTATTCCAGGCCTTGGTGACACAGAGATGAATCGACATTCTGCGTAGAGGACCCAACAGTGAGGTTCTTTGGGCATGCCGTGTCTCCCTCCTAGAACAGCATCTTCTGTGTGTGCTCTTCTCTACCCTCCCACGCAGAGTTAGTGAATTATGCACACTTCAGCATAACCGTTTTCATACAGTGCTGCTTTTTCATTGTGTTTCTGTGAGCCTGGCATATGGTAAACGCTCTCTCAGTGCTGAAATCCATTCATCTATTCAACAAATATTTACTGAACACCTACTATGTGACAGGCACTGTTGGGTGCTGAGGGCAGATCAGTGAACAAAACAGACACTATTCTTGCCATCATGGAGCCTACATTCTAGTGTAGGAGAGAGATAAATAAGTAAAATAAATAGGGTACTTTATAAACAACTTTTTTTTGTTTTTTTGGCCGTGCGACTTGCAGGATCTTCCCCAACTGGGCCACAGCTGTGAAAGCCCAGAATTCTAACCACTAGGCCACCAGGGAACTTCTGATAGGGTACTTTATTTTATTTTTTTAAATATTTATTTATTTGGCTGCATTGGATCTTAGTTGCAGCATGTGGGATCTTTGTGGTGGCATGTGGGCTCTTCATTGCAGCACATGGGCTCTCTAGTTGTGGCACGCTGGCTCAGTAGTTGCAGTGCGTGGGCTTAGTTGCCCCACGGCATGTAGGATCTTAGTTCCCCGACCAGGGATCGAACTCACGTACCCTGCATTGGAAGGTGGATTCTTAACCATTGGACCACCAGGGAAGTCCCCCGATAGAGTACTTTAAATGGAGATGTGCTATGGAGAAAAAAATTTGAGTTGGAGAAAGAAGGTTGAGAATGGAAGGAGTGTCTACAAGTTTAAATAGGGGATTCAGAGTAGGTCTCATTGATAAGATGATGTTTGAACAATGAAACAATGAAGTAAGTGAAAGTAGGAGCTATGTGGATGCCTGCAGAAAGAGCTTCTTGGCAGCAGCAACAGCCAATGCAAAGACCTTGAGGCAGGAATGAGATGAAATGAGAAAGATGCTGTGTGTGCATGGGGAAAGATTGTAGGACCCTCTAGGCCACTGTAGAGACTTTGGCTTTTACTGTGAATAAATGGGGGAGCCATTGGAGGATTTTGAACAGAGGAGGAACATGATCTGACTTAAAGCTTAAAAGTATCACTCTGGCTGCTTTATTGTGATTGGTACATAGCAGAAGCAAGGGTGGAAGCAAAGAAACCAGTGAGGAAGCTACTGGAATAATCCAGGTGATAGATGATGGGGGCTCTGATTAGGGTGTTAGTATGTTGGTGATGGGAAGTGGTCAAACTCTGAACCTTTAAGAAAAAATTTTTAATTGAAGTATAGTTGATTTACAATGTGTTAATTTCTACTGTACAGCAAAGTGATTCAGTTACACATATACATACATTCTTTTTCATAGTCGTTTCCATTATGGTTTATCACAAGATGTTGAATATAGTTCCCTGTGCTATACAGTAGGACCTTGTTGTTTATCCATTCTATATACAATAGTTTGCATCTACTAATCCCAAACTCCCACTCCATCCTCTCCCCACCCCCCCAGCAACCACAAGGTGGTTCTCTATGTCTGTGAGTCTGTTTCTTTTTTGTAGATACATTCATTTGTGACATATTTTAGATTACACATATAAGTGATATCATGTGGTATTTGTCTTTCTCTGTCTGCCTTACTTCACTTAGTATGATAATCTTTAGCTGCATCCATGTTGCTGCAAATGGCATTATTTTGTTTTTTTTATGGCTGAGTAATATTCCATTGTATATATGTACCACTTCTTCTTTATCCATTCATCTGTCTATGGACATTTAGGTTGGCTAATTATAAATAGTGCAATGAACATGGGGGTGAATGTATCTTTTTGAATTATAGTTTCCTCCAGATATATGCCCAGAAATAGGATTACAGGATCATATGTCAACTTTATTTTTAGTTTTTTGAGGAACGTCCATACTGTTTCCTATAGTGTATGCACCAATTTACATTCCCAGCAGCAGTGTAGCAGGGCTCCCTCTTCTCCACACCCTCTCTAGCATTTGTTATTTGTGGACTTCTTAATGATAGCCATTCTGAATGGTGTGAGGTGGTACCTCACTGTAGTTTTTTTTTTTTTTTTTTTTCCTCACTGTAGTTTTGATTTGCATTTCTCTAGTAATTAGTGATGTTGAGCATCTTTTCATATGCCTATTGGCCATCTGTATGTCTTTTTTGTAGAAATGTCTATTTAGGTCTTCTGCCCATTTTTTGACTGGATATTTTTTAAAATTAATTAATTATTTTTGGCTGCATTGGGTCTTCGCTGCTGCACGTAGGCTTTCTCTAGTTGCGGCAAGCGGGGGCTACTCTTCGTTGCAGTGCGCGGGCTTCTCATTGTGGTGGCTTCTCTTGTTGCAGAGCATGGGCTCTAGGTGCGCAGGCTTCAGTAGTTGTGGCTCGCGGGCTGTAGAGTACAGGCTCAGTAGCTGTGGTGCATGGGCTTAGTTACTCCATGGCATGTGGGATGTTCCCAGACTGGATAGAACCCATGTCCCCTGCACTGGCAGGCGGATTCTTAACCACTGCACCACCAGGGAAGTCCAGGTTGTTTGTTTTTTGTTATTGAGTTGTGTGAGCTGTTTGTATATTTTAGAAGGTAAGTCCTTGTCGGTTGCATCGTTTTAAAATATTTTCTCCCAGTCTGTAAGTTTGGACATATTTTTAAGATAAAGCCAATGGTATCTGATGATGGATTGCATGTGATATATGAGAAAAAGAGAACCTTTAAGTATGGCTCCAGGAACTATACTCAATATCTTGTAACAACCTATAATGGAAAAGAATCTGAAAAAGAATATATGTATATATAGTTATCTGAATCACTTTGCTGTACACCTGAAACTAACACAACATTGTAAATTAACGATACTTCAACTTAAAAAATTGGTTAAAAATTTTTTTAATAAATAAGATAAATAAAAAAGAAAAGGATGGCTCCGGGATTTTCAGTCTGGGCAGCCAAAAGGATGGCGTTGCCAATGAATTGAGATGAATAAGAGAGCAGGTATGTCAGATTTCAGGGAAGAACAAGAGTTCCATTTCTGACATGCTAAGTATCAGTCAGGATTCTTCAGAGAAGAGAAACAGAACCATTGGGATATATATATATATATATAATATATTATTTATATATATAATGTATATTTTTTCATGGCTGAGTAGTATTCCATTGTATGTATGTACCACATCTTCTTTATCCATTCTTCTGTTGATGGATATTTAGGTTGCTTCCATGTCTTGACTATTGTAAATAATGCTGTTATGAACATTGGCGTTGATGCTGCCGTCTTTATTTATTTATTATTTATTTATTTATTTTTGTCTTCATTGGGTCTTCTTTGCTGCGCGCGGGCTTTCTCTAGTTGTGGCGAGTGGGGGCTACTCTTGGTTACACCGCACAGGCTTCTCATTGCTGTGGCTTCTCTCGTTGTGTAAGATAATTGAATATAGTTCCCTGTGCTATTCAGTAGGTCCTTGTTGTTTATCTATTTTCTACATAGCAGTGTTAATCCCAAACTCCTAATTTATCTCTCCCCCCACACTGGTCATGCTGAAGTCTTTTTTTTTTAAATTAATTATTTAATTAATTTATTGGCTGTCTTGTGTCTTCGTTGCTGCAAGCGGGCTTTCTCTAGTTGTGGTGAGCAGGGGCTACTCTTCGTTGCGGTGCGCAGGCTTCTCATTGTCGTGGCTTCTCTTGTTGTGGAGCACGGGCTCTAGGCACACAGGCTTCAGTAGTTGTGGTATGTGGGCTCAGTAGTTGAGGCTTGTGGGCTCTAGAGTGCAGGCTCAGTAATTGTGGTGCACGGGCTTAGTTGCTCTGCAGCATGTGGGATGTTCCCAGACCAGGGCTCGAACACATGTCTCCTGCATTGGCAGGCAGATTCTTAACCACTGCGCCACCAGGGAAGCCCCATACTGAAGTCTTGATGCAGAATTTCTTCCCAGAGAAACCTTAGTGTTGCTCCAAAGGCCTTTCAACTAACTGGATGAGGCCCACCCACATTATCAAGGTAACCTTTACCTAAAGTCAGCTGATTGTGGATGTTAACCACACCTACAAAATACCTTCACAGCAACACCTATTAGTGAATAACTAGTTACTATAGCCCTAGCCAGATTGACATAAAACTAACTTTCACACTAAGCTTGAAATGTCCATTAGATATTTTGAGGCAATTGTCAATACAAATCTGTTGTTCAGGAGGGACCTTTCCTAGAGGCATCAAATTCTTTAACTGTAGTAAAATCCCATAACATAAAATTTACTATTAGTGATATTTAGCCATTCACAGTGCTGTACAATCATCACCACTGTCTAGGTCCAGAACACTTTCATCACTCCAAACGGACACTCTGTACTAATTAAGCAGTCACTCCCCACTCTTCCTCCCCCCAGTCCTTGGCAACCACTAATCCACTTACCTGCTTTTTGTCTGTATAGATTTGTCTGTTCTGCATATTTCATCTAAATGCAATTACACAATATGTGACTGTTGTGTTTGGCTTATTTCACTTAGCATAATGGTTTCAAAATTTATCCACATCATAGTATGTATTCATATTTCATTCCTTTTTTTTTTTATTCACTGTGTAATATCCCATTGTATGGGTATACCACCGTTTGTTTCTACTTTTTGGCTATAGTGAAGAAGACTGCTGCTGTGAACATTTGTGTACAAGTTTTTGTTTGAACACTTGTTTTCAACTCTTTTGGGTATATATTCAGAGCGAAATTGCTTGGTCATATAGTAATTTTGCTTAACATTCTGAGGAACAACCAAACTGTTCCCACAGCAGCTGCACCATTGTACATTCCCACCAGCAATGTCTGAGGGTTCCAATTTTTCCACATCCTTGCTAACACTTGTTACTTTCTAGGTTCTTGTTTGCTTGCTTGCTTGCTTTAATTTTAGTCATCCTCGTGGGTGTGAAGTGGGATCTCATGGTTTTGATTTGTTTTTCCCTAATTATATTGAACATCTTTTCATGTGCTTTTTGGTCATTTTTTTGAAGAAACATCTATTCAAGTCCTTTGCCCATTTAAAAAAATTGGATTGTTTGTCTTTTTGTTGTTGAGTTGTAGAAATATCTATTTTGAAATGAATCTCCACCCCCAGCCTCCCAGTCCCTTATTTAAAAGGCTCTGCCTCTTCTTTTAAATCCATGCATAAGCAAATAGTTTTAGAGCTGGAAGAGACCACTCCACCTCCAGGATGTTCCCTATTCCTGCAGTTTTTTGAGTTCCCCAACCTTAAAATTGGTTGTCTAAACTTAGTCCTTCCTGCTGCACACTGGCCTGTTTTGGCTCTGTAGATGAGAAAAATTACACAAAAATTTACAGATTAGATTTGAATTTAAGGATTCCAATAGATCGGAAACACAAGGTGACCCATTTAGAACAAGATCTTCAAGAAGCGCCGGGTGACTTTAAATTTCCAAGAATTAGAAAGACAACGCATGCGCTGTAGAGCTAAGGGCATGTCGAAGCCAATGAAGGCGTGGCCTCTGCCCGCATTCAAGATGGTTCCCAGGACCTTCCACCCTTGCTGCGGGGGCGGGGCGAGAGGCTAAAGGCTCAGAACGCCATTGGTGGAGTCGCACACCGTTCATCCCCGCCCCCCGTAGGGGGCGGGAGTGACAAAGTCCCAATTTCCGGTTCCGTCAGTACCGAGAGCCCGGTCGAGATGGAGGAAGATGCGACCGGAGGCCATCAGTCGCCCGAAACAGAGGATAGAGTGGGAGCCGCGGCCTAGAGATCCGCGCTTGGAGTTCACCTCAGACGGGGCGGAACCGCCCTGATGTGAGAAAGTAAGAAACCACCGGCTTGGGGTGCCTGAGGACTAAGGTCTCCGAGGACCTGGACCTGTCAGGGAGGCAGCGGGTGCCTGCAGTGGCCGGCTGCAATTCAGTGGGAGCCCGCCACGCAGTTTGGGGAATGAGGGGCGACTCCAACGAGTCATCTTTTCCTGTCGGAGGAGCATGAGTTTCGCTGACAGCGAAAGAAGCATGGCGAGGCGGCACCTCGGGGGCCAGGACAGAAGCAGCTTAAAGGGGGTGTCATGTGGAGTAGGTGAAGAGGACTGTCATGTGGTGTCTGTCATGAGGGATCACGTGGGCACCTATGGAAGACCGAAGGAAGGCTGGATGGAAATCGCTTCATGCCCCAGAGGGGAGGTTGTCTTGAAGGGAGAGGTTGGAGGCATGCCAGGGAACTTCCCTAAGGAAATGCATGTTCATTAGGACAGGTGGGCAAGCATGTAAATATATTCACATTCATGTGGTAGATAGCTCCCAGGATGCAAAGCCTTGATGCAGTTGCAGTAAGAAGTACAGAGAAACAGAAGGAGGAAGCAAAGATGTTTCCAGCACAGAAGTGGGGACCAAACCCCACGGATGTCTTGTCAGGAGTTGTAGGTGGCTATTTGACTTGCGGGGGGGTGGTTGTTGACTGAAAAGATTTGAATAAGTCTAGAAGTCATCACTGAGCCCAGTCCTGGTGACAAGTCAGGATGGAGTCAGAGGGCTCCTAACCTAGTCATAATGGTCTGGACTCCTAGAGTAGTTGTTATCATTGTTATAATACTGACAATCCTTAATATTTAAGGCAATACTTTCCAAACTCTGATATATGTATTAACCACCCAGAGATCTTGTGAACATGTTGGTTCTTATTCAGCAGGCCTATGGAGCATCCTGAAATTCTGTATTTCTAACAAGCTCCCAGATTATGCCCATGCTGCTGGTCTGTGCACCACTCTGAGTAGCAAAGATTTAGAGCAGCACTGTCCAGTAGAGCTTTCTGAAATGGTAGAAGTGCTTTGCTGTTAACAAAGTGCTTTCACACATTAGCTCATGAGAGTTGCACCACAGTGACATAGCTATGGCAGGCTTTACTAGCCCCATTTCACAGATGAGGAAACTGAATTTCAAAGAAGTGACTTGGTTCCAATCCTACTAGTAGGTAATGGAAGTGGAACTCAGACTTGGATCTCCTGACTACTAGTGTTCTTTTCATCAAATGACCTTACATTCCAGGTGACACTGCCTTGTCCTGAACCAGGATCTTATTTCAGAACCTAGTGAACAGTCTGGTGTGGTTTTTCTGGTACAGGGAGAAGGGAAGTGGAGAAGGAGGTATACCTACTTGGGCCAGTTTGTCCCTTTCCTCTGATGGGTTCAGCAGTGGGGGTTCTGCCTCTGACATCTCATTTGATGATTTCAGGACATCCTGGGTCATCTGTTGGGTCTCCATATGAAGCACTTTAACCTTTGAGTCTAAGCTGTGTTAAAAGATGGGGGAAAATTCAGAATTGGAGCCATGAACACAAATAAGGATCTGGGAAAGAGCCATAAAGAAGCTGGGCTGATTGAATTGGAAGAAAGGAAGGCTGAAGGAAGTGAGCATACAGGTATCTGCATGGAGGATTTTCCAGAGGGTGAAACACAAGGAACTGGTTTTGATATTTCAGCGGGAAGTTTGGAGGTTAAATAACAAGGAGCAGGTTGAGATCCCAACTTTTAGGAGCAACCCACCTTTCAAAGGGATAGAGGGGGTGGGTGCAGTGCCTTCCCCTTCAACTGTAGAGGCTCAGCCCTCTGTGGCATGACCCTTAGTGGCTTCTTCTGTCACCATGGTAATGATAGAAATTACCTGCTTTGGCCGTGGAGAGTCCTCCCTTCTTTCTGGGAATTTAAAATAGACTGGCACATGTGAGAGATGGAGGAAAGTAGGGAAATGGGGCGCTGGGTGCTGCTGTAGGATTTCTCATCAGGAGTTGTTGGCACTCTGTCATTCAGTTTGATAAGTTGAGACGGTGCCCACAAAACCAGGTCCTAGAACAGAGTCCTTTGTGGCTCTGGCTCTCTGCCCTGCTCAGCACACAGTATCCATGAGCTGGGCAGGAGTCCTTGCTTGAGCCCTGCCGTATTTGTCCTGTGATGACAACAGGCCTACCCAGCCACTCAGCTCAGTCACTCCACAAGCACGCTGGGAAAGCAGAGGCAGCTCTTGGTTTCAATGGAATAAAGCGGAGAGAAATCCCTGGGCGTCTGCTGCCAGGAGCTTATGCTTAACCCTTGGGTGACTGGCAGTCATGAGGGCATTAATTCTGCCTCCCAAGGGTGGGAATGACCTGGCTTTATACTGAACAGAGTGATTTGTGCTGGAACTCCTCATCTCCCATGAAGTAGAGGGCATGATGGAGTAGAGGAGCAAACTTGGCTCATATCCTGCCTCCGCTAACCAGCTGGGTGACCTTGGGCTTGTTCCTTTTAACCTATTTGTTGTACCTCAATTTCCTCATGTAGCAGAAGTGTCTTAACTGTGTAGAGGTTAAGTTGTAAGGATTACTTGAGGTAATAGGTGTTCAGTAAATCCTAGTGTCTCTCTCTCTTCTCCTCCTCTCTCAGTGGAAATGGACACATAACCTTGGGACCCTGGATGCCAAACACCCTGTTTGTTAGTGATACAGTGATCCCTTTCTCTTGAAGGGCCTTAAAGGAGAAGTTTGCCGCACTGGACTTGATGGGTGTTCTGGGCTGAGGCTGGAGGAAGGGCCACTTTTGCCCACAGCAGGTGGCACATCAGTGTTCCAGGGGTTCTCCTCCTAGAACCCCATCTCTAGCTCATTTCCCATGGCCTAGATTCTCTGTTCTGGTCAACCCAGTTGTTTCAAGCCATTGTTTTCTCCCTTTCACTGTCCACATGTATTCCTCCATTCAAGCTGCTTTGTCCTCCTCCAGGAAGCCTGTCTTGGTTACATGTGCCTCACCCATGCCTCACCTTGAAGCTGAGGTTTTCCCTCAGCTCACATGTACTCAGTTTGCACTGCAGGTATCTTATACTTTAATGAAAGTGATGCAGTCCAGCTCAGGAAATTCCAAAAAGCTAACCTTGCTTCCCCACTGACTTATATGGTAAACCAAGAAGCTGCTTAGGCTGGTTGGGACCTTTGGTTGGGGAAGGTGGTTGAGGATGAACTCTGGTTATACACTTGACATGAGATTTGTCAAGGCTTTGGTGCTGGGACTGCCTGTGTAGAACACTTCACCTCTCTAGAGTTGTCCTTTTGATGTGGCCACCTCCTTTCCCATCCCTTAAGGATTTCTCTCAGAGCTTAGGGAGGCCCTGATTTCCTGCTTCCTGGACTTTAACTTCTCACTTTCCCCTTCTGGCTGAAAATGTCCAGTATCCTACACAGGAGCACATTACATTGTCACTATGCGTATGTCCAATATGTGATGTCCTCTCATTTGACATTTCTTTTTTTTTAAAATTATTTATTCATTTATTTAATTTTTGGCCACATTGGGTCTTCACTGCTGCACGCTGGTTTTCTCTAGTTGCTGAGAGTGGGGGCTACTCTTTGTTGCGGTGCGCGGGCTTCTCATTGTGGTGGCTTCTCTTGTTGCAGAGCACAGGCTCTAGGCACATGGGCTTCAGTAGTTGTGACACACGGGCTTCAGTAGTTGTGGCTCAAGGGCTCTAGAGCACAGGCTCAGTAGTTGTGGCGCACGGGCTTAGTTGCTCTGCGGCATGTGGGATCTTCCCGGACCAGGGCTCGAACCCAGGTCCCCTGCATTGGCAGGTGGATTCTTTCTTTCTTTTTTTTTTTAAAATTAATTTATTTTTGGCTATGTTGGGTCTTCGTTGCTGCATGCGGGCTTTCTCTAGTTGCAGTGAGCGGGGGCTACACTTCGTTGCGGTGCACGGGCTTCTCATTGTGGTGGCTTCTCTTGTTGTGGAGCACAGGCACTAGGCGCGCGGGCTTCAGTAGTTACGGCATGCGGGCTCAGTAGTTGTGGTGCACAGGCTTGGTAGTTGTGGCACACAGGCTTAGCTGCTCTGTGGCATGTGGGATCTTCCTGGACCAGGGCTCGAACCCATGTCCCCTGCATTGGCAGGCAGATTCTTAACCACTGCGACACCAAGGAAGCCCCTCATTTGACATTTCTTAAGTTGAAAGCTCCTGATTTTATACAGTTATTACAGTTGTAACCTTATTAGTTTTGTTTGAAACTTTAGTCAGTGGATACACTTAACATGAGGGCCACATGTACATTAATTTGCCCTGGTTTCTTTATCTCTGTGTCTTATATCTGTTCCCCAGAGGGATACTGTGTCTCTTTGAAGAGACTGAGTTTCTCAAAGGCAGAGTCTCTATATCTTTTCTGTCACTTGAATCTCCCTTCACTACCTAGGGGCTGAGGTTATTATTTATATGCCTGGGGATGAAGGAGGCCAAGCATGTTCTCTACACTGTAGTTAAGACTCTTCAGGGAAACTGCTTAGCTCTCAGGTGGTTCTCTTCTTTCTCTAGAGTGAGTTATCTAATAACCAAAGAGGACTCTGACCTTTGGCTTGTTCCTAAATTTCTAACTCCTTTCATTAGAAGGAAGGGAGGTGTGTGTGTGGGGGGTGCCTGTGGAGTGAAAGCCCCACTTGCCTTCTTCCTCACACTTTTTTCTAATGCAGACTGGAGAAGGTGTAAGTGTAGTGAATGTGGGTCAGGAGGAGCTCAGAGGGGCCAGCACGGGAAACCAGAAATAAAGTGAGGTGAGTCAGCTGGTAAATGGTGGTAAAAGAGGCACCCTGCTGAGGCTCAAAGGCCCAAGGCCGAAGGCCATGTCTCCTCAGTAGGCCCAGGAGTGTCAGAAATGGAGCACTTCCCTTTAGCCTTTAGGAAACTCCAGAATGTCACTTAGTGACATCCCATTAGCCCACTTAAAGGCCAGGTGGTTGGTTTGCCCACAGCATCCTGAGCTGTCTGGGTGAGCTAGAGAAGGAAAAGGAGACTGGGCCATGACACCAGGGGCTGGCCAGAGGCAGAGAGACCAGAATAGCTGATCTGATAAGCTGGGGGTAGGGAGCTGAGGTGGGAGTGGGCCCACGGGAGTCACTGAGGTGAGAAACAATTTTCAGAAGAGGGGTCCTGAATTGGGACAGACTGGTAAAGGAGAGAGAAGAGGGCACTATCCCGATCCGTGAAGGAAGAATCAGGCAGGGGTTGGCAGAGCCAGACTGGGTGAAGTCTAAACTTTGGAGAAGTGAGTACCCCAGGAGCTGAAGCCTGAGAATGGGGTTTCAGAGCCCATCCAGGAGGGGAAAGTGCAAATTCTGATCTCCTTCACATTCCCTCCACCCTGCTCAAATCCCCAGGTCTCCAGACACAATGGAGGACAAACGTAACATCCAGATCATCGAGTGGGAACACCTGGACAAGAAGAAGTTCTACGTGTTTGGTGTGGCAATGACAATGATGATCCGTGTCAGTGTCTACCCATTCACCCTCATCCGCACTCGCTTGCAGGTTCAGAAAGGCAAGAGCCTCTACCATGGGACCTTTGATGCCTTCATCAAGATCCTACGGGCAGATGGTGTGACTGGCCTCTACCGGGGGTTCCTGGTCAACACCTTCACCCTCATATCTGGCCAGTGCTATGTTACTACTTATGAGCTCACCCGGAAGTTTGTAGCTGACTACAGCCAGAGCAACACAGTCAAATCACTGGTGGCCGGTGGCTCGGCCTCGCTCGTGGCTCAGAGCATCACAGTGCCCATTGATGTGGTCTCCCAGCACCTGATGATGCAGCGCAAGGGTGAGAAAATGGGCCGCTTCCAAGTGCGAGGGAATCCAGAGGGACAAGGGGTAGTTGCCTTTGGCCAAACCAAGGATATCATCAGGCAGATCCTGCGGGCTGATGGACTTCGTGGCTTCTACCGGGGCTATGTGGCTTCGCTGCTTACTTACATCCCAAACAGTGCTGTCTGGTGGCCCTTCTACCACTTCTATGCAGGTAAGCAGGGACCAGGAGGGTGGGGGTGGAGGATGGTTACTAATGGACAGAGATGCTTTTGCTCTGTGCATGTTGAATCCAGGGGGATTCAGAGATTAGTAAGACATGGTTCTTCCCTTCAAGGAGCTAATATTATAGTGGAGGGAATCAGACAAGTAAAGTATATGACTGTAGGACATAGCGTATGTTCTCGATGAATCAGTATCCGCTAAGTTTAGTGGAATATTGGCAGAGGATCATAAGGTGGGGAGGGACAAAATCCATAGGATTTAAAGATGAAAGCAATGGAGCAATGGGTAATAGCTTTTGAGTTGGATGCCTTTCCTTACTATTTTTTTTTCTTTTTTTAAAAAAATTATTTATTTTATTTATTTATTTTTGGCTGTGTTGGGTCTTCGTTGCTGCGCACGGGCTTTCTCTAGTTGCGGCAAGCGGGGGCTACTCTTTACTGCGGTGTGTGGGCTTTTCATTGCCCCGTGGCATGTGGGATCTTAGTTCCCTGACCAGGGATCGAACCTGTGTCCCCTGCATTGTAAGGTGGATTCTTTACCACTGGACCACCAGGGAAGTCCCTCTCCTATTTTTCTAATTGTACTTTTTTTTTTTTTTTGGTAGCTCTGTCTCTTCTTCTGTTTAACACAGTCTTTCATCTGGAGTATTTGGTAAAATTCAGATACATGGACTCCACCTCGACCCTTTGTATCAGATTCTTTGGGAATGGATGCTGGCAATCTTAATGTTAGAGAACCTTCCTAGGAAACGTGAGCATTTTCTCTGGAGTCTGTCCTCACCCCTCTCTCCTCATTTGATTTCATTTACAATTAGAGTTGTCCTTTTCTAATATGTCCAAAATTTCGATTTCTGTTCCCAAACTTACGTGTCCAGAGCTCTGGACAGACATCCTGGCTGTTGGACCTTTTGACCTGGAGGCATGCAATTACATCTGAAATTTGTTTCAATTAACCATTTTTCATCCCAAGCTGGCTTTCTCTTCTGACTTACTTTCATGTGTCAGTGGCCATGTTATTCTCCAAATCACTGAAACTGAGGCCTTGGGCATAGTGCTTGGCCCCTTGTCCTTGTCCCCACATCTAGTCCTAGTGACCCTGGAATGTCTTGTCCAACTTTCTCTCCATTCCCACTGCCTTTCCTGAAAACCATTCTCTGTACCTACCCTCTTGGACTATTGCATCAGCCTTCTAGCTGTTCCAAGTCTCTTCCTTCCTATCTACACACAAGTCCCTAATGGATTAACTTTATTTATTTATTTTTAAATTTTTATTAATTAATTTATTTTTGGCTGCTTTGGGTCTTCGCTGCTCCGCGTGGGCTTTCTCTTGTTGTGGTGAGCGGGGGCTATTCTTCATTGCAGTGCGCGGGCTTCTCATTGTGGTGGCTTCTCTTGTTTCAGGGCACGGGCTGTAGGCGCGAGGGCTTCAGTAGTTGTGGCTCGTGGGCTCTATAACACAGGCTTAGTAGTTGTGGCGCACGGGCTTAAGTTGCTCCACGGCATGTGGGATCTTACCGGACCAGGGCTTGAACCCGTGTCCCCTGCATTGGCAGGAACCACTGTGCCACCAGAGAAGTCCCCCTAATGGATTAACTTTAAACTCTGGTTGTGATGTTCAGTGGCTCCCACTGCTTACTCAGTAAAATCCAAACTCTTCAGCCTGGCTTCACCTTCCCTTTTCAGTGAAACATCCTGCTGTTTCCCTATGTATAGTCTATGCTGCAGCCAGGCCAGTTCACACACCGTTCCTCCACCATGCATCATCTCTCCCACCTCTGTTGTATTCATATCCCTCTGCTAGATGCCTTCCAGGTCCACTTACCCTGGTGAAATCATGACTCATTGCCTCCTCTCCCATACTCTCCATGTATCTCTCAACTCAGAAATGATCTTTCCCTCCTTCCAACTCCCATGACATTGCTTCAGTCTTTCTTAAGGCAGTTAGAACATTTGCCTTGATGTTATTTGTATGTGCCTGTCTCTTCTATTATTTGCACAGGTTCTTCTTTTTTCTTAATGCTTTTTTTCCCCCAGCTTTATTTTGATATAATTGACTGGAAAGTTTCTTGGAAGGGGGTGGAAACTAACATTTACTGAATACCCACTGTGTACCACACTCTGTGACACTGTGTGTCTCAGGGCCTGGTGAATTGTAAGTGCTCAGTAAATATTTGTTGAGAGAGTAGACTGGTTTTTGTCACTCCATTTTTTTTTTTTCCTGCGGTACGCGGGCCTCTCACTGTTGTGGCCTCTCCCGTTGCTAAGCACAGGCTCCGGACGCGCAGGCTCAGCGGCCATGGCTCACGGGCCCAGCCGCTCCGCGGCATGTGGGATCTTCCCGGACCGGGGCACGAACCCGTGTCCCCTGCATCGGCAGGCGGACTCTCAACCACTGCGCCACCAGGGAAGCCCTGTCACTCCATTTTGCTTAAAATCTACCAATGCTGCCTTATGGGTATTTACAATAAAATCTAATGCTTCTCACGGTCAGTACAGGTCTATGTGATCTGGTCCCTGTCTGCTTCTCCAGCCCCATCTTGTGCTCCTCTGCCCTTACTCACTCTGGTCCATTCTCACTGCCCTTCTCTCAGTTCCTGAGACACACCAAGCTCTGTTCTCACCTCAAGGCCTTTGCAGATACTGTTCTTTCTGCCTGGAATAGCCTTTCCCCTGTTGTTTGTGTGTCTGGGTCCTTCTCATGCTTCAAGCCTCAGCGTACATGCCATCTTTGCAAAGAAGACTTCTTTTTTTAAAAAATAATTAATTAATTAATTTGTAACTTTTTGGCTGTGTTGGGTCTTTGTTGCTACGTGCGGGCTTTCTCTAGTTGTGGTGAGAGGGGGCTACTCTTCGTTGCAGTGTGTGGGCTTGTCATTGCGGTGGCTTATCATGTTGTGGAGCATGGGCTCTAGGTGCGCAGGCTTCAGTAGTTGTGGCACACAGGCTTCAGTAGTTGTGGCTCGCAGACACTAGAGCACAGGCTCAGTAGCTGTGGCGCACGGGCTTCGTTGCTCTGTGACGTGTGGGATCTTCCCAGACCAGGGATTGAACCCCTGTCCCTGCATTGGCAGGTGGATTCTTAACCACTGTGCCACCAGGGAAGTCCCAAGAAGACTTCTTTACCCAGTTGGAAAGAGGGCTCTTCCTGTTTTCTTTTTTTAATTGATTTATTTTAAAATTTTATTTATTTATTTATTTTGGCTGTGTTGGGTCTTCATTGCTGCGTGCAGGCTTTTCTCTGGTTGCGGCGAGTGGGGGCTACTCTTGTGGTGTGTGGGCTTCTCATTGCATTGGTTTCTCTGGTTGTGGAGCACAGGCTCTAGGCGCGTGGGCTCAGTAGTTGTGGCTCATGGGCTCTAGAGCGCAGGCTCAGTAGTTGTGGTGCACGGGCTTAGTTGCTCCGTGGCGTGTGGGATCTTCCCAGACCAGGGCTTGAACCCGTGTCCCCTGCACTGGTAGGTGGATTTTTAACCACTGCGCCACCAGGGAAGCCCTGTTTTCTTTTGTAGCACCTTGTTTTCCAGATGCTGCCTTCCAGTGGTTGTGAAATGTTTTCTTCTCAGGAGCAACAAGACACCCTTGAGGCAGAGCCACCAGTTCACTTTGTCTCTTTCTGTATGCTGACCCTGGGGAAGAAAGTGATTAGAAATCCAGGGGAGAGGTGGTTCTGGTAAGGCTTAAGGAATTCTGTCATGCCTTCGGACTTGGAAGCCCTCGCTTCTGTCCTGCCAACCTCCACCATCCTACTTGTTTCCTAATCTTTAGTTGCCTGGCCGTAAATTACCAAAACTAGGAGCATAAGAAAAAAAAAATATATTATATATATATATTTTTTTAAACCGAAGTATAGTTGATGTATAATAGTTTATAAATTACAGGTGTACAATATAGTGATTCACAATTTTTAAACGTTATACTCCATTTATAGTTATTACAAAATATTTGCTATATTCCCTGTGTTGTATAGTATATCCTTGTAGCTTGTTTGTACCTCTTTTTTTTTTTTT
Organism: Neophocaena asiaeorientalis asiaeorientalis; assembly: GCF_003031525.2. NCBI lineage: Eukaryota > Metazoa > Chordata > Mammalia > Artiodactyla > Phocoenidae > Neophocaena > Neophocaena asiaeorientalis. The sequence goes on along the minus strand of NW_020173668.1, from coordinate 972,401 downwards.
TTGAGGTATGCGGGCCTCTTACTGTTGTGGCCTCTCCCGTTGCGGAGCACAGGCTCCGGACCCGCAGGCTTAGCAGCCATGGCTCACAGGCCCAGCCGCTCCGCGGCATGTGGTATCTTCCCGGACCAGGGCACGAACCCGTGTTCCCTGCATCGGCAGGAGAACTCTCAACCACTGCGCCACCAGGGAAGCCCTTGTTTGTTCCTCTTAATCCCCTACCCCTATATTGCTCCTCCCCGCAAGAAGAAATTCTTAAAGGTATTATGGTGACTGAATTGTACAGAGAAAACTGAGAGGGAACCTTGGAGATGATAAATCTATTTTACATCCAGTCTCACTCAGAGTAAAAGCCAAAGTCCATGCAGTGGCTTCAGGGCCCTACCTCTTAGACTTCATCTACTGTTCTTTCCCTCATTCATTCGGCTGCAGGCATACTGGCCTTGGTGCCAAAGACCTCAGGCATGCTCATGCCTCAGGGCCTTTGCATAGGATGTTACCTCTGCTTGGAAAGTTCTCGCCACAGATCTATAAGGCTTATACTATCCTTTAGGGCTTTGCTTAGACTTCACCTTCTACCCTTTCTGCCCTTGGCATTCTTTATCTCCTTTTCCTGCTCTATTTTTTTCTATAATTAGCACACAACATGTCTGGCATAGTTGTATATTTTGCTTTTTATTTATTTATTGTCTGTTTTCCCCCACTAGAATGTAAGTTTCATAAGGGCAGGGATTTGAGGCTATTTTATTCACTGTTGTATCTTTAGAACCCAAAGTGACTGGCTCGTGGTAATCACTCAATAAATCTTTGTTGAATAAATGAACGGACTCTTGTCTCTCGCCTTCAGAGAGGGAAAAGCAAAATAATTCAATTGCAGGTGAACTTCCTAGTGACACTGGGATTGGGTGAATCTGGGTATTATTCCATCTTCTTCATCAGCATTTTGAAAAATGAATTTTCCTTTCTTTTTTTTTTTTTAAATTTATTTATTTATTTATTTTCGGCTGTGTTGGGTCTTTGTTGCTGCGCGCGGGCTTTCTCTATTTGGGGCAAGCGGGGGCTACTCTTCCTTGTGGTGCGCCGGCTTCTCATTGCGGTGGCTTCCCTTGTTGCGGAGCACAGGCTTTAGGCGCGTGGGCTTCAGCAGAGTTATGGCACGCAGGCTCAGTAGTTGTGGTTTGCGGACTCTAGAGCTCAGGCTCAGTAGTTGTGGCGCACGGGCTTATTTGCTCCACCGCATGTGGGATCTTCCCTGTCCAGGGCTCGAACCCATGTCCCTTGTGTTGGCAGACGGATTCCTAACCACTGCGCCACCAGGGAAATCCAATTTTCCTTTCTTGATATAGGCTGAAGAAAAGTTCTCACTGTAGGCTATGATTTTCTCTTTTAATTGTAATTGTTTTTATTTTTTAAAACATTCATATGGTTCAAAATTCAAAAGGTAAGAAAGGGTATGCAGTGAAAACACTCCTTACCTACCACAGTCACCCAGCTTCCTTCCTTAAAGACAATTAGTGTTACCAATTTTTAATGTATCTTACCAGTTATCCAGTGCATGTATAAGAAAATATGTGGTGTGTGCTTTTCTAGCCAGTGAGTTGTGAAAAGTAGAGCATAAGCATAAGAGTTTTACATCAGGAGTGATTTCTGAAAGGAGTCAGCAAGCAAAGAGGTTTTGAAATCCCCTTCTCCAGAGGAATTTTGTCCTATGCAAAATGACTTCTGGAAGGGGCCTGAGATTTAAAAATTTTTGTTGGTTCAGGGCTTCCCTGGTGGCGCAGTGGTTAAGAATCCCCCTGCCAATGCAGGGCACACCGGTTCGAGCCCTGGTCCAGGAAGATCACACATGCTGCGGAGCAACTAAGCCCGTGCACCACAACTACTGAGCCTGCATTCTAGAGCCTGCGAGCCACGACTACTGAGCCCACGTGCCACAATTACTGAAGCCTGCATGCCTAGAGCCCGTGCTCCGCAACGAGAAGCCACCGCAATGATAAGCCTGCGCACTGCAACGAAGAGTAGCCCCCACTTGCCACAACTAGAGAAGGCCTGCGTGCAGCAACGAAGACCCAGTGCAGCCAAAAATAAATAAATAAATTTATTTAAAAAATTTTTTTGTTGTTGGTTTAGATGGAAGCAAAGATGGGAGTTATAGGGTCTAAGGTGGCTAAGGATGGAGGGTTTGTCATCACTGGGCCAGCTGGTAGAAAAGGTTTGGGGCCGTGTGGAGTGGAACCTCATGTCTTGAGGCATTATCTTTCCCTTGATTCCAGAGCAGCTCTCGTCCCTCTGCCCTAAGGAGTGCCCTCACATCGTCTTTCAAGCCATCTCGGGGCCTCTGGCTGCAGCCACTGCTTCCATCCTCACCAATCCCATGGATGTCATCCGAACCCGAGTACAGGTAAGACCAGTCTTCTCCCCTACCCTCCTCCCAGATAAACCATTAGAAGTGTGATCTTCAGGCCCTCCAATATTTCCTGACCTCTTTGTGTCATGGCCCTCTAGTCTAGCCAGCCTTCTCCTGGTCATCCAAGCCTCTTCCTTGTGGTTATGCTTACCATCTACAGAAACCAGCTGAGCACTTTGAATCACCTAGAATGTTTCTGTCATCCTGTCTGCTACCTTGCATGCCTCTACTCCTTTCCTTGCCCATGCCTCTAGGAATTCTTACTGCTTTCTTCTAGGCTTTCATCATAATAGCATAGCCTATCAACCACCTTTTCCTTACCTTGTAGCTTTGTGGTTATTAGAAATATGATTTTAGTTAATTTCGTAAGTCTATCTAGCTTCTCCACTTGGCTATGTGCTCTCTACAGTGAAAATGACTGTCCTTGAACAGGTTTCACAGATTGTTCTGTGTGGACTCAGCACAAACACAGACAAAGCCCTGGGTGGTGTTGTCCAGAAGTTATAGTCCCTGTCTTTAGTCAGCTTAATGACAATTTCACAGCCCTGAGTCCAAGGAAATAGAATCTGAATGATAATGTATAATATACAGATGGTAGGTTTTGCTATATAAAGCTTTAGGTGGAGGGACTTCCCTGGTGGTCCAGTGGGTAAGACTCCACGTTTCCAATGCCAGGGGCCTGGGTTCGATCCTTGGTCAGGGAATTAGATCCCGCATGCATGCTGCAACTAAGAAGCCCGCATGCCACAACTAAGAAGCCCACATGCTGCAACTAAGACCCAGTGCAGCCAAAATAAAAAAATAAATAATAATAAAATTTAAAAATAAATAATAATAAAATAAATAATCATAAAATAAATAAATAATCATAAAATAAATAAATAAAGTTTTTTTTTAATAAATATTTTTTAAAAAGCTTTAGGTGGAGAGAATGGGGGAATTTTAATATCTGATTTGGGTAACTTAACAGGACAGCTGTCCAGGAGAGTGTGGTCATTGACTTACAGTGAGAAGGAGAGGGAAGGAAAATAACCTTAGCAGATGGAGGTGAAGTCAGCTTCCCTGATACCAAGATGTTGGGATGGAGGTGGCTGGTAAATCTAGGTACAGTTGACTCTTGAACAACATGGAGTTTAGGAGCACTGACACTCCGCATAGTTGAAAATTTGAGTATAACTTGGCCCTCTGAATCTGTGGTTCGCCATCCACAGATCGCATAGTACTGTAGTGTTTTGGGTTTTTTTAAGTATAAATAAAAATGAATTTTTACTTAAATCATTTTGGTATAGATTATAGTCAAAGATATTTAAACACATTGTGGGTAATATAAGCAGGCAGTTCAATTTTAAATTCAATTTTTTATGTAGTAACTCTGCTACCTATGTACAATTTTTTTTTTTTTTTGCGGTACGCGGGCCTCTCACTGTTGTGGCCTCTCCCGTTGTGGAGCACAGGCTCCAGACGCACAGGCTCGGCCGCCATGGCTCACGGGCCTAGCCGCTCCGTGGTGTGTGGGATCTTCCCGGACCGGGGCACGAACCCGTGTCCCCTGCATCGGCAGGCGGACTCTCAACCACTGCGCCACCAGGGAAGCCCCCTATGTACAATTTTGATTTATTTCCAGAGAAGTAAAATAATCTCTTTAAATTTAATGTTAGCGTAAGCATGGAATTCTTAAATTAACCAAGTGTGTACTTTAGAGAAACAGGAATATATCTTGACATGTTTAGAGAGATATGCAATCCATAAAGATTAAATAGCAATGGTAAAGTCTTCCCGGTTATTTTATTTATTTTATTTATTTATTTTTAAAATTTTTATTAGTACTGTAGTGTTACTTGTTACTGCTGGAAAAAAACATACTGCATATAAGTGGACCCATGCAACTCAAACCCGTGTTGTTCGAGGGTCAGCTGTGTATTGGTCCCTAGGAAAGTATGCGCCCCCTCCACGACCCACACGTTTGAAAATGAGTGGCATCTGATTGGTTTGCAAATAATAAAGTGTATAGGTTCCATCCTTATTCTCTCCTGAGCCTTGTTCTGGGTGTTCCATGAGGAGATTCAAGGAAAAGGACAGGTCCTTACTTTGAGGAGTTCCCAGGCTGGAAGAGACAGCACATATGAGGACCAGGGCCATAGCTAAAAAAGCCCTTGACGTGGCTGTGGATAAGTGGAGGATTAGGGGAGCACAGGTGGTCAGGGGAAGAAGGGAAAGGGGGAATGTGGAGGAGGGCACTAAAGGAGGCAGAGAGGAATGGGGAGACGTTCTTAGTCAGAGATGGGACCACCTTGTGAATAGAGGGAAGTATAACAAGGAGTGTGTCTGTCCTGCATTGGCTGAAGGTCTGAAGGGGGTAATCTCTAAAAGTGTAATTTGGTGGCAGGTGTGGGGGTGGGGGGGAAGAAGAGGGCAAGACTATTAAGAAAAAAGAGAGAAAAGATTCCAGTATGATAGGGAAGACAGGTCACAGGGTGTGTGGGAGATGACAGGGTTGGAGGGGGAGGACTCTAGCCATGGGGCTTCAGAGGGATTGAGATGATCAGAATCAAAATCACTGGTAGAGAGAGCTGAGACAGGCTGGGACCTGGGCCCCTTTGCTGCAGTGCTGCAGGGCTTGCACATGGACACACCTCTCCTTGAGCAACGGAATACAAAGAAACTATATGGGACTAAAAACAACTGTGTGCATGCCCAGTTGGGGCAAATTCTGGACCCAAAACATACAAAGAAACCAAAAAACCCAACTGCCACTTTTGAAGTGCCGGGAGCAAAAGCAGGGTACTGTGCATGCTCGCTGCACACACCACCAGCTAAGGGGCGGCAAAATACCTAAGCCACCCCTCTGGCCGGACTCCTGGACACACCCCTACCCTCACCCCATATAAGAAACAAGCTTACCTCCCTTTGGGGAGTGAGCAAGGGCCCCAGTAAAGCCTCGCCTGAATTTCTTGTCTGGCCTCTAGTCAATTTCTATTGCTTCGGGAAGGCCAAGAACCCTGGCCCGTAACAGAGCTGCAGAGGCCCTTAGAGGTGATTTAATCCAGCCTCCCTGAGACCAGAGAGAAGCACTTGGTCCAAAGACTCATCACTATGTAGTTTATCTAATGATATTAATTATAACTAACATTTATTGAATACTTACTGTCTGCCAGTCACTGTTCTCAGCATTTACAAGTATTCTTTTGTTTACTTCGTAGAACAACCACACAGGGTAGGTATTATCATTACTATTTTATATTTGAGGAAAGTGGGGTGCAAAGTGTTAAGTAAAGTACCTGAGATTATTCTGTTAGTAAATTGTGGAGCAGAATTCATACCAGGCAGTCTGGCACCAGAGCCCCTACTCAGTCACTGTGCTGAACTGTCCCGCAGAAGCAGAGTCCAGCCCTCTGATTCCCAAGTCTAATTCTTTCCACTTTAGCCTAAGGCAGAGGGAGATTGGGTAGAGGGGCTTTGACTGCAGACCGTCGTCCTCCAATGCGTTGACTTTTCCAGGTTGAGGGCAAGAACTCCATCATCCTGACCTTCCGACAGCTGATGGCAGAAGAGGGGCCTTGGGGCCTCATGAAAGGCCTCTCCGCCAGAATCATCTCAGCCACGCCCTCAACCATTGTCATTGTGGTGGGCTACGAGAGCCTCAAGAAACTCAGCCTCCGACCTGAGCTGGTGGACTCAAGACACTGGTAACCAGTGATGGGGAGAGAAGCCTGCTGTTTCCCACACTACTCTGAGTCAGGGGCAGAGAGGAGAGGGTAGCACCCTCTTCAGGTGCCCCACCAGATACCGAGTCCAGCCCTGGGTCAGGGACAGAGACTTTGAACTGCTCTTGCTGAAGAGGCTCCACGCCTGGATCCCCTGCTCTCATTTTTAAATTTTCTTGCCAAACTGGGCTCACTCATTCAGTACAGGTACTGTCCTGCCCTAAGGAAATCCACTCTCCCTGCCAATCCCACTCCATCCATCCCCTGCCAACCCTTCTCTGCCTTCCCCCTCCATCTGTGTCCCTGAGATCCTGAGAAGAGCTGCACATAGAACTTGCTTACTACCACTGGTTCTTCCTCTTGGGCTTTCAGCCCAGATTCCAAGCAGTTGCCATCAGCCCTTTCCTGCTTCATCTCTTAGGCTTGCTTATTTTTATTTTGGGACTGAGCTGCCCACCAGACTACTCTGCTTTTCCCTGCCACTGGGGGCAAGGTGCCAGGCACTTTTGCACAGGGAGTGGGAGCAGCAAAAACCTCTGGTTCTCCAGAGCACTCATCCTCTCTTTGGAGAGTTATTAGGTTGGGGAGAAATGTTGATACTTTATTTTGTGTGTGTATTTTTCTGTGAACCAGGCTACTGTCTTAGTCCTGCTAAAGCACCAATCCTGCAGTCAGAGCCCACCCCTTCCTCAGACAGGTGGAAAAATATCATGTAGCTTTTCCCTCAATCTCAGTTATCTATCCCTCCCAGTCCCTTCAGTCCCAGCAGCCTCAGGGTATATAAGCTGTTTTTTTCCTCCTGGCCCAGATGACTACAGTGGTGGGCACAGCTCTAAATAGATCAGACTGTCTGGGACACACTGGACTTGGAACACTACCCTGAAAAGTCTGGTTTAGAGAGTAGTTGATTTGGAAAGTGACAGGAGTATATGTGTGCCCTAGTGCATCTCCCTCGACCAGCTGAGCCAAACCTAGGAGAGGGCAGTGGAGGTTCTCAGCCCCAGGCAGTCATAACACACAGATATACCCCAATCACTTGGACTCACAGAAACAGATGTCTCACAATGGGAGTCTCTGAGATGTGGAACTGTTTGAGTTTTTCTTGTCTCTGATCTGAGGAGTCATCCCGGTCATGGTACCCTCTGGAGAGATGCTTGGAGGCGGGTAAAGGGCGGGTCAGGAACTCACCCAATACCAGGACCACTGCATTTACCAGCCTGATACTGCCGAGATGATCTGTTGAAGCTCTCAGGAGCTAGATGATGAGTGCTCCTTCCCTGCCTCATCCTTCCCCCACAACACACACCTCCTCTACCAAGCTTGTGTTGCAGGTGAGGAGAGGTGCAGTAAATGGAATGAGAAGAAGGCATATCAAACCCTGCACTTTTACTTGAGACATCTGGCTTGGATGACCCTTCAAACTTTCTTATTGGTCCCACCCCCTGGGAGAGGCCATGGTGCCAATTTGAAAGGTGCTAGCTACCTGAAGCCTTGATATTTCTTATGGCTGCCCCACATTCTATCCCCCAGGCAAGATCAGAATCTGAATTCTCTACCTTCACCACCACCACTGCCCATCTTGGGCTCTATCTTTGAGGGTTATTTTCTCTTTCACTTATTTTTATTTTTGTCTGTCCCTTCTTGCGCTTTGTCAAGAGTCCTCCAATTTCTATTCACAAATGGTCATCCAAAGGGTTGGGCCCACAGATCATGAATCTTCCTGCCTCTCAGTCACTCCTTTACCCTAAGAACCACCAACATAATAGAAGCCAGGGGTCCCTCCTTTCTCTTTAAACTCATCCTAGTGAGACCTTTGGAGGTTGGTTTTCTCAGCTCCGCACCTTCCCCTCCCTACAGTCTTGTCTTCAGTCCTTCCCCACCATTGCAAAGTGGGTAAAGTATCAGGGACAGGAGGTAGTCTCCTGTTTCTCATGTCTTAGGTTGTTTCCATCCCAGACTCCTCCAGACTCTTTCTTCTGTTTTATTCTATTGTACAGTATTTCAGTCTCTCACCTGTTTCCTCTGTCTGTCTCTCTCTGTCACACACACAGTTTTAAAGGATGATGGGCATTTACTAAAAGGGACCCCTGGCCCCTACTTTCCCATCTAATATTAGGGACAGGGATTGGGTTTGGTTAAAATGCCTTGGTCGGGGTGGGATAGTGGGCTTCCATTTTCCCAGGACCATGGATCTGGACCAATTGGAATTTTTGATATATTGGTCTGTAGCCAAAATTGGAAGAAACTTTCGGGAGACTGGGCAAGACGGGAAACCTGATGGGAGTATTTAAGGACAGGGGAACAAAGTGCAGATGCAGTTAACATTTGATAAAATGGGCTCGTGAATATTAACAGCGAACATTCACTGTTGCACTGTATGAAGTCTCCGAAGTGTAATTAAACGTTTTTATTGAGTCCTTGAGCTTTGCGCTTATTTTGCCCGCTTGCCGAGAAAGTATGTTACGTAAGTGTATTGTTCTTGTATTAATACGTGTGTAACCCTCCGCCTCCGGCAGTTTCCCCTCCTCGCGGCTCGGTGATAGACATTCGCTGCTTCCAATCGGAGGCGCGCAGTCCGGGGGCGGCCAATCGGGGGCTTCGGTGGGCGGAGCGGTCGGGCCAGTTAGCTTTGGCGGTTTTATTTCAACATGGCCGAAGCGAGCGGCGTCAACGTAGGCAGCGGCTGTGAGGAAAAAGGGCCTGAGGAATTATCTCAGGAATCTGCGCGCCCCGGCACTACCATCTCGAGGGTGAAGCTTTTTGACACCATGGTGGACACTTTCATCCAGAAGTTGGTCGCTGCTGGGAGGTAAGGTGGAGGAAGTGAGGCTGAGTGCCAATCTCGCAGTAGGTTGAGGTGGGCGAGAAGCAAAAAGAGGGTTTGTCCCGCCAGAGTCTAAACCCCGCGAGACCAGGACGGCCCCAGGGGAACCAGCCCAGTCACGTGGGTCTGGGGTTCTGGGTTATTCATTGGCAGTCATATTCTATTCTCAATTCCTAACCTTCCGGAAGTCACGTGATGTTTACTAATACCTAATTAGGTAATGTGGAGCACATTTAGGACAAGTAGCTACTCCTTCCAGTAAACCTAGTTTTTGTTTTTTGTTTTTTTGTAAATAATGGATGCACTTATAAATTTATTTATTTTATTTATTTTTGGCTGCGTTGGGTCTTAGTTGCTGCCTGCGTGCTTTCTCTAGTTGCCACGAGTCCGGGCTGCTCTTCATTGTGGTGCGCAGGCTTCTCATTGTGGTGGCTCCTCTTGTTGCGGAGCAGGGGCTCCAGGCGCACGGGCTTCAGTAGTTGCAGCATGTAGGCTCAGTAGTTGTGGCTCACGGGCTCTAGAGCGCAGGCCCCGTAGTAGTGGCGCAGGGCTTAGTTGCTCCGTGGCATGTGGGATCTTCCTGGACCAGGGCTTGAACCCGTGCCGTTTCTTAACCACTGCACCATCAGTGAAGTCCCCAGTAAGCCTAGTTTTGATTATAGGTGGTTGAGAGGAAAGACACAGGCTTTGGAGTTAGATTTAGGGTTCAAGTCTTGGCCCAACTCAAAGTGAGCGAGACTTAACTGCTCTGTGCCTGCGTTCCTCATAACTAAAATGGGAACAATAGTACTTTTCTCATAGGGTCGGTCTTTCTGAGGTTTAAATGAGTAAAAACTCGGAAGGCTCTTAGAACAGTGCCGGCTACGTAGAAAGCATTAGACTTCTAGCTGTTGTTATGGAAATAGTAATAACCTTCACTGGGTGGTTGTGAGGACTAAATGTATTGCCATAGAAAGAAACACTTCCTCTCTTGATTTCTACTTTATATGAGCAATATTCTAACAATGCTGTTGACCTGAATTGTTGGACACTTTAATCAATAGAAATTGATATGGGCTTCCCTGGTGGCGCAGTGGTTGAGAATCCGCCTGCCAATGCAGGGGACGTGGGTTCAAGCCCTGGTCCGGGAGGATCCCACATGCCGCGGAGCAACTGGGCCCGTGCACCACAGCTGCTGAGCATTCTCAAGCCACAACTGCTGAGGCCCGCATGCCTGGAGCCCGTCCTCCGAGGCGGGAGAGGCCACCGCAGTGAGAGGCCTGCCCGCTGCAGCGAGGGGAGGCCCCCGCAACTAGAGAAAGCCCATGTGCAGCAACAAAGACACAGCGCGGCCAAAAATAAATAAAATAAATCAACCCCCCACCAAAAAATGAATAAAAGAAAAAATATTTTTTTTTAAAAATAGAAATTGATAAGAGGCCAGAGGAGAAATTCAGGCAAGGCTTTATTGAGACTCACGCTGCTGCATGAGGGAGTGAAAACAAGTTACAGGTGTCCTTGCTCATTTTTCTGAGGGGGAGTGAGCTGGTCCCTTAAATGGGGTGAGGGTAGGGGTGGATCCATTGGTCCGCTGGAAAGGTGGCTTAGGTGGTCTGCCCACCCCCTCAGTGGTGCTGTGTGCAGGGATCATGGGCAGTACCCTGCTTTTGCTCCTGACACCTCGAAAGTGACAGTTGGCTTTTTGGTCTTTTTGTATCTTGATCAGAATTTGCACCAACTGTGCATGTATGTAGTTGTTTTTAGTCCCTTATAGTTACTTTGTATTGTTGTTTGAGGAGACATTTGTCTAGGTGCAAGCACTGCAGGAAAGCGTCCCAGGTCCCAGCCTGTCACAACAGTATTGGACACTTTAAAGGAAGAGTTTTGTCCATGGTCCCATACCCCAGAACGTTAATGCTGAAACACTGTTATCAGAACTTTAAGGGGTCTGACCACAGCCTGTCTTCCATCCACCCTCTATGTCCCCACTACCCCTGTTCTTTAACATGATCAAGACTCTCATCTGCTCCCTATTTCCTTCCCTCCTGGTTTTAGGACTTTACCTTTCCTACAAAAACCTTATGATACATCTCTTCACTCACTGATTCACTCAGCAAATATTTGAATGACTATTCTGTGCCAGGCGCTGTGTCAGGTGCTGGGGATATGATAAAGCAGACAAGGCCCCTGTCATATTCAGTGGGTAGAGACATGAAGTAAACAAAATAATCATAGAGTTTGGTAAGGTAATGAACGAGCAACTTAAGGGAAAGGAAAACACTAGATAGGACAGTTAGGAGATTCCACTCTGAGGAAGTGACATTGATATGAAACAAAGAATAGAAGGGAACCAGCTTTTCAAAGAACTAGAGAAAAAGCTTATAGGAAGGAAGGACAGCTTGTGCAAAGGTCCTGAAATGGTCAGGGCGTTCTAGGAGCTGGCAGAGTGAGAGGAAAATCAGAGGAGGCTGCACAGGCAGGTGACAGCCTTATCAAGCAGGGCCTAGTTTCCATAGTAATAAATTTGATAAAATAATTTGTAATCATTTTTATGGCCCATTCATGACACATCATCATTTTATGTCCAGGCAAGACCTCTCCATTGATTGATTGATTGGCTTTCCCTTACTCATTCTTACCCTCCTCTCTCCTCCCCACAGGCCCTGCTTTCTGTTGGCTATATGTCCTCCATTTATTCATGTATTCATGTACAAATGTTTTTTGGACATCTCCAGTGTCTCAGGCTCTGTTTTAGGAGCTGGAGATACAGCAGTGATCAAGATAGGAAGGTCCCTGCTCTTGTGGAATAGACTTTCTTGTGCCACAAAGAAAAATAAATCAGCGTGAAGGAACAGAGAGCAATGGGGAAGGGGTCTAGGTTAGTGTGAGTGCAGGGAGGTGACATTTGAATAAGTCTGCATCCTTGTAAAGTGTATTGTTTTGTCTGTGTATTTTTTTTTAATTTGTTTATTTATTTTTGGCTGCGTTGGGTCTTTGTTGCTGCATGAGGGCTTTCTGTAGTTGAGGTAAGCGGGGGGCTACTCTTCCTTGTGGTGCATGGGCTTCTCATTGTTGCAGAGCACGGACTCTAGGTGTGCAGGCTTCGGTAGTTGTGGCCCATGGGCTCTAGAGTGCAGGCTCAGTAGTTCTGGCGCACGGCTTAGTTGCTCCGCAGCGTGTGGGATCTTCCCAGACCAGGGCTCCAACCCATGTCCCCTGCATTGGCAGGCGGATTCTTTTTTTTTTTTTGCGGTACGCGGGCCTCTCACTGTTGTGGCCTCTCCCGTTGCGGAGCACAGGCTCCGGGATGCGCAGGTTCAGTGGCCATAGCTCACGGGCCTAGCCGCTCCGCGGCCCAGACCGGGGCGCGAACCCGTGTCCCCTGCATCGGCAGGCGGACTCTCAACCACTGCGCCACCAGGGAAGCCCGGCAGGCGGATTCTTAACCACTGCGCCACCAGGGTAGTACCCTGTCTGTGTATGTTTTAAATTTATATGAATGATAGTTGTGCTGCATACGTCTTTTTTCACTTAATAGATTTTTTTTTTAAAGATCTAAGGATATACTATAAATGCATATGGTTCAGAGCTCTCAGTGCTGCTTGTCATTTCATGATATGCATCCAGCACTTACCCATTCCCTATCATGGCACCTGGTTGCTTCCAGCTCCCTCCTCCACAAATTATGTCAGGATACATCCCCTCACAGACTAGTGCTAGAATTTCTCTGAGGTATATAATGGATTGGAATCACGGGATCCAAGGGTTTATATCTACCTATGTTTTGTCAGATTGCTTTCCAGAAAAGCTGTTCCTTTCTCCTGTGTCCTCACCATCACTGGGTATCTACCATTCTAATATTTGCTATTCTGAAGGTGTGAAAGGGGTATTTCATTATTATTTTAATTTGCACATTTCTGATTCCTCATAGGTATGGGCAATTCCTTATATACCTCATTAGTCATTTGGCTTCCTTTTCTGTGAACTGCCTACTTATTTTCTGTAGTGTTTTTGGGTTTTTTTTGGACCTTTATTTTTTTAATTGGGTTTTTTATCTTGATGATTTGCTGGAGTTCCCTGTATAGTCTAGATATCAATCCTTTGTCTGTTTCAGACTGAAGAGGAAATAGCTGTCTCTGTTAGATGTTAACTTTGTCTATGATGTCCTTTGAGTAACAGAAATCCTTAATTAAATAAAAAATTACACAGATTTTAGTTGCTTACACTTTACCCCAGGAAGATGAAGCAGAAAGAGAAAGGTAGTCATCCCAAGGGACCTTCTCCCAAGCAGTATGGATACTCATGACTCTTCTCAGCCTTTGCACTAATTTCGCATCCTTCAAACAGTCATAATAAATTGCTAAGTATTGCCTAATCAATTTGTATTTTAAAACCCTTAATTTTCATGTAATTCATGTTTTTCATTTTATGGCTTGTGCTTTTGAGGTCTTCTTTACAGAGGCTATGCCAATGCCCAGGTCACAAAGATAATCTCCAGTGTTTTCTTCTATTGGCTATTTTATCATTTTACTCTCTGCTCTAAATCTGTGATCTGTCTGGATTCAGATGTAAAGTGGTAGTCTCAGTCAGTCTTATTTTTTTTGTTTTCCCAATCATTGTCAACTAAACAGTTCGTTCGTCCCCATTGCTTTAGGGAGCCCCTTTTATCGTATGGCAAGTGCCTCCGCCTATTGTGTCCCTGGGTCTCTCTTCTGCCCCAGATCTATTCACCTGTCTTTGTGCCAGTGCATATGGGTTCTTAATACCAAACCTTTGTAGCAAACTGTAAATCTGGTACAGCAAGTCCCTCTTCTCTCTTCACTTTAAAATTGACCCAGCTATTTGAGAACCTTGATTTTTTTCCTTGTGAACTTCAGAATGAATTTTTCTGGATCCTCAAAACATTCAGCTGCAATTTTTGGTATGTATTTTTGGCAAATTAAGGAAGTCCCTGTCTCATTCTAGTTTTCTGAGAATTATTAAGAAGATCATGATTTGGTGTTGAACCTATCAAATGTTTTCTTCCCCAGTTAAGAAGATCATATAATTTTTCTTTAGTTCATTAACGTTGATGATCTACATTGGAAGATTTTATGGAAGTTAAACTATCTTTGCATTCTTGGAATAAATCTACTTAATTATGATGCATTTAAAAAATACAGTTGGATTTAGTTAGATCAGTGTTTGTATGCCATAAGTGAAATGGGCCTATGGTTTCTTTTCTTTCACTGTCCTTATCAGCTTATAGCACCAAAGATATATTAGCCACATATATCCCTCTTCAGGAACGATTTATATAAAATCAGGATTATCTAGTCCTCAAAAGTTTGGAAGAGCTCATTTACGCCTAGAACTTTCTGGGGTTGTCAAGGACTGGCAGTATTATGTTAAAGAGCAGTGATGCAGTAGGCACCTTTGTTTTGTCCTCAAAGTGTCCCCATAGTGTTTGTTGCAGATTTTTGGTGTTTCTGTTTCTTTAACGGCTACAAGTCTGTTTAGATGTTATTTCTTCTTGTGACAGATTTGCCATTTTACAGGTTCCCCCCCAGAAATTTGTCTCTTTCACCTGTTATATTAACTTGTAACTGAACTGTTTGAAATTATTAATTTAATTTTCATTATTTCCCTTTTTTCCATTATATGCTGTTTATTTTCGACTTTATGTAGCCAGAGTTCTATCTTATTAATCTTTTTAAAGGATCAGCCTTTTTTTTTAAATTTCTGTGTTTTGAGGTTACTATTGGTCTCTTTGTATCTATCCTTATTTTTTTTTAATTTATTTAGATTTATTTTATTAGTCTCTTCACAAATTCTTCCTTCCTTTCTTTCTTTCTTTTTTTTTTTCTTGGCGGCGCCATGCAGGTTGCAGGATCTCAGTTCTCAAACCAGGGATTGAACCCAGGCCACGGCATTGAAAGCCTGGAATCCTAACCACTAGGACACCAGGGAACAGCTCCAAAATTCTTGAGTTGAACATTTAACTCTTCTTTTTCAATCGTTTTTGTTTTCTGAAAAATGTGTTTAAAACCATAAATTTTCATATAATTACTGCTTTTGCTGGTTTCTACAAATTCTTATATCTAATATTTTCATAGTCATTTATGTTTTTAAATTGAGATTTAATTCATATACCATAAAATTCACCCTTTAATGAGTGAAATTAGTATATTCAAAAAGTTGTGGAACCGTCACCATTATCTAATTCCAGAACATTCTTTTCACTCCAGAAACGTTGTACAGTATTCATTAGCAGTCACTTCCCATTTCTTTTTTTTTTTTTTTTTTTTTTTTCACTTCCCATTTCTCATCCCAGTCTCCCAGCTCCTGGTAACCATTTACTTTCTGTCTGTATGGATTTGCTTTTTTTTTTTTTTTTTTTTTTTTTTTGTGGTACGCAGGCCTCTCGTTGTGGCCTATCACGCTGCGGAGCACAGGCTCCAGACGCGCAGGCTCAGTGGCCATGGCTCACGGGCCTAGCCTTTCCGCGGCATGTGGGATCTTCCCGGACTGGGGCACGAACCCATGTCCCCTGCATCGGCAGGCGGACTCTCAACCACTGTGCCACCTGGGAAGCCCTGGATTTGCTTTCTCTGGACATTTTATATAAATGGAACCATATAACATGTGGTCTTATGTGTCTGGCTTCTTACACTTAGCTTAATGATTTCAGGGTTCATCCGTGTTATAGTATATATGAGTACTTCACTCCTTTTTATGACTAATAATTCCATTGTATGAATATACCATATTTCATTTATCCATTCATCAGTTGATAGACATTTGGAGTTGTTTTTAATTTTTTTTGTCTATTATGAGTAATGCTGTTATGAACATCTGTGAACAGGTGTTTTCAGTTCTCTTGGGGATATACATAGAAGTGAAAATGCTGGAGTGTATAGTAATTCTATGTTTAACTTTTTCAGGAATTGCCAAACTATTGTCCAAAGCAAGTGTACCAATTTACATTTACACCAGCAGTTTCTGAGGGTTCTGATTTCTCCACATCCTCACCAATACTTGTTAGGTCTATCTTTTTAATTACAGCCAGTAGTCATCCTAGTGGGTGTAAATTGGTATCACATAGCATCTTGGATTTGCCTTTTCCTAATGATTAATGATGCTGAGCATATTTCATGTGCTTATTGACCATTTGTATATCGTCTTTGGAGAAATGTCTATTCAAATTCATTGCTCATTTTAAAAAAATTATTTTTATTTAGTTGTGACAGCTCTTGCAGCAGGCGGGCTCCTTAGTTGCAGCAGGCAGTCTCCTTAGTTGTGGCTCACTGGCTCCTTAGTTGCGGCACATGGGCTGCTTAGTAGTGGCATGCATGTGGGATCTAGTTCCCTGACCAGGGATCGAACCCAGGCCCCCTGCATTGGGAGTGTGGAGTCTTAACCACCGTGCCAGCAGGGAAGTTCCTCATTGCTCATTTTCTAATTGGGTTATTTGTTGTTTTATTGTTAGCTTGTAAGAATTCTAATTTTGAGAAGTCCAATTTAGATTACTTATTAATTTTATTTATTTAGGTTAAAAATTGAGAAGAGTTTTTTCTTTGATTGCTTGAGCTTTTAGTGTCATATTTAAGAAAACATTGTGTAATGCAAGATCACGAAGATTTATGCCTATATTTTCTTCTATATAGTTTTAGCTCTTACATTTAGGTCTTTGATCCATTTTGAGTTAGTTTTTGTATGATATGAGAAAGAGGTCCAATTTCATATTTTTACATATGGGCATTGTCATTTAATTTTATGTACTTTGTAATTTTCCTTACCATTTCCTCTTTAACCCAATGATTATTTAGTAGTATGTCATTTGGTTTCCAGACATGTAATTTTTAAAAAGTTTTCCTTTTGTTGCAATTTCTAATTTTATAGCATTATGGTGAAATAACACAGTTTGTGGGATGCTGATTTTTTGGGAATTTTTGACACTGGCTCTATATGGCTAAGTCTATGGGCAGTTTTTGTCAGTGTTCCGTGTACACTTGAAAAGAGTGCAGTTTCTGTTTCTTGGGTATAAAATTCTATACTTATTTATTAGTTTGAGCTTTTAAATTTTATTATTAAAATATTTTAGGAATTCCCTGGCAGTCCAGTGGTTAGGACTCCATGCTCCCACTGCAGGGGACACGGGTTTGATCCCTGTTTCTTGATTGAGCCATTCATTTCTTTTTTAAAATCTCCCATCACAGTTGTTTATATCTATTTTTCCCCATAGTCTATCTTTGTTGCATTATATAGAGAGGTTATTATTTTTACTAGGTGCAAGGGAGTTTATTATTCTAAGAGAAATGGAAAGCCATTGATATTTTTTAAGTTGTGACTGGTCTTTTTTTTTTTTTTTCCGTGTGGGGGAGATGGCTCTCCACTGGCTTAAAAATCTATTTATTTGAAATGCTCTGAATACAGTGACTGATCTTTAAAAGGTACTCTGACTGCTGTGCAGATGATCGATTGTTGGTAGGATTCTTTTAAGGTCTTTCTAGGCTTCTAGACTCTGATTTTTTTGAGACCCCAGCCCACATCATGACAAATTTATTTATTTAAATTTATTTATTTACTTATTTATCTTTGGCTGTGTTGGGTCTTCGTGTTGCTTGCAGGCTTTCTCTAATTGTGGCGAGCAGGGGTACTCTTCGTTGTGGTGCACGGGCTTATCGTTGGGGTGGCTTCTCGTTGTGGAGCACAGGCTCTAGGGCACGCGGGCTTCAGTAGTTGTGGCATGCAGGCTCAGTATTTGTGGCTCGCAGGCTCTAGAGCAGAGGCTCAGTAGTTGTGCATGGGCCTAGTTGCTCCACAGCATGTGGGATCTTCCTGGACCAAGGATCAAACCTGTGTCCCCTGCATTGGCAGACGGATTCTTAACCGCTGGACCACCAGGGAAGTCCGACAAATATATTTAAAAAGCATCTAGTATCTTGACTGAGGTGGTGGTTACACATGTGATAAAGATACACAGGGGCTTCCCTGGTGGTGCAGTGGATAAGAATCCACCTGCCAATGCAGGGCACACAGGTTCGGTCCCTGGTCCGGGAAGATCTCACATGCTGCAGAGCAGCTAAGCCCATTGCCACAACTACTGAACCTGCGCTCTAGAGCCCGTGAGCCACAACTACTGAAGCCCGTGTGCCTAGAGCCCATGCTCCGCAACAAGAGAAGCCACCGCAATGAGAAGCCCGCGCACCGCAATGGAGAGTAGCCCCTGCTCGCCGCAACTAGAGAAAGCCCGGGCACAGCAACGAAGACCCAACGCAGCCAAAAATAAATTAAAAAAAAAAAAAAAAGATGTACACACACAAACAAATGTATGTGTAACTGTTGAAATCTGAATGAGTTCTTTGGATTGCACCAATGTCAGCTTCCTGGTTTTGATATTGTTCTATAGTTGTGTAAGATGTTAATAACATCAGGGAGGATACATTTCTTTGCAGCTTCGTACAAATCTATAATTATTTCAAAGAAGTTCAAAAAAGTTTACATACAAAAAATATTCATCGTAGCTCCATGTTCAGTGGAAAATAGTTGAAAACCACCAAAAATGTCCAATAATTGAAGAATGTGGTTATGTAAATATAATAACTATCTAATAAAATACTATGGGGACTTCCCTGGTGGCGCATTCGTTAAGAATCCGCCTGCCAATCGAGGGGACACGGGTTTGATCCCTGGTCTGGGAAGATCCCACATGCCGCGGAGCAACTAAGCCTGTGTGCCACAACTGCTGAGCCTGTGCTCTAGAGATCACTAGCCACAACTATTGAGCCCACGCGCCCTGGAGCCCATGCTCCGCAACAAGAGAAGCCACTGCAATGGGAAGCCTGCGCACCACAAGGAAGAGTAGCCCCCACTCGCCACACCTAGAGAAAGCCCATGCGCAGCGAAGACCCAACACAGCCAAAAATAAATATAAATATACATTTTTTTTAAAAAAGGTTAAAAAAAAAAAAGAGTGGTTTGGAGGGGAAGATGAGGGAAAGGGGATCTCCAAGAGGATGCTGACTCTTCATGATAGTGGTTTAGTGGAGGATTTTACCATCTACTGAGATGGGGAAGAAACACTCCCCGCTGAGAGCTGGGGGAGA
Source organism: Neophocaena asiaeorientalis asiaeorientalis (assembly GCF_003031525.2). Taxonomy (NCBI): domain Eukaryota; kingdom Metazoa; phylum Chordata; class Mammalia; order Artiodactyla; family Phocoenidae; genus Neophocaena; species Neophocaena asiaeorientalis. The sequence continues at coordinate 953,402 of NW_020173668.1, read as the reverse complement.
GAAATGGGTCTGGGGTTGGAAATCAAGACATCTGTTTGGATAGGTTCAGTTGGAGATGCAAGGCAGCCACACTTCTGTTTCACAGCTCTTTTGCTCCCTCATTCTTCCAGCCCACCGACTGTCAAACCGAACTTCAGTATCCTGTCTGCACTCCTCTGCCCCTACACTCAGCCCCCGAGCAGCACTGTAGAGTCTCACCCATGGTGGAAAATGGTGCCTCCACAAAGTCATGTTCTTGGAATTCATGTGGGCCCTCAGTGAGCCCATGATCCTCGTGTCTCCAACCAGTTCTCTTGCCCTTCTCCACAGTAGCTATTTAAAATCTTCATCATGTCCCTCAGGCCCTTCCCCTGCTCTGCTCCCTGTACCCTCTCAGTGAAAATGACCCCAACACCTGGTTCATAGAGAGAATTGAGACCACCAGGCAGGAGTTTATACATTTACAAATTTGGCTGAGAGATGCCCAATCTTGCATCCTCCTAGCGACCTCCCCATCAATTTCCTTCCCTCTACATCCCAGGTTGTGGCTTTGGGTCTTTGCATTCCCAGGTTCTAGTTCTCCATCTCCAGTGTTTTCCTCAGCTTAGGGCAATTTGCCACCATTCCCCTAAAACCTTCCTTTCAAGGTCACTAATAACTCTTTGTTGCTAAATATTTTGGATATTTTTTCATCTTTAACCTACTTGCTTTCCTTGCAGCATTTGACTGTTAACCACTTCTCTGTCCTTGATATTTCTCTCCTGGCTTGCAACACCATTCTCTGTCCCTTTACCTCACTAGTTGCTCCTTCTTGGGCTCTTTCTCCACTTGACCCTTAAATGTGTGAGTATTGCCCTTTCCTTACTTCACCTACACATGTTCATGATCACATCCCATTTGATATCTTGCTGCTGCTGAAAGTCCTTTGTGACTGTTCATTGCTCCTTACCATGGCTTCCAAGGCCCCACATGTTCTAGCCCCTGCCTACTTCTTGTTCCCCTCTCTAACTATACTTGCTTATACTAACCTCATTTCCTAGAATGTCAAGAGCTTTCTCACCTCAGGGCACTTTGCACTTGTTGTTTGCTCTGCCAGCAATGATTTTCCTCCATCTCTTCCCTGACTTTCTCTAAAGCCACCTTTCACCCCTGGTTATTCTTTATCATGGCACCTTATTTTATTCCTTCATAGCACTTATCACAGTATATAGTTCTACTGTCTGCCTGTTTGTTTGTGGTCTATCTTCCCCACATAAAACGTAAGGTCCTTGAGGACAGGACCTTATCTGTCTTGTTCACCACTCTCTACTCATTGCTTATTATGGTGCCTGGCACATAGTAGATATTCAATAAATAGTTTTGGAATAAATGAGGGTTCCCAAGCCACATCTTCCTCCTGAGCTTCAGACCTCTATCTCTAACAGTCTACTACTAGAAATCTCCACTTGGTGTCCCTCAGAACCATTAAGTTCAGCAAAACAGGATTTCTCCTCCCTCTGTGGTCCCAAACTTGGTTGAAGATACCACCATCTACTCATTCTCTAGGCCAGAGATTTGGGAGTCCTCATTGACCCCTTACTTCCAGTCAACCACCAAGCCCTGTTGGTTCCAGCCTGTCTCCTCAGTGTCCTCTCCATCCTTTGCAAATGCTTTAGTTCAGCCCCTCACTATCTCTCATACGATTGTTGCACCAGCTTCCAAAATGGCCCTCCAGCTTCAGTCCTGCCCCCTACAGTCTACAGCTCAGATTTGAGCATGTATTTCTCCTGCTTAATTGGCTCAGGGTTGCTTCCAGAATCAAATGTCAGCTCCTTAGCTTAGTGTAAAAGGCCATTAACTCCTTGGCCCCTCCTGTCTCTCTAGCCATGGTCAGGGCCATGGGTATGCAGCATATGCACACTTGCGTGCAGGTGCAAACATACACGCACATAAGCTCTTCTGCTTTGAGTGCTGCACTGTCCCCCCACCCTTGCCACCTGCTCTTTCCACTTACTGCTTCTCGCTAGAACAGGCTTCCCCTCATTTTGTTAAGTAGGAACTTACGGCTGGTTTCCACATAGAAAGGGCTCAGTAAAATGTCGTATGAATACAGACTTTTAAAATGTATCCAAATGCTTGACCCTCTCCCAAGTCATTAGAAGTCCTCAATCCCAAAGACCAAGTATTTATAGCGAGGACAGGAATCTTTACATAGTAAAAGCTAGTTTATTCACATGTCATTTATCCAAACGGATATTTTAAACCGCAGGTTGGTTTTCCCTACAGCTCAGCATATTTTTCACATTCATGTTAGCTTAACTAGGGGGGCAAATTATATGATGCACTCCACAGTGACTGGAAGATTATTGGCCTCGCTGGGCTATCAGATCTCACAGACCCACAACCCTGTCTTCAGTTAGGGTGTCTTCATTTCATTGGATCGGCTGACACAAAGACGCCCGAATCTGTCCTTTCTCAGGCTTCAGAACATAGAAACGTGGCCATGTTGGAACTTACCATTTGCGACCTCTCCCTTGTCCTCTGAAAATGAAGGATTCTTTTCTGTCCTTACAGCCTCCTGGACCTTCTGAGAAACAGCTGTTCTCTTAAAGCAAGCAGATGAGGCTTGCTATGTTTTGTTATAAATCAGGACCCGCCAAGAGAGGCAGTTGATTAGAGTTGGTGTTGGTGGGGCCCCGGTTGAAGTTAGCACTGTTTGGGGTACCCGTGGCACCTGGCAGCTGTGCCACATGTGTTGTCAGTGCCGGGGGGGCTGAAGGGAGTGAGAGGTGATTGGCAGTTCCTAAGTTCTTAGATGCCAGACTGGTCCAGTGCCTGTCCTGGTCCAGTCTTGCAGCCTGAGATGTGCTGCAGTGTGATTTGTGTAAACTGACTTAAAGCCTACGTCTGACAGTGACCGAGGAAGGAGAGCTGATTGCATTCGTACATGAACTAGTAGAGTTTTAAACTAGTGGCAGAGACTGTTGGTGTTCATAGGAAACAGTTTTTCACAGGAAAGAGTGGTTTGATATGTAAAATGTTCCGATTAAATAAGTGTTTCAGAAATATCTCACCATCTTTGAATGTGCAGATGATGCGTGCTACTGGCGGTGATTCGTTTCTGAAGTGTGGGTATGACTCATCAGATTGTGGTATGCGGCTTCAGCCCCATCATGCTGATTCTCTCTTCTTTGTGTGTTTCCAGACCATCTACCTCACTCTATCCCTACTGTGTCTGCCTTGCTCAAGTCGGCAGTCACCTCAGCTGTGCCTCCTGAGTCTACCCTCACACAGCAGCCGGAGGGAGCTTCTAACATACAAATATGATCTTGTCCCACCCCTGCTTAAAACCCTTTTCTAGCTCCTCCCATCATGATATGGTCTAGACTCTATGTGTCTGGCCTACCAGCCTGCAGACTGTGTGTCTTGGAGGCCAAGGCACCTGATCCAGAGCAGATGGTTCCACATGTCCCAACTCTGTGACCTTGGATAAGCTTCTCTCTGCCTCAGCATTCTCATCTGAAAAATGGGCATGGTGATAATAGACCCTACTTCATAGAGTTATCGTGAGGACTAAGTGAGTTACTTCACGTAGAGTGCTTAGAACAGTGCCTGGTTCTAGTCAATGCTCAGTACACATTTCTTGTTATTACATCTTCATACACAGGCATGTCTGTGCACTCTTCAGCTGCGCTGCCAGGGCCTTCTGTCCTCTGACCGACTCCTGCTGCTCTCATAGGTCTCAGACGTTGCTTCCTCCAGGAAGTCCTTGTTGGTTGCATCACTTGCAAATATTTTCTCCCAGTTCGTAGAGAAACTGGTTTATGGTTTCCTTTGCTGTGCAAAAGCTTGTAAGTTTGATTAGGTCCCATTTGTTTATTTTTGCTTTGATTTCTATTGCCTTGGGAGGCTGGCCTAAGAAAACATTGGTACAATTTATGTCAGAATGTTTTGCCTGTGTTTTCTTCTAGGAGTTTTACGGTGTCAGGTCTTATATTTTAAGTCTTTAAGACATTTTGAGTTTATTTTTGTGTATGGTGTGAGGGAATGTTCTAACTTAATTGATTTACATGTGGCTGACTGACCTCTTATTTTCATCAAGGAACACTTCTGTTTTCTTTTCCCCTCTTGCTTTCTCAGTCTTTGGGGCTGAGAAAGGGGGGAGGGGGAAAGACCAAACAGAGAAACCCCTTCCCTCCCCTCCCCTCCCTTCCCTTCTCTTTTCTCTGCTTTCATTTTTTAAATAAATAAATAAATTTATTTATTTATTTTTGGCTGTGTTGGATCTTTGTTGCTGTGCACGGGCTCTCTCTAGTTGCGGCAAGTGAGGGCTACTCTTCTTTGCGGTGCGTGGGCTTCTCATTGCAGTGGCTTCTCTTCTTGCAGAGCACGGGCTCTAGGGTGCGCAAGCTTCAATAGTTGTGGCTCGCAGGCTCTAGAGCGCAGGCTCAGTAGTTGTGGCGCATCGGCTTAGTTGCTCCGCAGCATATGGGATCTTCCCTGACCAGGGCTCAAACCCATGTCACCTGCATTAGCAGGCGGAGTCTTAACCCCTGCTCCACCAGGGAAGTCCGAAAAACATTTCTTAATGAAACAGGGCAGCTGTACAGGTGGTGGTTGGAGGGTGGAGAGCATGAATTTCTGTCACTGCGCTCCCCCGCTTCTATCCCCAGCTTCTATCCCCAGCTTCTATTCCGTCTTGGTCTGTCTTTGGCCTCCTCTCCTTTACTGGTCGGAAACGCCAGTTCTCACCCGCCCTCTGGCGGACAGTCTGTGGAACATGCGTTCAGTCGGGCAGCAAGCCGGTTACCATGGAGAAAGAAGGCAAGCCAGGGCTTCCTTAGCACTAGTACACGTGTTTACTTGTCTGTGCCTCTGTCTTTCCATTCTTACACAATTTATCTGCGTATGTAAACTGACAGATTGACTAGCCACCAGAGTTTGATTCTGGCCTTAAGTACTTTAAGTTAAACTTGTGTGATAATTCAGTTTACAATGAGTTTTTAGTGCAGTAAAAGACATGCTTTATCAGTGAGTTCAAAAACAGTGATGGGGCTTCCCTGGTGGCGCAGTGGTTGAGAGTCTGCCTGCGGATGCAGGGGACACGGGTTCGTGCCCCGGTCTGGGAAGATCCCACATGCCGTGGTGTGGCTAGGCCCGTGAGCCATGGCCGTTGAGCCTGCGCGTCTGGAGCCTGTGCTCCGCAACGGGAGAGGCCACAACACTGAGAGGCCCGCGTACCGCAAAAACAAACAAACAAACAGTGATGGTATCTCAGATATTGCACAAGAAGTATTTAAGAGAAAAAAATAGGTTAAAATCAGTTAATGTAGTCATCTCTGTTTTGAAGCAGTAAATGCAGCTTTTAAAAGTTACTTTCGGGAGGGAGATGCAGAGGGAAGAGATATGGGAACATATGTATATGTATAACTGATTCACTTTGTTATAAAGCAGAAACTAACACATCATTGTAAAGCAATTATACTCCAATAAAGATGTAAAAAAAAAAGTTACTTTCATTGATGACAAATGTGGTCCTTTCTGTGGGACAACAGTGTAGCCTTTTCTTTGTAGTGGGGGCCAATGGGTTCTTCCTGCATATGCAGTTGCAACCAAAATGCATTTACTAAGCCCCTGCTTCTGCAGACTTCTCAACCCTGGGAAGCCAAGTTACTGACTGTGTTCTACACTTCTCAGGCGGTGGTGAGGACTGTTCCTTTGAGAATAGTAATAATAATTGTAGCTAACATGGAGCATTTCCGGGTGTGCTCTGCACTGTACTAAGTATTTGTTTATGTAACCTCATTTCATCCTCACAGTAATTTTGTGACTTATGGATAGTTATTATCTCCATTCGACAAAGGAGGAAACTGAGGCTTATAAAGGTAAAGAAGGTGTCCGGGCTCACTCAGCTGATGAGGGGTAGAGGTAGGATATGAACGTAGGCAAAAGGACAGGCAGTCTTTAGAGCCGTACACTCACCCAGCACAAAGCTGGATGGCCCCTTGTGTACCCTTGGAAGGCCGAGGCCAGGAGACCGTTCCAGCAGAGGGCAAAGGGGGGCTTGGCAGAGGGGCCATTGGGGATGCTCTGTGAAGAGGACTGCTCTGTCCAAGTAGCCCAGGGGTCCAGGGTAGGGGAGGTGGCTGGGAATGGACCAAGCCTGAGGCCAGGCAGCCCAGGTCTCAGCTCAGCCCCAGTTGCCTGGTCTACAGCATGTCTTGAGTGTGCTATTCTGGGTACCCTGGAAATCCCAGCACCATTGCAGATGGCGTCCCTATCCACAAAGACATTAGAGTTTACATGAGAAGATAAAAGTTAATGTTTGGAGGGGGTGGCAATGAATGTTTTCTAAAATGCATCACTTTTCCTGTTTCTCTGTGAATGTATGTTTTTGGGAAATTCACAAGGGCATTCACAGCATTCCCAGGTCTGCATTGTCTCCCAAGAAAGGAATCCCTGGGGGCTGGGGGGAGAGGGAATTGCATGAAGTTGATCAAAAGATACAAACTTCCAGTTATAAGATAAATAAGTACTAGGGATGTAACGTACAACTTGATGACTACAGTTAACATTGCTGTATGGTATATGTGAAAGCTGTTAAGAAAGTAGATCCGGGCTTTCCTGGTGGCGCAGTGGTTGAGAGTAGAAAAAAAAAAAAAAAAAAAAAAGTAGATCCTACGAGTTCTCATAACAAGAAAAATCCTTTTTTTTCTTTTGTTTCTATTTGAGATGATGGATATTAACCACACTTATTGTGGTAATCATTTACCAATATATCTAAGTCAAATCATTATGCTGTATACCTTAAACTTACAGGGTGCTGTATGTCAATTATGTCTCAATGAAACTAGAAGAAAAGAAAAGAAACCTAAATGTCCATCGATAGATGAATGGATAAAGAAGATGTGGTAAATATATACAGTGGAATATTACATAAAATATATACAGTGGAATATATATATATAAATATATACATATAAATATATATACAGTGGAATATTATATAAAAAGAAATGAAATTTGGTCATTTGTAGAGATGTGTATGGATGTAGAGTCTGTCATATAGAGTGAAGTAAGTCAGAAAGAGAAAAACTAATACCATATATTAATGCATATATGTGGAATCTAGAAAAATGGTACAGATGAATATATTTGCAGGGCAGTAATAGAAACGCAGACGTACAGAATGGACGTGTGGACACAGTGGGGGACGGGGAGGGTAGGATGAATTGGGAGATTAGGTTTGACATAAATACTCTACCATGTGTAAAATAGACAGCCAGTGGGAACCCTGCTGTATAGCACAGGGAGCTCAACTCAGTGCTCTGTGATGACCTAGATGGGCGGGATTGGGGGGAGGGAGGTCCAAGAGGGATGGGATATATGTATACATATAGCTGATTCACTTCACTGTACAGCAGAAACTAACACAACATTGTAAAGCAATTATATTCCAATAAAAAAAGAAAAGAAATCACTTTCCTCCTGACCTCCAACCTGGCTGTTCTCCCTCCATGTCCTTGGAGCATATGTTTCCCATCTTGTGTGTTTGTAACAGTGTACATGTTTCTGGGTCCTTCACTTTCACTGAAGTCTCAGAAGGGTTGACGGGCAGCACTGGTGGGCAGAATTATCCTCACCCCTGCCCTGGGCCCTGTCTGCTGCCAGCCGCCTGAACTGGGTGGAGATGCACCCAGCTCAGATGTGCCTGGCGAGTGGGCTGGGAGGAGGAACAGGATCTCCCGTGTTTGAGCCAAACCCATTTCAAGCCACAATTACCCGGTTTCAATTCCAGCTGTGCTTTGTCAGGTGTCATGTATCCCTCCACATTCCTCCATGTAGCCACATGGCTGCGTGGCTCGTGGGGTCAGTGGCAAAACAACAAGATGTCTGGGGCTCTGCTGCAGGTTGAAATGATGCCTGTCATCTTTGTATTGTCCTTTTGGTACCTAGGTTTAGCCTCCAAGGGGTACTGATGTCTAATGTGTACCCTCAGAAGGATGAGAGACTGTCACCCTTACCCAGAGGTGTGCTGGTAGGTGCGTACAGCCAGCTCTCCTGAAATAAAGCCCTGGCTTGCAGTGTTTGCCAGTTTCTGCTAAGCTTACCAGCGTAGCATCACTACACACAGTAGAGAAGAGATGGGCAGCAGCACACCTGTTTCCACAGATCGAGACCATAGATGGAAACAGCTTCCAGAGCAGAGTAAAATGTGTAGAATGATTAGGAAGTCATATGTTTTGAGCAGTTAGTATCTTTTTTTTTAAATAAATTTATTTATTTAATTTATTTATTTTTGGCTGCGTTGGGTCTTCGTTGCTGTGTGCGGGCTTTCTCTAGTTGTGGCTAGCGGGGGCTACTCTTCGTTGCAGTGTGTGGGCTTCTCATTGCGGTGGCTTCTCTTGTTGCGGAGCACAGGCTCTAGGTGCGCGGGCTTCAGTAGTTGTGGCACGTGGGCTCAGTAGTTGTGGCTTACGGGCTTAGTTGCTCTGCGGCATGTGGGATCTTCCTGGACCAGGGCTCGAACCCATGTCCCCTGCATTGGCAGGCAGATTCTTAACCGCTGCCCCACCAGGGACGTCCCGGTACCTTTGTTTTTAATATAATTTATTGTAACTTTGTATAATTTAATTTTCAGTAATAGCTGTGTTTAACAACTGGCTCACAGATTTCCTGGAAATTTAACGGTTATCTCTTGCAAGCCACTGTGAGCTGGCCTCAGCACACCACTGCTCTCACACTGCACCTGTTTCAGAAGACATTGTTTTGGGGGTAGGAATTAGGCCAGGAGGCCCAAAGAGCCATGAGAAAAGGAGGACCCACTAGTGACTCCCTGGGTGTGGTGGGGGCTATGCATGGGGTTCCAGGTACCTAACCCCCTGTTTGTCCAGAGCCCAGCAGCCTGGCTCACATGGCTGAGGGGTATCTGGGCCCATAGCGAAGCGTCAGGGTGGGTTTTTTGTGTTCCAGGACTCCTCCTCAGACACTTTTCACAGGTCCCTTGAACATTGCTTCATCAGAGAGGGCTTCACCGACCACCTCCCCACTTAGAGGTGATCCCCATGGTACACACTCTCAGCCCCATGACCCTGGTCCTTTTCCTTCCAGGCACTCTCCACAAGTAATCTTCTCCACATTCACATGTGAGTTTCTATGTTTGCTGCCATCTCTTCCTCTACTGGAAGCTCTAGGAGGGCCGGGCCAGTCTCACTGACCCGGAGCACCCAGCACATAGCAGGTGCTCAGTGAACACTTGTGGAGGGGAAGGGCCTGAGAGAGCAGGCTGAGAGACACGCACAAAAATGAGGAGGGAGAGGAGACAGCCATTTACCTTATTTGAGTTTCTTTTTCCAAGAAGAACAAGCCGTTGGCAGTGTACTGGGTACCCTTTGACCTTTCCAGCTACAAGGGGTGTATCTGCTGCCAAGTGACAGAGACCTGATTTTAAATGGTGTGAACAATAAGAGAAATCCATTAGCTCACTAACAAGAAGCCCCAAGGTAGGGTTGCTCCAGGTGGGTGTTTTCAGCAGCTTGACGATATTCTCAGAGACCCGGCTTCTTTCCCTCTTTCTGCTCTGCCTCCTTAGGGTAGAAACTTTGCTCTCAGACCAGGCCCTCCATGGTTGCCGGGAGCTAGAGGCATCACCTGGATATAGTCATGCCCTACAGACATCAGTTCGTTCCGGTGTGGCTCTTTTTAGGAGTAAGGAAACCTCTCCGAGAGACCACATGTCCTGTCCTAACGCAGCCCTGCAAGGGGACTAGGATGACCAGAGCTTCTCAAAGTGGAGTGCCCAGACCAGCAGCACCAGCAGCACCGGCAGCACCTTGGAGCTTGTTCAAAACTGAGGGGGTGGGGCCCAGCGATCTGAGTTTTAACAAGCTCTCCTGGTGATTTGGTGCTTGGTAAGGTCAAGTTTAAGAACCACGGCTGGCCTAATTGTGACCCACCCTTCAGAGGGTGAACTCAACTGGGGCTCTGCTGAGAGGAAGTGGGGAGACTGGTGGGGCTGAGCCATCCTCAGAGACTGGAGCTGCAGATGAGACACTTTGCATCTACTGCCTTTAACCAGCACCATGAAGGAGACAAGGCTCAGAGTCCTGTGATGAGGGGCAGGGCTGCCCAGGCAAGAAGAGCCTATGACTCTGAACCCCCCAACCTTTGCCTTCTCTCCTTACCCCCAGCTACCAGAGATTCACTGACTGTTACAAGTGCTTCTACCAGTTGCAGCCTGAGATGACACGGCGCATCTATGACAAATTTGTAACTCAGTTGCAGACATCTATCCAGGTGAGTGGCAAGAAGCCCGGCAGGTACTATTAGCTCGGGTCCTGCCTCCAGATCGTCAGCCCCCTGAAGGCAGGGACCCTGCCGTCAGCCCCTCTGTACCCTCAGTCCCCGAAACTGTCCTCTGTGCCCCCAGGCTGCAGTGGCCATCATCCGTTCCCTCCAAATGACAGGGGTATCTTGAATGCCTCTTGTCTCATTGCCCTGTGTTGTAATTGAGTTTATAGTTGTTGTCCCACCTGACCTTGTGATCTCAGCGAGGGCATGCCTGGGTCTACTCCTCTGTGTTTCTTCAGCACCTGGTGCAGAGCCTGGCACAGAGGAGGCATTTAGCAAATTGTTGAATTCATTGGAACTGCATACCGGAGGGGATACAGAAAAGGACAGGATTCCATTCCTGTCTTTAAGTGATCCCTCTTGGGAGTTTAACTTCCATGCTGTCACACTCCAGGATGGGCTTCGTTAAGCATCAGAATGTATGTGTGCTGTCCGCAAAGGGTGCTCAGCTGTGGGGACAACAGCAAGGATGCAGCCTTCAGAGATGATGTGCTGCAGGCTCTTTTTAAAGGTTTTCTATTTTATACTTTATTTTCTTAATTATAAAAGTCACATGTAGAAAAGTTGGAATGTTTGTATAAAGACAGAACTTAAATTAGCTAAAATTTTACTAAGTGCCGTTAGTAGTTCAGCATGTGGAGTTGTCTGGTATTACTATAGCTCTTTCCTCTTTTCAGGAGGAAATCTCTGAAATCAAAGCGGAGGGAAACCTGGAAGCTGTCCTGAATGCGCTGGATGCGATTGTGGAAGGAAGCAAGGACTGCGAGGAGCCGGCTTGGTGAGAAGGGTGATGCCTGCCCCCCGGCATGGACAGGTGGAGAGGACCAACACCAAACAGTGACCCAGAACAGAGAGACAAATGCATAGCCCCTCTGGGGCAGGAGAGCTGGGGGCAAGCGCATGTAGTCCAGGGGGTTGAGGTGACTGGGATGAGAGAAATCTTCCCAGGGAGCTCATTTCAGGACCCATCTGGCCTGCAAGAGAGAGGGTAGAGGGAGTGGGATGAGGCACAATAGCGAGGTTTGGAGTCTTATGTCGATTAGTCTGGCCCAGGCATCTGGTTTTTATTCATTTGTTCATTCAACAAACACTTAGAAGTACTTACTATACGCCTAATACTGTTGTAGATGCCAGAGACTCAGCAGTGACTAAGACACGAAAGACCTTCTCTCCCGGGGCTGTCATTCCAGTGGGCAGCCCTGCTGCCAGGTTGTTCTGGGCAGGATGGAGAAGGAGGCCCTGGGGACAGGAGTGGAGAGTTGAGGCCACCGAGATGGCAAGTGGCCTGAGCTCCTGCCTCCTGCCTCCATTCCCTGCCTGAGTAGAATTCTAGGTCAGGAGGAGTAAAAACCTTTTTTGTGCTTTTCAATTTGCTAATGCTTTGTGACATTCATAACTTAAGAGAATTAACTTTTATAACTGAGAAAGAATTTTTAAAGAACCTACAGTGGCTTCTACCCCACTGCCCATCAGAACTGGCCTATCTCCTCACTCTGGGCACTCAGCACCCCCTAAACTCTTGCCTCCTCAGACCTGTCTTTCCTGTATCTTCTCACATTAGCCAGCCAGGGCCTCTTGGGGTCTGGGCCTGCTCTCAGGCCACCACCTTCCCCCATCTCTCCAGCTCACAGTCCCATGGTGTGGAGGCACCAGCAAGGCACATGGTCACAAGGACCGAGGAAATCATCTCCAGCCCTGGAGGTTTACAGCTGGAGGGAGTGTCTATGGATGAGGAGGAGGGCTAAGGTGTGGGTTGGTGAGAAGAGGAGAGATGGGTTCCTGGGAGCTGAAGCTAAGGGACAAGGGGTTAGCGTCCCCTCAGGAGCAGGAGCCATGCGGTTGGATCTTGGGAGTGAGAGGGACTGCAGGAGAGTCCTGGAGAGCCAGCCAGCTGGAGGCTGAAGGTGGGAATGCCACTGGCTGGGTTTGGAAGGAGAAGCCTTACCCCACACAACGACTCTCTGTCCCCACCCCTGCGCCCCCTGCGGCCCTGCAGGCGCCCTAGTGGGATCCCAGAGAAGGACCTGTGCAGCGCTGTGGTGCCCTACTTTCTGCAGCAGCGGGACGCCCTGCAGCGCCGTGTGCAGAAACAGGAGGCCGAGAACAGGCAGCTGGCAGATGCCGTCCTGGCCGGGCGCAGGCAGGTGGAGGAGCTGCAGCTGCAGGGCCAGGCCCGGCAGCAGGCCTGGCAGGTGAGTGTCCCGGCCCTGCCCTCAGGCACGTGCTCCCCTGCTGCAGCCGAGGAGAAAACGGGCCCAGGGAGGGCAAGTGACTTGCCCAGGGATGGCTCCTCCACGTCAGGATCAGGGTTAATCCTCTGTAGCCATGGTGGTTCTACTCCATGTGATCACTGCCCAGTACTTTTAAAATGTGTACAGTAGAATGACTTCTAGAGCCGTCAACATACCTAAGACATATCCTCCATGCAACAAATATGTGTCCTTTGAGGGTGAACTCAATTTCTGAAAGTGGCCCACAGTCACTTGGGGCCAAGTTGGTGAATAAGGGGCAAGAGAGTAATCAGGCTGGGTGACGCAGATAGCACATGTGGCTACAGAGTGATGAGATGGATTTTCTCGCCAGCTCAAAATGTAGTTCCAAAAGAGGGTTTCTAGTGGGGCTTGAACGGTGGCCCATTATTGGGTTCTCCTCATCATTTAGATGTCCAACTTATGTTTACCTGTGGCCACTCGACAGCTCCCTTCCTGGGGCAGACCCTCCTATTCCCGAGGGGAAGAAGTCCCCAGATCCATGGCTCTCAGGTCCCCTGGTCTTCTTCCCAAGACCAGTCAGGGGCAATCTGAAGGCCCTGCCCCAGCCTCAGCAAGGCCCCAAGCCTCAGGGAGGCGGCAGCAGGAGAAAGGCTGGTGCCTTGCTCTGCTTCCTCTTATCTTCACCCCCTCAGCCTCCTCCTGTAACACACTGGCCCTGGGAGTGTGTAGTGTAGTGTAGTGTAGTGTGGTGGCCCAGGCCCTACACAGCAGACACCCAGGTGGTATAACCAAGGCCTCAGCCTAGTGCCGTCTCCTGGGACAGGTTCCACAGTTGAGAGTTGTGTCTCGGGTACTCTCGGGGCTGCCTTGCTGAGTCCTGGGGCTGCCTTGCTGAGTCCTCCGGCTGCTCTGCCATTGGCGCTTCATCACCATGAGGCCAAGGGTCACTCCCCTGTCTAGGCTTTGGCTTCCAAATTGGCCAAATAGTGATCCCCAACGCCCTGCCAGCTCTGACATTCAGTGCTTCTATTTTAAGAGGAAGAAGGAAGCCCCCTGCTCTTATAGCCACACCTCTCCCATTACAGCTACAGATGCTAACCATTGTTTGAAGTGGGTCAGCTGGATTGAGTGTTGAGTGCTGAGCCCTGTGTGGGCTCAAAGAGCCCTTTTTCACTACAATTCCCATGTCTGTAGCCCAGCTGAAAGTCCACTTAATTTAAGAAAGTTTCTCAGCTAGAAATCTCCAGTGAGGTCAGAGGATTGGGGGATACTTAAGGGGCCCTTTTTGAAAATTGGCTCTTCTCTGGGGAGGCCCAGCCTAGGTGGCCATGGCACCCAGCCTGCCATAAACAACTGCTGAGTGGGGCGGATTTCCTAATATGCCTTGCTGGGCCTGTGATATGAGTTTCAGACCCCTTCCTTATCATCCTGGGGGAAACCCAGGCCTGGAGTCAAGGACAGTAGAGGGAAAGGGTTTGGATTTTCTCATCTCCCAGTCTGTCTGTTCTCTCTCATTGATGCCAGGCTCTACACAGAGAACAGAAGGAGCTGGTGGCTGTGCTGAGGGAGCCTGAGTGAGGAGGAGAGGGCCTGGCCCAGGAGCAGAGGGCAGTCAAGGTCAAGGGCCTGTGGTCCAGGATGCTGAGCCTGAGTGAGCTGCCTCCGAGAACAGTCCCTAAGCAGTGATGAAATTTGCCGGAGAAGGAGGCCTCAGCTGTCTCCACTGCCTTTGTGCCTCTGGGGCTCCCTTGGGGTCAAAAACACACACTACCTTCAGATTCCTCAGTGTTTTCTTCTAACTTTAGGATTCTTGGCCAGCTCCCGCCCTGGGAATTAGGCACCATGCTGCCTCTCCTTTAGGTTCAGGCCAACCCCCCACCCTACCCCCATCACACATATCGCCTATTCCTGAGCCCTCCCTAGGACCTGGCTTGGGGAATCTGTATTCAGTTTCCACTGATTGCCCCCTTGCTGGCCAGCCCAAGGGCCCTTGCCATGTTCTCTCCACATCCGCAAATAAACTTCCTCCACTACACTGTAATCTGTGAGGATGCTCCCTCTGCCTGGGCCTCTCCCAGGACTCTCCTGGGCCAAGATCCCACCCTGGACTCCAGAGTCCTGGCTCCAGTCGAGGCCCCAGTTGCAGGGCTCTGAGAGCCTCCAGGCTGGGGAGGGTTGGTGGGGGGTGTATCTGACCATCATGTATGGAAGGGCAGTGAAGCCCCTTGTCACAGAAACCAGGAGCCTTGGGTTCCCTGAGGCCAGGACAAGCTGCCGGGGGGGGTGTCACTCTGTCCATGCGCCTGCCCTTCTCTTTGCCTTGGGTTGATTCTGAGAGGCTCTATGGTGGGCCTCCTTAGGTGTTTGTTTGCGCCTGGTGAGTGCTCGAACATGGAGCAAGTGGGCCCTCCAAATGGCTGGGGCTTTGTCCTCTGGCTTCTCACAACCCCCTCTTCCCCAGCCAGGGCCACAGGGCATCAGGAGTGACTTAGCCAAAGGCAGAGTGGGTGTTTCCTCCAGACTGGAGGGTGAAGGGAGTGGGTGTGGGTGGGGGCAGAACTTTCTTCCCTGGCGAGGGCTTCACCCTAACTCTGTAGAGAGAGGCCTGGTTGGGTCTGTCTAGGAGCAGCGGGGACACTCGGGAAGATGGCAGGGTGGTCCCTGATCATCAACCCCACCCCCCCAAGTTGAGCCTAGTGGCTCCTCTCTCCTCCTGGACACGCCTAAACATCCAGCCACCGGCCGTGGGGTGGAGGCAGCAGTGCTTCGTCTGGCAGGTCTCCACCTGGTGAGTGGGTGGTGGGGGAGGACACCCTCCCTCTTCTCCAGGCTGAGCTGAGGCAGAAGTGGCTTTCAGGTCTGGGGTGGGGCTTTTCAGGCTGGATGTTCTGCCCCTCGGAGGTCAGGTCCCCAGGGTTGTTGGCAGTGGGGAGGCTGTGAGGGCAGGAAAAGGATCGGGGTGGGGCGGTCAGGTGCTCAGAGGTGCGAGGGGCATGGGGAAGGGGGTTCCCACCTCAGTGCCCACCTGGCCAGTCGCAGACAGAAGGGCTGTCCTTACCTCACACCTGGCCACACCTGTGTTGGCTTTTGGCTCTTGGCCCTATGCTGCCCCAACCCCTTCCCCCATCCCAAGGCTCAGGGCCTGAGCAGAGTCGAGCCGCCCCCATGCCAGGCCTGCTGTTGAGGTCTCTCTGGGGCAGAGGCCCTCGGGGTGAATGAGGGCATTGGCCCTCCCTCACTGAGTTTGGCTCCTGCCCACAGGGCTGACAGTGGAAATCAGCCTGTGGGAGGCTGTAGCCCAGCTCTGTGCAAATCTATTTTGGACCTCTGGGCCCCCCTTCCTCTCTAGGCTCCCCCTCCTACCTGTCCCGGTCTGCCCCGCTGGTGCTCAAACTGAGGCTGGGGCTCCGAGGGAGAGTGAGTAGGGGCTGGGAGACCTGGGGCAACCCCCTTGAGGAGGGGCTGGGGACCTTGTCTGGAGGCTGGCAGTCTTGGACTGAGGCCCACCTTCCTCCATCACTCCCAGGGGCCTGCCCAGGCAGCCGCAGCTCCAACCACAACATCCTTTGGGGTTTGGCCTAGGCGGTTGACCCCCAAATAGCCCTGGTAGATTCCCCCAAGACCCGCCCGCACCCTTGCCTCTGGGGCACAGCCCAGAGAGTATAAAACAGTGCTGGAGGCTGGGAGGGGCAGACCAGCTGAGTCCTGAGCAGCAGCCCTAGCACAGCCGCTGACAGACACACCATGAGACCCCTCATGTTCCTCGCCCTACTGGCCCTGGCCACACTCTGCCTCGCTGGCTGGGCAGGTGAGTGCCCCTACCCCTGCCCCAGCCCGCGGGAGCTGTGAGGGGAAAGCACCATGGCCTCACCTCTCCTCACCCCTTCCACTGGCAGTCCCTGTTGGCAGTCTAACCACCTTTCTGTGGGCTCAGTCCATTTGCCCCCACTGCTGTCCTTGTGGAGGGAGAGGAGGGGAGAGGGGAGGAGAGGGAGAGCCCTAGGGATGAGCAGGGGTGAACTGGGCTCCTTTTTCTTGCAGATGCAAAGCCCAGAGATGAAGAGTCTGGCAAAGGTGCAGGTATGAGGCAGGGCCTGATGGGAAGCTGTGCCCTGTATCACTCAATGGTGCTGCCCACTCCCAGCACCCCTGTCTCACCCTGGTCCCCTCAGTCCCATTCTCCCCTCCTGCCCCGTCCCATCTGGCTCTCAGGAAGGCCAGCCTACTCCCCACCTTGTCCACCCAAACTCGGAGTCACCTGACCCCTGACCCTCTGCTCCACAGCCTTTGTGTCCAAGCAGGAGGGCAGCGAGGTGGTGAAGAGACTCAGGCGCTACCTGGATCATGGGCTGGGGTGAGAGAAAGGGAGGTGCTGGGCCAGGGCCCTGCATCTCCAGGATGGGCTGGGAGGAGCGGCCGCTGTGGGAGGACTCTGGAGCCCCAAGCGCAGTGGGAGGAGGGGCGGGCATTTTGCATGGAGGCTGATGCCAGTGTGTTGGGCTCTCAGAGCCCCAGCCCCCTACCCAGATCCGCTGGAGCCCAGGAGGGAGGTGTGTGAGCTCAACCCCGCCTGTGATGAGCTGGCTGACCACATTGGCTTCCAGGAGGCCTATCGGCGCTTATACGGCACAGCCTAGAGCTCTCAGCCCTGCCGGCCTGGCTGGCAGCCCCCAGCTCTGGCTCCTCTCCGGGACCCCTCCCCCTCCCCTCTCCCTGACCTCCCTGCCCGGCAAGTGTGAGATCCCAGCAGCTGGGAGCATCATCCCAGCTGCTCCAGAATAAACTCCGGAAGAGGAACTGGTGGGGCTGTGATTCTTTGTCCATCTATGGAGTGTGAGGAGGACGTATTGGGAGGATGGGGAGTGGAGAGGAGGTTTTACCTTTTTCAGTCCCAGAAAGTGCTTCCCAAAATCTGTTGTTGAGTTATTTATTTATCCCTGCCTCAGTCCAGAAGCATTGAAGGTGGCTTCCTAAAGTCTAAATAGGGTTCTCCTCTCTAGCCCAGCACCCTCCCCCACCTCAACCCACTGCCCCATCCGTGACACACCCAAATAGACCAGATCCCAAAGGCCTGGATGCCTGGAGTACACGGCTGTGACCAGGACAGACAGCCTCATCGCCATAGGCAAAGAGCTTCCGGTAGATGGTACTGCCTGGTTTGGGGGTGGGGGCAGTAGCGGGCCTCCTGGCCTGGTTAATAAGCATTCAGGATAGGCCTGGGTTAGTCATGTTAGTTCTTGCCTGGGCTGAGCAGAAACTCCAGGAGCACCAGAGATGGGACAGATGAAAGGGCCCAACACCTCCCCGTCCCAGCCTTCGATGGCAGGTGGAGCAGCTCCAGCCTGGACACATGCACCTCCCCTCTCAGACCCTCAGCACTTCCCCCAGCCCCATCAAGAGCACCCTCCTGACCCTCCTACTCTCTACCAGCCTCCCAGCCCCTCTCCCCTCCTCTGCCTTCTGATCTCCGCACTCTCTCCTCAGCCACTCCTCTTGGTTCCAGGCTCAGAAGTGCCCCCTACTGTAGTTTGGCCTTCGTATTCCTCTCCAGTGGGCCACCCTGCAGCAGGGGGCACGTACTGGGAGCCCGAAATAGGGAAGCTGTGAAAGCAGCAATGATGAGCAGGTTCCCGGCCACTGCCAAGCCCAGTGTGGCCACTGTGCCCGCCAGGCCCAGCGGCGGTTCCTGCATGGCCAGCCAGGCTCGGCGAGATCCCATATCAGCCAGCACCGCCTCCAGCTGGAAGTGTGTGCCCAGCACTGCACAGATGTGGAATAGCTGGTGGCTGTGGCCTGTGGGGAGGATGGGCAGGTGAGGGCACATACCCCATCCCCAGGGCTGCCCCAACTCATCCTGTGACCCATGGTGAGCACCACATCCTCTGGGCCTGCTACTCCCCTAAAACTGGGAATAAGAAACCCAATTCCCAGAGTTATTGGCAAGAGTGAGTGAGCTGCTGTGCACAGAGCCCCTGGCCTACAGGCTGCTGGTTTTGTTGTTATCTGAGGACTGGGGCTGGGCCTGGACCCTGAGGGCCCTGCCAGGAATACTCTCCTTTACTCAGTTCACTCTGTGCTCTGGGGAGCTGTCTCCCCATCCCCTCCTGGGCCAGGCCAGGTCTGCTCTCACCGATGTAATCGAAGCGTCCTGGTGCCAGCCGCTCAGGCAGGTGGGAGGCAAAGAGGAAGCCAGTGAGCAACGCGCAGAAGAGGTGGTAGCCGTGGCTGGTGCTCAGTGCCTCCTGCCCACAGCTGTGGCCCCTGCCCCAGCACAGTCCGAGCTGGCAAAGGAAAAGCAGGGTTGACGGGGAGGGGCTTTGGGGGTGGACATCATGTGTCTGGGGTCTGGTGAGGATGAGGAGGGGGAGGGCACAGCTGGACTGGGTGCTGGGCTAGGAGGGTGGGCAGCAGGGCTGAGTCAGGGATCGAGGGGGCAGGGCTGGGGGTGGGCACTGTGAGGGTCAGGACAGGAAAGCAGGAGCCTTACCCGATAGAAGAGCGGGAGGTTGTCAAACAGAAAGGGATAGGTGAAGGCAGCCGTGCGGAGGATCTTACTGAGCGCAGGGCTTTCTAGCTCGGGGAACCTGGGAGGCGGGAGTGAAAGGCTGGTCACCATCCTTATGCTGGGGTGGGGGTCAGAGGAGGGCAGGGGACCTTTGGCCAAGATGGAATGTCAGTGTAGCTTAGTGGCTATGAAAGCCCTTAGGCCACATGACTTCTCTGAGTGACAACAGCTGTTAGATGGGGATAGACACCTGCCTCTTAGGTGGCTGTGAGAGTTAGAGACGGCGCAGGGATGGTGCTGGTGCACAGGGTCTGGGCACAGTAAGTCCTCAATAAACGGTCCCATTGTTACCAATGTTGTTCAAGAGCAGTGAAACGCAGGCACACCCCAGTGGTCCCGGGTGTCCAGGTGTTTGTGGGTGCTGTGTCCTGTCCCTCCGCCTTCCCCTTCACCACTGGCCGAGAACCCACCGGGAGTAGCAGGAGAGGCCGGTGCACAGGAAAGAATTGAGTGCGGCGGCGGGCACAAATAGCTGGTGCAGGCGGCTGTGCAGCCAGGAGTTGCCCACCGCCCCGGCCTCTGCCGCGGGGCTCACCCAGGCTGTAGAGGCTGAGCGCGCCGTAGTCCAGGAAGTAGCAGATGTGACGCGCGCGGGGTGACATGGAGCTGAAGGTGTGCGCGCAGCACGACGCAAACGGGTAGAGGCAGGCGGGCAGCAGGAAGACGAGCAGCGGCCAGTGGTAGGGCTCCGACCGGAAGCCCTGGCCTCCCGCCAGCGCCAGGAGGCGCCACAGGAAGTACCTGCGGCAGGCACGTGCTCAGGCCACCGGACCCCCAGCGACTCCCAGTGCAGCCCGCGGGCCCGGACGGTCCCGGTCCGCCTGAGTACCCCCTTGAGCTCGAGGCCCAAGCCTGGGACAGAGCCTCCCTCACCAGGTGGGCAGGAAGTGAGTCCAGATGTTGACGGTCTCGTTGGTCATCTGGAAGGAGCTGAGGACACAGTCCAAGGCCGAGCTGGTGGGGCGGCGGTAGCCAGACATGATACCATCTTCCCAGAACACCTGGGGTTGTGGGGGCAGGGGAGGAGAGGAGTCACTGTGTCCCACCCTTTCTCTCCAAGGGACTCCACTGTGTCCCACCCTTTCTCTGGAAGCAGGGTGGAAGGGAATGGGCTGGAGATCACAATGGCCCCAAAGTCAAACTAAATCCAACCCCATCTCACCACAGTTTCCAGTACCCAGAGAGCAGGTGAGAAACAGAAGAGGCAGAGTAAGGGGACAAGATAGGATGGACACAGGGTGCTCTGAGGAAGCCGACTCTGGATAAAAGAGTGTTCTGGGCTCTAGGGAGCAGGTCACAAGCCTGTTCCTTAGAGAGCAGAAGAGTCCCACACTGAAACGGCAGGGATAAGAGTTAGCCTAGAGCAGGGACTTCTGCACTTGCAAAAAGAGAAGAAACTTTGCCCCAGCCAGTCCCCTGAGAAGTAGGAGTTGGTGAATCCCTCACCCTGGGGACCTGGTGGACGCGAAGGAGTTGGGGCAGCTTGAGACTGAGCATGGTGGCCCGGCACCTCCACGTTGACCTAGAGACAAAGGGCAGGGGGGGAATTAGGTATCTGCCCCCATCCACAGGTCCCTTTTCGCCCAGGTCCAGGCTGAACCTGGTCACTGAGTCCCAGGGTAGGCTGTGTACACGGGCATGCATGCGGGTGGTAGCTGGCCACCAAGCTGCTTCCTTCAGGCCAGGGGAGGTCATAACCCCAACCCCTCCCCAGCCTAGCCTGGGGGGTATTTAGTTCCCCCACTGAGAGGGGCTGGTCAGCCTCGACTGACTCAGCAAGGAGTGGAGGGTCCTCCTCAGCCAGAAGGCTGCCTCAGTAACCCTGGACCCTGGAGCCAGGTCCCCAACCCCCCGGTTTTGTCTCAGAAGAACCCTGACTTACGGAGGACAGCACAGAGAGAGCCTAAGCACACACGGCACCACCGCCATCGCCAGCACCAGAAAGCCCCTTGGCTCACAGTGCCTGGGCTGAGCACAGAAAACTTAGGGTGCTCAGGGAGAATTCTTGGAGAGGCCAGATGCCTCCCGGTGGAACAAGGAATTAGGGGGATGCCTGGCTCTTCTCTGAAGACTACACTTGTGCCCCGGGGGGGCATTTGGGGTCCCTGCCCCACCTGAGCCCCGGCCCCTCAGCCTCAGACCTGTGTGCTGCCTCCGGGTGGCCGCAGCTTTGCTGCCCGCCTGCCCGCCTCTCAGGCCGCCTCTCCCAGGCACATTCCTTGGCACAAGTGGATGGGCTGGGCCGCCAGGGCGGGTGGAGCTGCCCCAGGAGGAGGGAGAACAGGACACTCCTCCCACCTCTCCAGGCCAAAACTTTCCAGCCCCACCCCGTGCCTCTTCCTGTCATCGCTTTGCCTGCTCTCTGGTGTGCATGTTTGCTCCGCACACACTCTGGGCCCTCACACCGCCAGCCTGAACCCCAAGCCTCTGTTCCTGCCTTTCAACATTTTGGGGGCCCTCTGCCCTTGAGCTGGGTGCTGGGGACCCTGCTGGGCACAAGGCCGACCTGGTCCCTAGTCCCTGCACCCTGGCTGAGATTTGATAGATGACCCTGGGAATTCCCTGGCGGTCCAGTGGTTAGGACTCTGTGCTTTCACTGCCGAGGGCCTGGGTTTGATCCCGGGTCGGGGAGCTAAGATCCCGCTACCACAAGCCTCGGGGCGCAGCCAAAAAACAAAAAGAAAGAAACTAAGATGACCCCTCCCAGAAGTGGGATGGGGGTATTCTGACCTATCCTGAGTGCGGCCCAAGCTGCCTGGGGGAAGGGTGGACCAGGAAGATGCTGGCGTCTAGCTCCCCTCAGGGTCCCTTCCCTCAGCACTGGGGTTCAGAGGTCTCTGAAGTAGAGTTTGTGCTGTAGCCATGGAAATGGGGGAGGGGCCGGCCGGAGCAGGCGAGCGGCCTCTAGTTCCCCAGAACGGGCGTCTTGGCCCCAGGTGAGCTTCCTTACCCAGAGTTTGATGGGCGCTCCTAAGCTGGTGGGTCGGCAGGCCCCGGACTCCACGGGTGGAGTCCCTGGCTCTTGCCAGCCGGGCCAATGGGAGGGAGAAGAGAGTGGCAGGCAGGCGGGCCAGGCCTGGGCGGGGAGTGGGAGACAAAGGGGAGCCAGAGAACAATCCCAGCCTTGTCCAGCCTCCAGAGAGCTGTGCAGGGTGGCCCAGCCCCATTAGCAGGCAGCTCACTCGGGCTCCAGCGCACAGCCAACCCCTTCAGCTTGACCCCACCCCACTGAGAGCAGACTGGCCGGAAGAGGCCAGGGCCCTAGCCAGGATGCAGCCAGGTTGGTGCAGAGCGCCCCCCTCAGACCAGGCTGCCCCACGGCTCCAGGGTTCCAGGCTCTCCCAGCAGCTGAGAGTGGCTCTGCCTCAAGCTGGGCAGAGGAATCCAAACCCTGAATATGAATTCTCCGAAACCCCTTCTCACTGTGCTTCGCTGCCTCTCAGCGCCTGGTGCTGGGCAGAATCCAGAGCAAATGCATTTGGTAAATGTTGGTTCAACCTCGAGGGGTTCACCAAGCTTCTCCACTCCCCAGACACACTTGAGGTGTCAGTCCTTGCGGAGGGATGGGGTTGAAGACTCAGAGGCTGGTTTCAAGGTTCACCCTCACCTCTCCATTGAGGAAGTTTCTCCCTGATTCAGAGGACCCAGCTGAAAACCGCAAACCACCCCCAGGGAGCAATGTAGCCTTCAAAATAGTTGACCCTTGAACATAGGTTTGAACTGCGTTTATATGCAGCTTTCTTTCACTAAATATGTACTCAGTACTACACGGTCCCCAGTTGGTTGAATCATGGATGTGGAACTGCAGATACAGAGGGCAGACTGTAAAATCAAGTGCAGATCTTTGCTTGCATAGGGGTCAGCGCCCTAAGACCTCATATTGTTCAGGATCATCTGTATATTGTTTTCACCTATCACCCTTGTGAAGGCAGCAGCTCAGTTCAATGAACTTCACATCTATCAAAACCATCTCTGGAGTTTGTGCTCCAACTGCTGGTTACTTGCTTCAACTGGGCCACCTCAAAGAAACCTTTCCAAACTGCCATTTCAGTATGTAATCTCCAATGTCCCAATAAAATTGTACAGAAAGGCACCAGGAGACAAGGAGCGGGCTTCTGGGGGTCTTTATTAAGTGATGCTTTTAGTCTCAGCCTCTGCCAGGGACTGGAAGTGGGGGTGATCCCACTCCCCCCAGGTTGTACCAGACTTGCTGTCTTAGAGGAAGGAGGCAGGCAGCCAGTTCTCCTCCGAGAACAGTCTGGGAAGCTAGGCTAGTGCTGGGGTGGGGAACAGCAGAGCTGAGATCCCCGACCCTCAACCCCCAGCCCGAGCTGTATGTGCAGCCCGAGCGGGAGGGGCCGAGGCAATCCTGGCCAAAGCCTCCCACACTCAGCCCCACTCTTGCTGCTCCACTCACTGCCCTGAGCTATTCGTGATCTCTGCTCTCACATTCACCTCAACACTCCAGAAGCTAGCCCCATGCTCAGCTCCTCCAGGCCTTTAGTCCCGGGGAAGGACAAAAGTAGGGAAGCCCATCAGGGCAGAGGGTCCCTGGGCGGGCAGCTTCAAGGGGCCTCTCCTTTCTGCTGTCCATCCAAACACAGGCCCCTCCCTAGATAGTAAGGGGGGTTGTGGCCTCAAACTTCACCCCTCTCTCCTCTTACCAGCATCCCACTCTGTCCCAGCACAGCAGCCCAGAGCACAAAGTGCAGTGACCATGGGGCTGGCGGGCACAGAAGCCCTCATTGGCATATAGGCCGGACTGCCTGCAGCCGTTGTGGGCCTGCTCCCTGCCCTGGAGGCTAGACGAAGGGAGACAGAAAACAGAAGCGGGGCAATGGGTGTGCATCCCCTGCAGCAGGAGGAGGGGATCTAAGCCCTGCCCTGCTACTGGTGCAGGCAGCTCCAGGCCCCTCTTCCTTAAGAGTCCCCAAGGCTCCAGAGCTGCCCAGCCCCTGCAAAGGGAGATAAGAGGGGGATGGGTGGTCCTCAAGGAGAGGAAGGGTCTGCAGAGAACCACCCAGACACCTGGTGTTACCCAACTCTACCCCCAGGCCCAGAGGGCCCAAACTCCTGGCACCAACCACCCTGCGTCTTGGGTGAGGAAGAAGGGCCCCTTCTGCTGTCCCTTCCCCTCAGAGGTCCAGGAACCACTCCAACGAAACGCAGACACCCGTGCCTGCCACCTGCCCCTGGGGAAAGCAGGGGGGCTGAGGCAGGAAGGCTGGCTAGGGGCCCACAGGCCTCTCCTGCTCCAAGCACTTTCCTTGCTTTCCTGACGTCGTCTTGGCAACAGGGGGACCCCGCCCTCCCAGCTGGCTCCTGGGCCCTCCCTGCAGCCTGTGTGCAGCTGGGCTTCCTTCCTGTGTGCGTGCGTGAGTCTGCGTGTGGTGGGGTGACTACAGGTGGTGGTCCTGGCTGCCAGGGAGGGCAGGAGAGATCTGGAGTCAGCCCCGCTGCAGGGCCTGGGGGTCGGTCTCAACCAATCTCCTTCCACTGCTTGTAGAAGTCCAGAACATTCTTGATGTCCACACTGGCATGTGCAGCGGCCTGCAAGGCTGCCTGTAGAATTGGGGGGAGGACAAATGGAGGAGGGCCTGACCTCCCAAACTCTGGGACAAGTCGTTGAGGGGCTGGGGAAGGGGTGATAGAAGAGGAAAAGGGCAGCTGTCTGGTCTGAGGGAGTCGACACCGGTACCTCTTCCCCATTCCACACTGCCAAACATCACCCCATGACCCACCTGCATAGGGCCTGAGAGCGTGCTGGGGTTGTCCAGTGGAAGGCCTGTGATGATGGTCACCATGCCACTCGGGTCCTCCTCACCTGCCCTCTGGGCCAGAGTCAGCTGTTTGCAGCTGTCCAGGATCTTATAGAGCGTCCTGGTGGGAGCAGGAGGAAGGCGGGCCAAGCCCCAGCATTAGCACAGCCTGAACACCAGATCTCCAGGGCACAGGGGAAGCTGGGGTTGAGGAGGGCACCAGGAGAGAGCGAGAGAAACCAGGCAGCCCACAGGAGAGGGTCCTGGAAGCTGGCCCCAGAGGACATGCTACAGGGACTGGGCAAAGGTTCAATGAGTGAGGAAGCTGAGTCCAAGGATCTCAGGGCCACGGGGGCTCAGATGCTGGAGCAACTTCTCACTCCAACTAAGGTGAGACCTGCAGGAGGCCTCTGGCAGAATAAGCCTGGCCCCGCGCTGGTCCTGCTGCCTGTTACGGAATTCTCCGGCCCCGTCCCTCTGTCCTGGGGAGTGCCCACAGAGGAGCAAGGTAGGCAACCTATCTGAGGTTCTAGGGGTGGGGGCTGAAATTTTACCAGGCATCTGCATCCTGCCTCTTCAGCTTATGCCGCTCAAAGCTCTTCCCCACCTCTTTCTGGCAGCGAATGTACCTGCAAAGGAGACGAGAGAGTGTAGGTTGGGGGCAGGGGAGAGGGAGGGCACCTCATACAAAGCAGGCCATTGTGGCGCAGGGGACCCAGTTTTATCGGGGGGGGGCGGGGCACGTCTCCCACATCACAGGTCTGTTTGGAGTCATTCTGAAGTGGCTTCCTAGCTGCTGAGCCCAGCTTGCTTTTCCTCCTGATAACATCAATTCTTTGGTTCCTCCCTGGGGAGGAGCTGGGAGGGGAGAAGCAGCAGATGCTTTTCAAGTCAGTGCTTCTGGAGACAAGGTCCAAACAAGCAGGCTTTGTGCAGCTTTCTGACCAGGCAAGGGCAAATGCAGAGGCAGGGTGGGCCAGCCATAAATGCAGAGGAGGGGTGGGCCAGCCAGCAGAGAGCAGGGAGCTTTCTCCCTCTTCCCTACACCCAGTGTCTAGTCCTTTTCTGGCCCCAAAGGCCAGAAGGGAGGGCCTGTGCTGGGCTGAACACCTATACACTGCCATCTGTCCCCCCAGCCCCATGGGAAGCCCCTGGGCAGCCCCGATGAAGGCACTCCCACCTTGGTCAACCTGATCACCTAAAGCAGGAGAACCTCCTGCAAAGGAGTCCATAGGTTGGAGATGGGGGCTTGTTCCCCTCTCCCCGGTCACAGTGATCTCATGTTTGCCCCAGAGGTAGATGGACAGCAGGTCACTGTTTCCCAACAGGGCTCCTAGCTCCTCCAATCGCTGTCTATTTCAGCACCTAAGACCCTGACTTCTAATTATGTCTTCGGCCTCCCTCCCCAGGCAGTGAGCCAACTGTGACCAGGGTCCACGTGTCTTACACGAGGAACACACGCATTTATTGTCTGTGCTCAGCAGAGGTCCAGCCAGGCCTGCGCTCACCTGTTCCCTTTTTTAAACTCTGCCTCCAGGTATCGGATCCCATCCCGGGCCCCGGGGTGTTCCTTCTTCAGCAAATCCAGGCCATCGATCACTGGTGGGCAAGATGGGGGGTGGGGGAACGACAAAACAGATGAGCTCAGGCTGTCGTGACTCGGGGCTCTGCAGAAGCATGCGCACTCACTCCAGGGCGCACTGCAGGAAAAGGGGCCGTAGCTCCTACAGGAATCCCGAAGCTCCTCCGAACACTGACCTTCTGCCAACAATGTATGCTGGCACCTTACCAACTGCTTTCACTTAGATTTTCTCATCTGTTTCTCCCAACCATCTTGTGAGTCAGGGTTTAACAGGGATTGTCATGCCTACTTTGCAGATGAAATGACTGAAGTTCAGAGAGGCAGCAGGACTTGACCAAGGCCACTGTGTGTAAACTGGGCCCCAAGTAAGGGTCTCTCAATCCCAAGCCAGATCCTCTTCTAGCCACACTCTCTGCTCCCACCTCTCCAATATACTTACCTGTCCTTGGGATGATGACAATGAAGCGGCCACTGGTGGCCAGCTGGCGGATGACAGGGAGGTGGTGGCAAAGGGCTTGGGTGTCGGGGACGAGGTAGGGAGACATTGCTGACTGGGCCTTGGGCTGCTGCAGGCTCCCTTCCAGCTGAGAGACCTCGAGCTGTTGAGAGAAGGCAGAGTGGGTGGAGCTGCATGCAGCCTGGGCAGGGGAAGAATGGTACTCAAGGTGGCTCTTATGGGGCTCCTCCTGCTGCCAATGGGAACAAGGGACCCCTTCGACGAATGGCCTCATAGGAAAAGTAGACAGAAACAAGTGGTAAAGGAAAGAGGAAGAGAAAGAGAAAGAAAAGAGACAGAAGTGAAGGCAGAAGGGAGCACAAAAGCTCAGTGACAAGTCAGCAGTTGGAAGGCAGTCTAGGAGGCTGGGAGGGTAGCCAGGGCAAGGTGGAGAGCCACGGCAGGCAGAACAGGGGCTGAAGCTGGAGGGTTGAGGACGTGCCAGGGGGCTTCAGGCAATAACCAGATCAAGAGCAGAAGGAGTACGGGGCCCCAACTTCTTACCTGAAGCCGTAGCTGGGCCATGTCTCTCATTAGCCTGTTCCGCCGAGCTTCCTCCTGTGCCTACAAGGGGAAAATACCAGGTGCTAAGCTTGGGACAAGAAGCTGGGGGAATGAATATCCCTTTCTCCAGTGATCAAGAAGACCAAAAGGGATTCCTGGGGTCTGAAATAGGTACGGCCTCATATAAAGTCAGCTCTCTATCACTCCTGCTAAGTGAGGGGAAGGGAGGCGTGGGAGAAAAAATATCCCTCCTGTGTAATCTGAACACATTTCATTAGGAGCCCACAGAAGCTCACGCCTCCCAGGGAGAGAGGGAGGGGATGGCACCTGTCTGTGTCTCAGGGTTCCACCCCTGCTCCTCTCAATCTGTCCTCCCTCCCAGGGGATACCATCCATGCACCCCTTCGCTTTCTATCATCATCCACTTGCCAACTTCTTCCACAAGCTGCAGCTTCAGCCCAGACCTGACCACTCATGAGTTCCAGACGTACGTACCCAAATGCCTACTTGACAGCCCCACCTGTTTCTCAGAACCTGCTTCTCATCCTCTAGTGTTCCCCAGCTTGCTAAGTAAACCACCATCTGCCAAGTCAGAAAGCTAGCTAGCTTTGGCTTTTCCCTCTCTTTCAGCCCCAGAAGCTATCAGCCTCCCAGTCCTGTCAACTGTACCTCCTAAAAAATCATTCACATCCCTCTGCATCCCTCCATCTTCAACATGCAACCCCGGTCTAAGCCAGTACCTCCCACCTTGACTATTATAACCACCTTCTTTTTGGTCTCTGCCTCCAGCCCAACTCATTTTCTCTGCCTGCAACCAAGGCGATCTTTCAAAAACCATCTGCTGTCCATCATGGCCCTGACTAAAAGTCCTGTGATGGTTTTCCTTTGTCTTCTAGATGAAGTCCAAATTCCTTAGTACGGTCTAAAGATGGGGACTTATTCTAAAAGACATGGGGAGCCACTGAAGGCTCTTTGACGAGCAAACTGGCATCATCAGTGATGCTTTAAAATATTAGTCTGGAATGTATAATCTCATCCTAATCATAAGAAGACACCAGACAAAGCCAAGTGAGGGACA
Source organism: Neophocaena asiaeorientalis asiaeorientalis (assembly GCF_003031525.2). Lineage (NCBI taxonomy): Eukaryota > Metazoa > Chordata > Mammalia > Artiodactyla > Phocoenidae > Neophocaena > Neophocaena asiaeorientalis. The sequence continues at coordinate 924,897 of NW_020173668.1, read as the reverse complement.
TTCTACAAAACAACTGAACAATACTCCTTAGCACTGTCAAGATTATAAAAGACAAGGAAAGGGACTTCCCTGGTAACGTGGTGGTTAAGACTCTGGGCTCCCAATGCAGGGGGCATGGGTTCGATCCCTGGTCAGGGAACTAGATCCCACACGCATCCCACAACTAAGGAGCTCGCCTGACTCAACTAAGATCCGGTGCAACCAAATAAATAAATAAATATTTAAAAAAAAAAAAAAAAAAAAAAGACATGGAAAGACTGAGGAGACACTAAAACAATCAAATGTAATGTGGGATTCTGGAGAAGAAAATAGACATTTACAGGAAAACTAGTGAAATCTGAATAAAGTCTGTAGTTAACAGGATTGTACTAATCCTAACTTCTTAGTTTTGATAATTATACTATGGTTATGAAGTGTCCACCTCTTACCCGCCTGTGGAGTGTCCCCTTCGAGAAACTCTGGTAGAGAAAGCAAAGAAGGGAGGCAGAAGACCAGACCCATCGGGAAAGAGGGGTCCCTAAACCAGGCAGACACTAGAGCCCAGAGAGTAGGAGCAGCGCCCCGCCTGGCTTGCAGAGAAGCTAAGCTCCCACAGCAGCTTAGAACAAGGACAAGAGCCTGGTCTTTCCAATTCCAGAGCCCTGGCTCTGCCACTGATACCTCCTCCTTTGTCATTCTGAGCTTCCTTGTCTATAAAATGAGGCTGCAAGCACCCACCTCACAGGGCTGTTACAGAGTTAAATGAGATGTCACATGCAAAGCAGCTTTGCACATGGAAAACTCTCGATAAATGATGGGAGATGGCAATATGACAAGGACCACGCTGCTGCTGCCAGGGGATAAACCCCTTGGGGTGGAAACGTGACTCAGGCAGAGCAGGAGGCAGTCCCAGCAGGCAGTGTGGCCTGAGTCCACCGTGGCCTGTGGTGTCTAGCACCACACCAGAGGGGCTTTCAAGTATTCCGTGCCCCCAGGAGGAGTCTTCGGGAGGTTTAGGCCAGAAGAAATGCCTGCAAACTCTAACATTTTTTGAAGCTGTGTGACTTCCCCATAATTATTTTTGTAACCCCCTGTGTTTTCCCCTATGCAACAGCAATGAAAGCCTTAACACAAAAGGTTAGTTTTTAACAAAACGTGCTTGCTTTTAAGGCAGCAAGGAGAGGGGTTTCTGGGGAGACTGAGCCCCTTCCCATCTGCAGGAAGGGGGTACTCAGAGGTCGGGGAGCCTGGGGCTGGGGAAAGGAAGAACATGGGGGAGGAGACTGGCTTGAGATGAAGAAGAACCCCTGGGCTTGCCAAGACACGTGGGCCGTGCTTCCCGCGCCAGACACCACCCCCCCAAATGTACTGGTGCCACTTAGCTTGGGGAGGACAACACGCCCAGGGTTGTGCAGGCCCCACTAAAGAACCCACAGTGTTGCTCACAAAGTATTAGCCTCACAAGAGAAAGGCCTGTCTTGTTTGCTGCTGTAACCCTCATGCCTAGGATACTGATGGGTCTGGCATAGAGCAGATTCTCAGTAAGTATTTGTGGAATGAATGACTGACTGGAAAAGAGGTAACACAGGCCACCTCCTACTCTTTGAGGCTTCTATGGGATGGAAGGGTTCCTGCATGGTGTCTGATGCCAGGATCCCGCCATTCCTCAGTCTTCATCCCTCGAAAAGGAAAGGGAAAGGAGCATTTTGCTGAGCGCACATACTCCACAGCACACACTCCAGAATGCAAAGTGCAAAGTGCCTGCCGTTCTCTATCATTGCTCAGTCACAGCAACCCCGTAACGCTGATTCAACTATTCCTGCGTAACCGATGAGGAAACAGACTCAGCAAGGTTAAGTGACTTGCTCAATTCAGACTAGGAGGTGACAGAGATGGCCCTCAATCCCCAGTGAGTCTACATACAGGCCGGTGCCAGGCTGCCTCTGCTCAAAGCAACTCTCACTCCCTATCAGCCCTCAGTTCCCTCCCCAGGCTCAGTCTCCCCGGCCCCAATGACCAGGTTCTTCAGTCGAGGGCCACCAGTGTGTCTAAGCCTCTGACCCTGGCTTTCTCAGTGAGCCCACGGGAGCAGAGCAGACAGGGAGGGGAGGCCTGACTCACCATGCGGAACTGGGCCTGGGCCTGCTGCAGCAGGCTCTCCTGCTCAGACTGGGCGATGCTGACGAAGATGCCGACCTCTGGGTTGAACTGCAGGATGCTGCCTTGCAGGCGGGCAACGAAGTGGCCAAAGCTGCGGATGCAGCAGACGCGCACGACCGTCTGTGAGGAGACATGGGAGGCGGCCCGGCTGAGCAGGGCCCTCCAGGCCCACTGGCCCCCGCTCCTCCCCTCCGCCGTCCCTGCCAGCCCAACCAACTCAGCAACACGGGCTCCCTCGTAAGGCCTGTGGTCTGTGGGGTGGAAAAGAGGAGCACCGAGGCCCAGGGCCTCTAGCTAACGGAAAAGGAGTGGGCAAGTAGGGCGAGGAGACTCCCAGAAGGACTAGAGAAGCAGGACTCAGGGCTGAGAAGAAAGAGACAAGGGCATGGGCTGGGAGTGATGAGACCTGGGTTCTTATGCCATCTTTCTCTGGGTCTCAGATCCTAACGTGTAAAATGAAAGGACAAACTAGATCACCATTTCCAACTTATGTTTTTGGTCAGCAAAACCCTTCTTTCCCCATCAAACAAATATCTTATCTAGAATGCTAAAATATAAAACAGACTATCAAGCCAAGCTGGAGAAGGAGGAACCAACGCGGGGGGTGGGGGTGGGGGTGGGGTGTGTGTGTGTTGGGGACAGGGGCTGGGACGCCTGTCCACTTGGCTTCCCTTTGCTGCCCCAAGACGGCCCATGTGGTGACACAGATTCAAGGGTGAAAGTCACTGGACTAAATGGGTAGCACATTCCCTTCCAGCTCCAACTTTCTGTTTGCTGGTCAGCTTAGAGGAGGCTGGGCTCAGAAAAGAAAAGAGACCAACAGTGATTTCAAAGCCCTAATAATTTACTTGTTTTGTCCTCTCCAAAAAGTGGAGAAAGGGGAAGGAGGCTTGCTCTACAAAGGGAGACACTACCAACAGCAAACCTGTGGAAGGACATCCTGCCAAGGAGGAAAGGAAGTCCAAATGGTTCACCGAGTGAAAAAGGACTCACAGCTGCAGCCCCAGGGACATGCTCCCTGTCTGGATGGAAGGGTTGCCTGCCCGTCCCCTCCAGCCCTGAGCCCCTGCTTTGCTACTGAGTCTGATGAACAACAGAGCTTGTGGCGTGAGAAATGATATCCTCACCTCCTCTGAGGTGCTGAGCAAGAGCCGATCCGTGTCAAAGTTAAAGCGTCTGTGGGCAGCCCGGAGGGGAGGCAGGTTGCGAAGTGCCATGTCCTCTGGGAGCAGCAAGCTAGACGGGAGGTCAGGCAGTTCACAACCTTCAAGAAGATCCTGGACCTCAGGACACAGGACCAGGCCTGGGGAGAAAGAGGACACATGAGACCACCTGCCCTATGGGAGCCCCCAGTCAGAGGGACACAGCCCTTCCTCAGAGGCTGTGAGACAGGACATACTCCTCGGACACAAAATGGGGAGAGATGGGGGGGAGGAAAGGAGAGATGGGTACACAGGGCCGCCAGGCAGAGCTTTAGGAGACCAGAGCTGGGAGGGTTAGAGGACCGCTCAGACTGGGATGGCCCCCTGACAGAGGGACAATTACACTAGGATGGATGTGAGAGGAGGAGCTCTGGAAGAAGGAATGGACTGCCCTTGGGTGAGTCCAGAGGTAGGAGAAGGTGATTTCCAGCTGGAAGGTGGCAGGAGGGGATGACCCAGACAGATGGGCTCTGAAGGTCAAGGTCAATTCTCAATGAGGAAGGCAGCGGTGCCACACCAGTGACTGGGGCTGGCTCACAGGCTCCCCTCACTCTGCTCTTGCCACTCCACTGCCTTCCCCAGGGAGCACACTCCCTGGTGGACCAGGCCACCTCCCCACAGTGGGGCAGTGTTGGGGCAGGAAACCAGAGAGGCCCAGACCACAATGACTGCTGTGTGTTAGGGAGGCTAGGCAGTGAATCCCATTAACCTCCTTACCCTAAGGACCAGGTTACCAGGAAGGGGGAGGCGGGCTTTGTGGGGCCAGCGAGGGAGAGAGAGGGAGGACAGTGCCAGGGACTCACTCACCAGACTCTTGGAGTTCGCCAGCAGCTGGCAACAGATTAAGCAACACAGAGAGGCGGTTCCACAGACTTTGAGAGCTCTTGAGGGAGAGAGAGAAGAGGAAGCCTTCAGCTGGGGCAGTGCTGGAGGCTGGCAGTGAACAAGAAAAGCACTATATCTGAGGGGTCTGGGGCTATGGTCACAGGCCTAGAAGCGTTTGAGAGAAAAATTAACAAAAGAGGCCAAGGCGGGGCTCACGGAGGACTTGGAAAACAGGGAGGAATGAAGAAGGGGGCCATGAAGCCTCACTGAACGTCATCAACCGCTGAAGGCTTGAAACCACAGGAGAAACTCTCTGGGTCTCGGGAGTGGAAAAAGCTAGAGTGCTGGAGGAAGCTTCTCCCTGTCTAGCACAAACTTTTCCTTTCAGCCCTCCACATGTCCACACTGGGCCACCGCTCTGGGGATATGACCATCTTCGCCACACCGCCCTCGATGACTAGCAATGACTAACTAGCTGTCATCAGGCACAAGCGCATGCCCACGGCTGTGCCTGGCCCTGACCTGAGCTCCCTCATCCAGGGAAGAGGGCGACCTGCAGAGAAAAGGGTCTCCACAGCAGGCAGGGGTGCTACTGGAATAAGGGAGCACTGAAGAAAAGCCTCAGGGCACCGGAGGCTCAAGATTAAGACTCTGAACCTGAGAAAGGAAGGAACAGGTCACAATCACGCCAGCCAGTCTCCATGGCAGCCCGCTTCTGACACCACTCACTCCAGCTCCAGGACTCTCTTTAAGCCGTTTCCCGGCTCACAACACCTGCACCTTGTCTGAACATCCTGTCACTACTCAGTGCTCTCTCCTTTCTCTGGACGCCGGTGTTTACCTATCAAGGTTAGCCCTTGAACACATACTGTCACAGACGTTACTCATAATGGCAGGCATTATGCCTGGCGTTGGGGACACAAAGCAGAATAAGCAGTGCTATTTTCCCAGTCCACAAAATTTGTATCCCAGCCCAGGCCACAGACTCTTTGAGGGCAAAGGTCATGCCTAATCCTTGCCCTGTAAAAAGCATAAGGAGCCAGCACAGAGCAGGTGCTTGACAATAACTTTTGTCTTGACCAGCCCACCTGAGGGGATTCCCACACCCCATCCTGGCTGGCGTCCTCCCCTTACACCTTGGGACCTGACGGAGAGCAGTGGGAGTGGAGTGACGCACCTGCGCACACACAATGATGAGGTCGGGGTTAGTCCGCAGCCAGTCCAGGAAGACTTTCACAGCAGGAAGCAGGCCTTCGGCCATCAGGACTTGCAGCTTCTCCTGGATGCTGCGCTCATTCCGACAGGAGCGCCCACTAGACTCACTTCCCTCCGACTCAGAGCCCTCTTCAGAGGCTGGGGGTGGGTGACAGAGAACCAGGATGAGCGACTAGTAGGCACGTGGCAACAGGCTTCAGCTCTGTGCGGGGAGCATGCCCCAACCTGCTTGGACTCTTCTGAAGAATTCTGATGTGAGAAGAGAGGACTCAGCCTCCCGCCTAACTTTTCTAGGCTCAATAACTAGCTGCTTTTAAGCCAAGAGCCTGGTGCCTTTTAAAATACGAGCTAAGGGGCTTCCCTGGTGGTGCAGTGGTTGAGAATCCGCCTGCCAATGCAGGGGACATGGGTTCGAGCCCTGGTCCGGGAAGATCCACATGCCGTGGAGCAACTAAGCCCGTGCACCACAACTACTGAGCCTGCGCTCTAGAGCCCACGTGCCCCAACTACTGAAGCCCGCGTGCCCTAGAGCCCGTGCTCTGCAGCAAGAGAAGCCACTGTGATAAGAAGCCCACGCAATACAACGAAAGAGTAGCCCCTGCTCGCCGCAACTAGAGAAAGCCCGTGCACAGCAACGAAGACCCAACGCAGCCAAAAATAAATAAATTAAATAAATAAATAAAAAACACGAGCTAATTTGTGAGGTCTACAGCTACTCACTCAACTGATATTTATGATGTGCCTATACTGTGCAAAAGGCAGGGCAGACAGTCAGAAGTGAGCTACAGGTGGGGAGAAAAGGGGTACAGAATTAAAAGAACTACTTCCAACTCCTAGCTCTTCAAGTCTGCAGGTTAGAACACTAAGTAGTTCACACTCCAACTCTGAGCATCAGCTTCGTCATTTCTTTTATTCATTCAAAGTCCCAACCATGTGCCAAGCACTGTGTTAGGTAATGAGGATACAGCGATAGACAAAACATGGACTGCCCTGCCCTCAAGAGGCTCATGGTATTGCAGGGGAGGGACAGACAAGTCAACGGACAATGTCACTCGAGTGGGAAAAGGCTGGAAGTTGCCAAGGTGCAGAGTCTACAGGAGCCCACAGGAAGCCTACCCTTGGAGGAATCCCAGACCAAGTGACTTTTAAGCTAAAATCTAAAGTGAGAATTAGGCAAGCAATTGGCTAATTGAGAGGCTCGGGGCAAGGGAGGAAAAGTATATTCCAGACCAAAGAAGCACTGTGCACAGAAGCTTGGAGGTAAAGAACAGAATTTAGAATAGGGATGATAACTCTTCCACCACAAGACTGCAGTGAAAATTAGATAAGACCCCCAAAAAATCCAACCCAGTGCTTGGCATAGAGTAGATGCCGCAAATGCTCACTGCTGCTGCTGACCAGGTGCTCCCTTTGCACCTCAGGGGAAGACCCTCAGGGAAACAGTCTCATTCTAATCCACCTGCCCTGGTGGGTGCGGTTTTTCTAGCTTCCAGGAGCCCTGGTAGGACCTGGGATGGCACGGGAGGGAGTTACAGCTCCAGTGCTGTGTAGGGAGAAAAGCCCCAAACCCACAGGGCAAGGTGGGAGTGGGAGGAGAATAAGACCATGAAATCAGTTGGGAGCTGAGAATAAGGAAGTGAGCAGCAGAGGGGATTCCCAGGAAAAAACTCCAGGCCACACTACAGGCAGAAGCCGAAAGCCAGGCAGTGAGGGTGGGGATGAGAGGTACTCAAACAGAAAAAAGTGGCCTCTCTCAGATGAATGCCGATTGTATGGAGGTGAGGACCAAAGCAAGATGATGAAGAGAGGCCCAAGTACCTGGCTCTGAGGGCTTGTCCACATCCCCATTGACACAGGGCCTGCGGCTGGCCAAGGTGGGAGCTTCGGTGGCGGGCTGGAGGAGCAGGTTGCTGAAGGTGGGGGCCAGTCGGAAGCAGCGTTTAGTCTGGAACATCTGGGTGGACATGGCTTGTAGATTGCTGGCAATGCTGGCCTCACTGGGGCCCAGTGGGCCGTTGAGGGATTCAGGAGCCTCTGACCTGGCCCGAGGTGGCTCCAGGGCTGGGGACCGTGTCCCTTCCTCGTCCTCCATATCTTCCAGGTCTGATCGGGACTCTTGGCTGTTCATTTCTGAATCTGTCTCGGCATCAAAGGCAGTTCCCCCACCTTCAAGGCTCTTGTCGGAGCCACTGTCTGAGCCCTCACTGGCCCGGGCTGAGTCATGGCTCGAGTCTGAGTCAAAGCCTTCACTCAGGTCACTGTCATCACCAGCTTTGGGTGGGTGGCGCCGGCGGCGGAGGCAGGAGAGGCGGGAGAACTTCCGGCTCTTTCTGACCTCGCCATCTTGAGATGCTGCAGGAGGAGGCTCAGGACCCGGCTCCTCCACCTTCTCCAAGGGTTCCTTGGACTCTGGTTCATCTGTGGAAAGAGGACAGTCAGGTGGGGCCTTAGGGACAAACTGGAACGAGGACACTGGCAGGTGCTCTTTGACAGCACCTCCCCTGCCACAACTGTGCTCCCCTCCCACGATCCCCACACCCCATGCTAACCTTTCCACAGTCACAACCTCCCCCGTGCCTGCACCTGTGCCATCACTCTGGAATGCCGGGACGGGATTCTCGCCCTCTTCCAGCTCAGCTTGCAGCCGTATGTTGACATGATTGACGAGGTGGGAGAAGAGAGCCAGGGTGAAGGCAATGGCCGCACTGTACTGCTTGGACCCTAAAGCCAGGAAAGCCGGCATTAGGGGCCCAGGGCCCTGGAAAGGAGCGGGCTCCAACAATTTCAACCTCACCTCGCTGTTCTCAACCCTTCCCAGGATCCAACTGCCTCCGAAAACTTCCTCTAAGGTGAAAAAAGACTTCCCAGGTCTCTTCACTCTCATCCTGCTTCCTCATGTAAGCTCAGGGATGCTCTTGTCCCATCTCATCCTCCCTGGCTTTGATGCCTTCACGCAAGCGTCTCCCCATACGCCCCAAGCATCTTTGCACCCAGCCCTGCCTCTCCCTCCCGTCCATCCAACTTTGCTCTACATACACCTCCGGCAGAAAGGTTTCCAGAACTGCCTAACTGCCCCCACCCCCAGCAAGTCTGAATTCCGTCTGGATCATCAGCTAAGCATCTCAACCACTGTGTCTGCCTGGGTCCTGGCCAAGGGTACGTGTGTTTGTGGGTGCAGGAGGGCGGAGGGGGTGGGAATATGCTGTTGCCTTTGTTCATTCACTAGGGGCTTCTTTAGGGCAGGGTTCCTTGCCCCTGTCTCCCACAGCCAGGCGGCGACACAGGTAGTGAAGGGACTGCTTGTGGAAGCAAGTTCACGGATAAGGAGCTGCAGAAAACGGTAGTGAGGATCCCAGAAGCCAGTCTGGGAGAAATGAGGGACAGAGGGAGAGTTACCTGCTCTCTTCAAGCTGTGCACACCCATAAGGCAGATGATGACCATCTGAAAGATGAGAAGGTCCGGGAGGAAAGCATATCCGCTCTCATACTCCTCCTCATCCTCACTGGCCAGGCTGAGGTTGGGTGAGGAGGGCAGGTAGAAGAGACAGAGGTTGAAGTCCTCCAGGACTGACTGGCAAAGTGATGTCAGCTCTGAGTCCACAGAGCTATGGAAGGGCAGGATAACAGGGGAGGTCAGTGATGGGGGCTGGGGCAGGCAAAAAGAGCTGGGAATACAGGATTCAGAGAAAAGACCACAGGATCCTTAGGGGAGACTTCAGAAAGAGAAGCAGGGGGAATCAGTGCTTGCTGGTCTCCAAAGCAGACAGAATAACACGGGAAGGGCAGACACGCAGTGGAAGGGATGTGGGTAGGCTTCCCATTCGGCCACTCCTTCAACATCTAGTAAGCACCCACTGTGCCAGAGGGTAAGCCACCCAGAGAATGGGCACAGAACATAGGGTGAGACAGTGAGGGATGCCAAGAAAGGACTAGCCAGCTAAAGAATTTCCAATCAAAAGGCAGAATTCACCAGCCCACTCCCTCCTCTTCAAGTCCCCTGCCAGAAAGAAGCCATCGTGATGGGGCTCACAGGACACAGTTCTTGCCCACACTCTCTTCCACTCACCTGCTTTTGGGCTGCAGGAGGCTTTGCAGATACATAAAGTTCACCAGCAACCTCTTAATGTCTTTACATCTGAAATGAGAGGAGCCCAAGGTAAATGGTGAACAGCTCCAGGGTCCCTATGGTCCTACTGCACCAACTGCAGAAAGAACCCCTCTTCCCACAGGCCCCACTCACCGCTTCTTACTGGGAGAGAGCTTCCGAGTCTCGCACTTCTTCAGCTGGTGGTACATTTTGGCTGCCTTGTCATACAGCCGCTTGAGGTTCCCATAGGCCCCCTCAAAGGACACTTCCGACTGGATGCTGAAGGAGACAGAGGTGAGCTACTGAGTCTTGGCAGAGGCAGAGGTGGAGAGGGGAAATGTCAGTCTTCCAGGGATTTAGGGAGCACTGTTTCTAGTCAATACAGGCTGCTCCCAGCCTCCCCTTCCATGTATGCACTCAGGGTGAAAGCTATCTTTCCTAATAAAATACACACATACAATTTCCAGATTAATCAGAGTAATGATGACATCTGCATCTCCTCTGTATCTAGAAATGGGACAGTTAATCTCACTGAATGTTACAAACTTAACTTAGTTACCATCCCTGAAACACACTATCCTTCATCTTAAAGCACAGGCACTTAATAGGTAGCATTTAACAAGCATTTACTATGTGCAAAGATATTTACATACACTACTTCAGTTAATCCTCATATTCATTCAAATGCAAATATGTACTGAGCACCCCACTCTGCGTCACGCACTGTACCCTACTACTGTCCACATTTACAGATGAGGAAGTAAAGCCTGAGAGATCAAGTATAATGCAAAGGTCACATAAGGGACTTCCCTGGTGGCGCAGTGGTTAAGAATCCGCCTGCCAGTGCAGGGGACATGGGTTCGAGCTCTGGTCTGGGAAGACACCACATGCCGCGGAGCATGCACTACACTTACTATACTACATGTAGTAAGCCCATGCACTACAACTACTGAGCCTGAGCTCTAGAGCCCACAAGCCACAACTACTGAAGCCCGGTGCCTAGAGTCCGTGCTCCCCAACAAGAGAAGCCACCGCAACAAGAAGCCCGCGCACCGCAACAAAGAGTAGCCCCTGCTCGCCACAACTAGAGAAAAGCCCACGCGGGGCAACGAAGACCCAACGCGGCAATCAATCAATCAATCAATCAATAAAACAAAGGTCACATAGCTAAAACATAGTAGAGCTGAGTCTCCAACCCAAGTCTGTCTTATCACAAAGCCTATGAACTTAAGAGCATGCTATACTTTTTAAAAAATGTCTTGTTTTTTGAAACATCTTTTAATTACAAAAAAGCAGTGATAGAAAAGAAATACACGTCAGTGGTGAATTAAATATAGCTACAGGGCTTCCCTGGTGGCGTAGTGGTTGAGAGTCCGCCTGCCGATGCAGGGGACACGGGTTCGTGACCCGGTCTGGGAAGATCCCACATGCCACGGAGCGGCTGGGCCCGTGAGCCATGGCTGCTGAGCCTGCGAGTCCAGAGCCTGTGCTCCGCAACGGGAGAGGCCACAACAGTGAGAGGCCCGCGTACCGCAAAAAAAAAAAATAATAAATAAATTGATACTCCTTCCACTGAGAAGTGGGTTCTGTGTCACCTCCCCTTAAATCTTGGCAGGGGATGAGGGTGGGAGACGACGACTATGCAACTGCTTTGACCAAGAGAATACCGCAGGAGTGACTCCACCAGTTTCCAGGCCCAGCCTTAAGAGATTGGCAGACTCTACTTCCAAGTTTCTTGGGTCATTATTTGCTGTTGGAGCCCTGAGCCACTATGTAAGATGTCCATCTGCCCTGAGGAAGATACCACATGGAGAGGCCCTGAGACTACAGGCAGAGGGAGAGGGGTCCAGATGAACCAACCCTCCAGATATAGCAGACCCCCAAATCAGCCAAATACCACTGACTGACCCTAGACAATGCCACCAGGAGGAGAACTGCCAAACTGAGCCCTAGCCAAATGCCTAACCCACAAACCATGAGATATAACTGTTTAAGCATAGTAGAGGAGGACCTTATTTGGCACCTCCCAAACCTGGATGTGCTTGGCTCTCTTTGAAAGTGATTCACCCTAAATCATGATTATGAATGTGATGAGGGATCCAGGACAAGTAAGGGGGGCATTCCCTGGAAGGCATGCAAGGAATGGGAAAGATGCAATGGGAGGTTATAAACCTGGTAATCATATTCAAGAATGAATACACAAATAACAAAGGCTGGACAGGGTGTGGAGAAAAGGGAACCCCCCCACACTATTGGTGGGAATATAAATTGGTGCAGCCGCTATGGAAAACAGTATGGAGGTTCCTCAAAAAACTAAAAATAGAGTTGCCATGTGATCCAGCAATCCCACTCCTAGGTATATATCCAGACAAAACTATAATTCAAAAAGATACATGCACCTCTATGTTCATAGCACTATTTATAATAGCCAAGACATGGAAACAACCTAAATGTCCATTTACAGATGAATGGATGAAGATGTAATACATATATATATATATGTATACAATGGAATATCACTCAGCCATAAAAAAGAATGAAATAATGCCGTCTGCAGCAACATGGATGGAACTAGAGATTATCATATTAAGTGAAGTAAGTCAGACAGAGAAAGACAAATACCGTATCATATAACCTGTATGTGGAATCCAAAATATGACACAAATGAGCTTATCTACAAAACAGAAACAGTCTCACAGACATAGAAAACAGACTTGTGGTTGCCAAGGGAGAAGTGGGGGTGGAGGAGAGATGGAGTGGGAGTTTGGGGTTAGCAGATGCAAACTTTTACATATATGTAGAATGGATAAACAACAAGGTCCTACTGTATAGCACAGGGAACTATATTCAGTATCCTGTGATAAACCACAATGGGAAAGAATATAAAGGAGAATGTATGTATATGTATAACTGAATCACTTGGCTGTACAGCAGAAATTAACACAACATTGTAAATCAACTATATTTCAATTAAAAAAATAAAATGAATATAGTGGATGGGAGGCCAGTCTGTAGTGATCTAGTAACGGAACAGGGTAAATATCTGTTGATACAGGAAACAGGTTTCCTTGACCAGGAAGGCAGAATTAGGTTATTTTACTTTACACCTTAGTAGCTGACCATTTAAGCTATGAAGACCACCCTTATTCCCTTTAGGCTTTGAAGCCCAATTCACTATATAACTTCTTCTGAGACAGATTTGGCTTCTCAAGTAGACTCTGGCCCTGATTAGGTGGCAACAGTGAGTTTCCTGGCAGTTTATGTCTCACTAAGACTTAACCAATGGCATTCTCATTTACCTACCACTCTCACGTGCATTTGGTTATGGTGACTTAGTAACCTAAGCCTAATCAACTTTGGGTGCCCTGAAAAAATTTTTTTCATTCTAAGAGCTAAGTGTGAGATTCAGGGAAGCAGTGATCCACCCTGTTAAACTTGTCCCCCCATGCTGTCATCTCTGTCACCTCAAGACACTGAAGCTCTATAGTTCTGAAGTTCTTGTCAGAAGCTACTTTGGTACCATTTTATCAACTATAGCAAATTTATTTCCTTCTTCAGGAAGGCGGCAATCCTGTTATTTTTCATGACAGCAGACAGCTACTTCAGCTGCCCAAGTATCTACAAGTCCAGGTGGCGATGTGAAAAGCAGCAGGGCTGTGTCAGGATGCCCCTGAGAGAAGGGATCCCCTCAATCTTAGCATTCTCCTATCTATCTCACCCAGGAGCTAGAGAAGGGAGAAAGGGAAGAGAGAAAACAAAGCAGGAATTGTGCAGACATGGAAGTAGGGCTGGGGAAAGAGCTGGCAAATACTCACCAGCGCAGGTAGCAATACATGGCTTCCACATTATAGTACTTGCTGCCGGCAAGTGTGCCCAGCTGGTTGAAGGGCATTCCTGGAGAGGAAGAAAAGTCACCCAGTCTGTAGCCATAATACTCACCGAAAGCTGCAAGACCCAACCCACGTTAAGCATCAGAGAACTCATGGGGAGAACAGTGGGTCTGCAGGCGACACTGGTGTCTCAGGTGATCAGCAGTTTAATCTTGCTCCTCCAGGACGTTATCTATTCTAGACTCACTTCCTATCAGTCTAAGCCCACCTGGACCACCAGGGATTTCAGCACTGACAGCTGCCATTCCTTCAGCAGCAGCTGTGCCTCTTCCAATGCTGACTGAACTCCATGGAGCCCTCTCCTCTATCCCAGCTCAGTCTCTCACCTCTGAGTTCTCCTTCCTACATGCTAATCCCCATCTTTCCCTGTAATGGAGCCTTATCCGTTCCCTCACTGTGCCTCCATGGGGGCAGCTGAAGTATGGTCCCCTCTTTCTACAGAAACCTCAGGGACAGGGAAGCCATCTTGTCTCTCCCTCTTCTTCTGCCTCCTTCCTTCTTAGCTCAAGACTTTCCCATTTCTCTTCTCCTTCCACCATCTTCTGAGTGTGTGTTACAAGGGTCAGAATGCAGAACCAAGGTGAGGTATGAAAGAATTGAGAGTGGGTGGGAAGGACCCAGGGGGAAGTGAGTATGGCCTGCCTGCCATCTCAACATTGTCTTCCTCTTGGAAAATGCTGCTGGGTTGGGAGGCCCCAGTGGAGGGGTCCACTTACCAATCTGGGGAGCCACTGACAGGGCTTGGTAGTAAAATCTCTCAGCTAGCAGCTCAGTGTCTACGCCAGCTAATTCATTCTGATATCGTGCTGCAGGAGGGAGAGGAGGAAAAGAAATACAATGATTCCGTGTTTCAGAAAAACCTCCCCTCATCTGGGAGTCTACTCTGGAGAACTGTAATAAGAGCCCGGGAGGAAGATACCTGAGCTAGAAGGCAGGCTGCTTGGGTCTCTGGCACAGTCTTAAGTCTGCATGACTATGGGCAAACTGTTCAACTCTCTCTTCCTTGCTGGTAGGTCCAAAATGTAAAGAATATTTAGTGTTTGTAAAGTAAAGAGGCTCTTCTTGATTATCTCTTCCCAATGAAGGGGCTGCAGCATATATAAATGCTTGAAAAGACTTCTGATATTTGGTTCTGGAATTCAACTGCTCAGTTCTAGAGAGAAGACATTACTAATGACACTTGGTCAATCTACTGTGAAACAGCTGATTCTCTCTGTGCCCCTTGCCTATAAAGGGTCCAGGAGTGGGATGGGGGCAGGGAGACGAGCCTCAGATCAATAAAGGATAATGCATCTGACAGCCACACACCGGCAGCCTAATGACAGAACCTTTGTCTATCAGGACTAGATAGCCATAAAGCAAGAGCACTTTTCCATTCTGAGAAACATATTTCAGGCAGGTAAGTCCTCCCTGAGGTCTAACTGCAATTCCTCTAGGAATCCATGAAGAGAAAACCCCAAAGGAGAAAGACATCAAATTAAAATCTTCCTAACCCATCGCTGAAACCAGGTTATCACCCTGACTTTCTTAAAAAGCAAAGACATTTTCCTTCTTCTTGTATTCACCATCCTTTTCGACTCATGCACGAACAGTGAAAAGAAGGAAACACTGTAAACAGACTGGAGGAGAAAAGTTATCAGAGGCCACACTGCGCCTCCTGCTCTCCAATCACGTAAAGGGTGGTACCAACAAGAGCAGTTGGAGCCTGTCCTGTAGCCCAAAACAGAGAAAAATGAAAGGTTCGGATTCTTACACAAATCCCCCAGGTACACTAGACATCGGTGGCATGCCATCTGTGCCCAATCCATCTCCTTCCCTGAGGCAGACACTGGCTTCTTGCATCCTGAGAAAGAGAGAGAGAGAAAGAGAGAGAGAGAAAGAGAGAGAGAGATATGTTTATAAGCCCATTCCTCTGTCCCTACCTTTGGGGAAACACCTTTCCTAGGTGGAGAAAGGAGATAAAGAATCCAGGGCTAGTTTTAGAACACGGCCTTATGGGGCAGAGAAGACACCCATCCAGGACACAGATAGAGACACAGGCTCACAGGTAGACAGAGGTAGAGACACAGAAACTCATAGGCAGGGGTCATTCATAGGACAGAAAGGAACTACAACAGATGGGCTACGGTCCTCAACCTAGGACAGCTCCCTGGGGGAAGGTCGTGTGAAAGGTCATCATAGGAAGGCTTCTAGAAAGTAGAGGTGAGGCTCAAGTGTCAGTACAGTTGTGGGTGCCTTGGGTAGCAGCTCCCCACCTAAAGGTAAAAAGTTTGGGTAAAGATGGGGAACTTGCCCAGGAAGAATGGCATTTGAATGAGGCCAAGGTAAATGCTCCTGGCTTCTGCTTGGTGGGAGGTCCACAGAGAAGGCAGCCTATGGAGAGTCTATTCATGAGGGAAACGAGGTCATCTTGCCTGACCTGAGGACTGGTGGTGGCCAGAGCCAAACATGCATGGGCTCTCTCCTCTCCCTTCACCCAGGCAGCCTTGTAACTTCAGAGAGCTCCGGCTACTTGGCAGGCAGTTTTCCCATGTGCCAGGTACTGTTCTAAGTGTATTAAAATATCAACTTAAGTAATGCTCAAAGCAACCGCATGAGGTAGTTACTCTTGTTACTTCCATTTTACAGTTAAAGAAATCAAAGTTGCACAGCATCCTCCTATCCATTCCACTTTGCAGCCACACTCCTGGGTGTGTAGCTCCCATTCTGAGCAGCCTTTCCTAATATTCTTTATAGAGACATCGCTGAGTTGGCTGAATGAGAAATATCAATAAGGAGAAAAACTAAAATGATTTGGGGAACTGACCCTTTGAAATAAGGGTTCTTAATCTTTGTTTAAGCTATGGACCCCTCTGGCAATCTGGTATAACACCTATAAATGTTGCCTTGGATTGACGTTGTTTTGTTTTGTTTTGTTTTGTTTTTGGCTGCGCCACACATCTTGCAGGATTTTAGTTCCCCAACGAGGGACTGAACCCGGGGTCCCAGCAGTGAGAGTGCCAAGTCCTAACCACTGGACCGCCAGGGAATTCCCCATTGTTTTGTTTTTAAATGTTTTTAAATGTACAAAGTACAGTGCTCTGCTTCTGACCAGAGAATGCTGCCACATAGGGGTGTAGACACAACCTCCATCTCTGACCCAGAATGTCTTTGTCCTGGTGAGGGAAGGGGCATGGGGTGGGTAGGGGGTATAAAGAGCAAGGGGAGTTGGAGGAAGAGGGAAGGAGCTCTAAAGGATAGCTGAACTGAAGAGAAAACCACCATAGCTGCCAGTACCTCAGAAGGCCAAAAAGAGATTTGCACTATCTTGAAAGAATGTCCATGATTTCCCCAACGTTTCTAAAAACTTTAATACTTTCATCAATTACTAGGAAACAATCTCTAAAGTTAAAAGAAATGCCAGCCAAATTCAACTGGAAGGAAAAAAAATGCTATTAATAACATCTTTCAGTGTCAGACCTACTCTAGATCATTCCATTCCCTCCCCGACTCCCCATGGGTCTACAATCCCAGACTGAAGAGGTCTCTCTCTCTCTTTCCTTAAGATCTTTACCCCGAGTCATACGGTTGTTTGGGTAAATCCAAATTTCATGAAGCATTTGTAGGTCTTCTAGAATGCTCTCTGCCTGGCTGGGTCACAAGGTACATGGATCCTGAGGGATAAGAAGGCCAGAAGTAGAAGCATATGAACTTGCTCCTCGAGCCCAGGTTTCACTGACCTATGAGGGGGTCGGTGACATGGGTCCAGTCGATGCAGCACTGCAGTTCTAGCTGGTAGTGGGACTGGATATAAAGAAGGAGATGCTGGTAGAAGCCAATACCAGCGACCAGGTGTGTCCTGTAGGCACATTCCAAGGTGCTCCGGCTGTGGATATGCTGGAGATTGGGAAAGGGAAGGGGCTAGTTAAGCAACAAGATCAGAGTTCTGCTCCCCCATCCCTAATCATATTCATCTCCCTGAAGAAATAAACTTATCTTCTTGGCTCTGGAACTTTATCCACATCTCCTTTCACTCACAAGTTACCCCTATACCCTTAGACCTACTTCTCTGGTCTCCCCATCTGGGATCAGGCTCCCCTCCTTCCCTGATCCTAATTCCATATGACTCTCTCCCTTTCTGCTATCTCTTCCTTGGTTTCCCTATCTACAACCATACTCTGGCCCACTTGCCTAGCTGTCCTTTTCTTCCTTAGCTTCCCCACTTTAGACAAACATCTTCCCAAGATCTTGACCTCCCCTTACCTTTTTGTTAGTCTTGATAAGCTGGATAACTTCGTAGTACACCTTTCTCCACAGCAGCTCCTCTGCCTTCCTCCCATAGTCCACCGGGTGCAGGAACATAAGCTTGACGCAGAGCTCACGCAGCCTGGGAGGGTGTAGAGGAGAGCATGAGAGGGACTGCCCATCCCTTGGTGAGGGACACAAGAACTGAGGACAAGAAGGCATTTGCCAACACCCCGACTGACAAATCCCTGTGCCTCGCAATAGACATCCAGGGTCAGTCAGTAGGACCCAAGACAACAGCAGTCCTGGAAGGCAGTGGGAGCCCCAAAAGACAGAGGCAGGAGCAATAAGAATTTTAATAATCTTCATTTCTTTCCCTGCACCTTTCTCTCCTTTTTACTCTGCCTCTGTATCTCCTCTTTCCTTCCTTCATTATGCAGTATGGCCAACTCCTCCAACTCAAACACCATTCTAATGGTGTTAGATGTAGAAGCTGGAGAGAGTGACGGATCCCCTCTCCCTCTTAGGAAGGCCAGAGACGTCATACCCCATTATTGTACCATGAGGTCAGGAGATAAAAGAGAACATGTGTCTATATGTGACAGGGTTTCAGGTGGAAAGGAATAAAGAAACTGTAAGAATGTGTAGTTTAGAGTCTCAGCTTACTTGTTCCTCAGGCTAATGTTCTCTGGTTTGAACACTTCTTGATAAGCAGTTTTGTTGCAAAGGATGAGGTCAAGTCGATGCACAGCCTCCACCACGGCCCTGCAGGGAAATATAGGCAAACAGCCTCTGAGCCATGTGTATAGTCCCCCTATGATGCTGGAACACTGATCCTAGAGGAAAAGCTAAAGAATTTGGGGTGGGGAAACTAAATGGCTGCAGATTGAGCTCCGTACAAAACAAGATGAACACAGTCTCCATCCTGACACAGCAGTCCCCTCAGGAGACATCTGGCAATGCTGAAGACATTTTTGATTGTCACTACCTGGGGGAGGGGAAGAAGAGGCATTGCTATTGGCATTTACTGTGTGCTGCTAGACACACCCCACAATACATGGGAAAGTCTACCACCATAACTATCCTGCCCCAACTGTCAACAGTGTCAAGGTAGAGAAACTGTGATATGGAAGGTAGACTCTCTCAATGGAAAGAGCATAGGCTGTGATGCCAGGCAAAACATCTAGGGATTGAACCTGGCTGTGTCTTACTAACTCTATAACTTTGGGCAAAATTACCTACCTCTTTAAGCCTTAGTTACCACATGCATAAAAGTGGAAATAATAGCAGTTACCTCAAAGGGCTGTTGTGAGGATTAAATGAAATAATTTATATACAGCACTGGTATACAGTATGCACTCAATAAATATTGGTGGAATGAATAAATTATTATTATGCAAAGGCTTATTATCTCTGACATAAAGGAAAGGCATTCCTAATATAAAATTCTGCTTTGGAATAATGGGGTAAGAGAAAGGGGGAGGGTGTCCCTAAACTGCTTAGTTATAAGGTCTCCTGGATCCTGCTGAAGGAACTGTTTCTTTAATATAAAGTGTAGGCTCTGGAACAAGACAGCCTGGGTTCAAATCCTAGCTCTAGTTCTTACAAGCTATGTGGTCCTGGGTAAAAAATCTAACTTCCGGGACTTCCCTGGTGGTCCAGTGGTAAAGAATCTGCCGTCCAATGCAGGGGACGTGGGTTCAATCCCTGGTCGGGGAACTAAGATCCCACATGCCGTGGGGCAACTAAGCCTGCGTGCCTCAACTAGAGAGCCCATGTGCTGCAAACTACAGAGCCCACGCGCCCTGGAGCTTGCACACCACAACTAGAGAGAAAAAACCCACACGCCACAACTAGAGAGAATCCCGCACGCCGCAAAGATGCCGCATGCCTCAACGAAGATCCCGTGTGCCACAGCTAAGACCCAACGCAGCCAAAAAAAAAACCCTTAAAAAGAAAAATCTAACTTCCTTATGTGTCAGTTCTCTCATCTATAAAATGGGATTAATATCATCATCTACTTTGTGGGGGTTAAATTAGCTAATATATAAAGCACTTGTAACAGTGCCTTGTACACAGTAAGTACTCAAAAAATATTAGTCTTCATCCTGAGGAAGATATTCCAGACCCTAAGAGAAAAGTTCAAGGAAACTCTACAATGGATGGCCAAGAGGTGCCTGGGTAGGTATCATCTCTGGAAGGGTAAAACCCAGAGGACAGACAGCAGCTGTGAGAACAGGTGAATCAGGCACAGCTCTGGACACAAAACAACCAAAAAACAGGGAGTGATGATTCATAAAACAGTCCAAAATTGTTTCAGAACACTGAAACATGCTCCTGGGCTGGGGAAAGTGGGCCACAGCAGGCTAGCATCTTGTGGTGGCTCAGGTGGTACACCACTAAAAGCTGTCCTGTACAGGGCGAAGTGACCGCCAACACCCAGCTGAGTGGGTGGGATGGTAATCAAGGCCTTCTCACAGGCCATCTTAAGAGCCCAGCATTTCTCCAAACACCTCCTGGGCTGCCTAGAGATGGAAGCCAAGCCCTTTCAGCCATCCTGGCCCTCAATGCCAAGGGCAGCACCAGGCAGCCATCAGTGATATGCCAGCTTAGTCCCCAGGAAAGGGCTTTTAACTTCAGTGCCATGCACAGATGTAAGGAGGCTGTGTGTGTATGTATTTTTATGGACAGGCCCCAGGGCTTTCCTTAGATTCTCAATTCAAAAAGGTTAGTAACCACTACTCAAGGAAGTTCTAATTGCAAACTCTTAAACCTGAGAGGTCTCCCCACTTTCTTCCACATTTCCCATCAGACCCTAAGCTCCTCCACTAAATTGTAATCTCTAGAACAAAAACTACAAAAAAAAGTCTTGTGTCTCATTCACTATTGTAATCCTAGGCCTAGCAGTGTTAAAAAAAAAATTTTTTTAAAAAACAGTTAAAATTGGCCTAATTAACTGGTGCTTGTGTCCCTTCCAGCATCCCTTTTCCAGCTGCCTTTTCTGAGGGGCTTAAAACATTTCAGAATTTCATTTCTGTAAACAGACTGTGGGAATTTCCCAAATTTACTGAAGGTCGGATGACAGTTACATAGTCTAACAACATATTTACCTTGGGCCAAGAAATCAGACCTTCCTCCCGCAGTTCTTCCCACCAATCAACACTGCTATAATAAATAATAAAAAGAGATCCGCTGCCTCAAATTTCCATCCTGCCCAAAGCCAACAACACACAATTACCAGCAGAGATACCCACGCGCACACATGTAAACCACACATGCAAACATATCCGCTTAAGTCAGTCAGTTCTGTGAGGGCAGTGGCTTGAGAAAAAACAAGATTTGTGAATGATTAGAAGGATGACCAGAGCCATTTCCAAAAGCTGGAGACAAGTAAGGAATCTTGCAAGCACTGCCCACTCTGTCTGACAGGCAGCACTGACAATCGGCTGCATGACAAGGCACACATGCCATCCCAGCCAACTGCTCACCCACCTGGAGACTGCTTGGGGCAGCCCACAGTGAGAGCCCTGGGGCTGATAGATTGGATCACTTTTCTATTTTTGCATCAGCCTATACTCCCCTCTGCCTTCTGGCTTAGGAAGCCAGAGCAGGCAGGATGCCTACTCAAGGGAGGAAAAGACAACATGTTCTTGACTCTTTCACTGTCAAGATGAGGCCCATGGCTCTGAAGCTGGTCTTCTCAGGCAAACACCTCTGGTTCTAAAGAGCCTGAGCCAAATGAAAACCCCAAACCCTACTCCCTATTAGAAAGCAGAAAACTCAATTTGGTCTCTATGCTTCAACCTACTTTGATCCAGTTCAAGAGCCCATGTTTCAGCTGCCCCACACAGAAAATCCTCGACTCGGGGCAGGAGGAGCTCACTCAGGATGGGAAGAGCTCATACTGGCCTGTTCCCAACAGAGGGCTGAAAGACTGAAGATGTGAGTGGCACAGTGGCACTGTGGAAATCAGAAACCAGGAATGGAAGTTGCCTGGCAAGAGACTGTAGTCATGAGGCTGGAAGGAAGGCAGAACTCAGGAGTCCCCAGGTGCCCTGAAATGGGCTCCTATGACCGAAGAACATTCTGGACTCAAAGTCCTTCACCGCCCTTCCAGTCCAACACAAATAGTCTTCCAGCCTCTTTCTTTTCATTCCGATTCCCAAAACTTAGAGCCATAAGGGACCTCAAAGCCTATCAAATCCAAATCTCTCCTTTTAAGGATGAGAAAACTGAGGCCCAAGGTTAAACTGTGAGAGAATGGCAAAGCAAGGAGCTGAACCTGGCTCTCTTGATTTCAGTCCAGGGCTCTTCCCTGTTAAGTCCTTACAGGGTTCTAAGCACCATTCCCTTCCGGGTTTTTCTCCTATCTGTGACCCCACCCTCACCTTCCCAACCCCTGCAGTCCCCAATTCCCACCTTCTTACCCCAAATCCGCAAAGCTCGGTGCCCGCCCCAAGCTCACTGCGGAAGGTATCCCTCCACGTGCTTCCCTCCCAACCTCCCACCCACCCAATTCCTTCTTTCTGT